>NC_143561.1:20627500-20955000 GCF_054136105.1 Typopeltis vanoorti | reverse complement strand
ACTTTTCTTATTCCTAGCCTCTTCTCTCCATGTGAATTTGTGCACATTTTTATGTTGGAACATGGTGTTAGTAATAACCAGTCCATGTCCTGAGCCGAAATCCAACAGATATTTGCCATTATTATTAGCTTTGCTCTTTTCTCCAAATTTTCCCAAAATATTTTTGTATGTCTCACAATCATTTCCTACTCTGCTATTTAGATCCCCAACAAGGACCACCTTTTCATTTTTCATTGTGTCAGTTGCTTTTTCTAAAGCCTCAAAAAATTCCTCCACTTCTACCTTAGTAGAACCTTCTGTGGGACCATAGGCACAAATAAGTCTCATTGTCCAGTTCCCCATTCTCATATTTGCCCACATTACTCTACTTGAGACTGACTGCCATTCAAGAAGATTAGCCTCGTATTTTGTGTTGAATACTATGGCTACTGCTTCTTTTCCTTGATTGTCATTGCCTGAATATAACATTTTGTATTTATTGCTCAGAAAGATCTCACCAGTTTTGGTCTTTTTTGTTTCAGTCACCCCTATTATGTCGATCTGGTACTTATCTAATTCCTCAGCTAGCTCCATTTCTTTGCCATTCAGGCTTCTTACGTTGATAGTACCAATCTTTAACTCTGGTGATGTTGAGTTGGGGTTTATTTTCAGATTTGTTCCAGTAGCTGACTTTTCGCTGTTCGCCCTGGTTCCCTGGCAAAAACAACGGGGGCCTTGTTTAACCGGGCGACGCCCCAGCCGGCATGAAATTTTGTCATGTTGTACCATCATTCTTTATTTTGGTTTAACCAATAAGAATACAATTTGGTCGGCTAAATCCCAAATTGCCAGCCCATCCTCATCCGTTCAGTATCCAAGTAGATACCCAACAGGGTGCACCACGAGAAGGTGAGGATTGGACATTAGGTCAGAAGCCCTGGTCGGTTCTCCGCATTCCTTTAAAGGCTATGTGGAGGTCTCCTCTCAGTTATACAGCTTTGACCCTTAAGCACCCCGTGACTTTTCTTATTTCTTGCATCTTCTCTTCATGTGAATTAGTGCACATTTTTATGTTGGAAGATGGTGTTAGTAATAACTAGTCCTTGTCCTGAGCAGAAATCCAACAGGTACTTGCCATTAGTGTTAGCTTTGCTGTTTTCTGCAAATTTTCCTAATACATTGTTTTTAGGAAATTGCAGAAAACAACTTTTCCTTTTTGTTATGTCAGTTGCTTTATGTAATGCCTTGAAAAATTACTCTATTTCTTCTTTAAGAGAAATTTTCTGTGGGATAATAGATACAGATAAGTCCATTGTCCATTATATTCTGATATTTGCCCACACTACTTGATATTGCTTGCTTTTCAGGAAGATTATCCTTGTATTAATATTGAATGCTATATATACTCTTTCTTTTCCCTGATTGTTATTGCCTGAATATAACAATTTGTATTTGTTACTTTTTGTCTGATACTGATCCGATTCTTCTGCAGGTCCATTTCTTTTCCATTGATGCTTATGTTGATAGTACAAATCTTAAACTCTGTTGATGTTGAGTTCAGATGTACTCTGGGATTTGTTCCAGTAGCTGACTTTTTGCTATTGATCCTGGTTCTCTGATGAAAATAGTGGGGGCCTTGTTTAACACGTTCGCTGCCGACGACGAGTATACTCGTATTTGGTATATGAGCCCCACAAGCCAGCTACGAGTATACTCGTATGACGCTTACCGCCGGCAACGAGATTACCCGTACTGACCTTGAAGAAGTCAAATTGCTTGGTGTATGGGAACAAACTATGCCGAAGTAGCATGGCAGCGAACATGTTAACCGGGAATTTCCTCGGCCTGTACATGAAATTGTAATGTTGTACCATCATTTTGAACTCTAGTTTAAACTAGTAAGAATACAGTTTGGTTACCTAAATCCGAAATTGCCAGCCCATCCTCATTCATTCACTATCCAGGTGGATACATAATGGCATATACAATGAGAAGGTGAGGATTGGATATTTGGTTAGAAGTCCTGGTCGGCTCTCACATTCCTTAAAAGGCTACTTGGAGGTTCTCCTCCCAGTTATTATACAGCTTTGATCCTTGTGGTTATTATTTAACTGAATCTCACTTATTTTTAATCATCTTCATTAACATCGATTTTGTTTATGTGATATTTCTGATTATTATTTTTTTTTTTTTTTTGTGAGTTCCATTTCTTTTCTGTTAAACTTTGTTTTGCTGATGGTGTCTGTCTTCAGTTCTGTTTAGTTTGTTCCAGTAATTGACTTCTCACTATATTTTGTCAATAATCATCATTAGGATGAATGAAATTCCTCCTGATGAAAACAAGCAGCCTTATGTAACTTGTGATGCCCCTCATCTAACATGAAATTTCATCGTGTTTTATGATCGTTTTGCTTTTGGTTGTTGCCAGTACAAGATGCAGATAAGGTTTGGTCAGCAAAATTCCAAATACTTTTTTAGCCTATCTTAATTCATTAACTGTGTAGGTAGATACCTACTAATAGTGCTCACCATAAGAAAATCAGGACTGAATTCAGTCATAAGCCTGTAGTGATTTTTCTGCATTGCTTATCGACTATGTAGAGGTTAATGATCCAACTCTGACCTCAAGTGATCCCACCCTTGCATTTTCTTCAGCTCTTAGAGCATGAAAGAGGAGGCATCTCATGCATCCCCTTTATTTTTATATTTGAATGTTTTGATAAAGTATGAAACAACAGGCATGCACTTTATATGTCATTTTTGTATATTTGTATACTCTGGCTGACTGTATATTTTTGCACATTTTATTTGATTTTATTATTTTATTTTATTTTAAGAATTTCAAGAACTAAAGAACTACCTTACAGATGCTTTGAGGTTTATGCCATCATCCAATATCAAGCTTCAATACAGGGATGGCAGTATTGCTATCATAGACCAGTGGATCTGTTCACATGCAAGGTATTAATAGTTCTTCCTACTCTTCTAGATTATAGATAATAAAAGTTTACTACTCATCTTTTTTATAGATAATTAAATAAACTTAATGTGGATTTTACTTGTGCAATTTTTGGATCCTCTTCGGTATGACTTTCAAATTAAACAACTAGAACATAAACTGGAATATTCAACAATGTAATCCCATTAACTACACATTGGTCAAACAGGCAGATCTGTGTCACTATCATGTATAGTGACACTGTCTAAATACATTAAGGGCCTAATAAAATAACTTTAATTAACAAGAGATCATTAATTAAAAGTAATTATTTCCAGAAATTGTGAAGTACTATTTCCATAAAGAGGATAATTTCAGTCCATCATTCTGTTTAGATTCAGAAAATATAGCAATGCTTCACAACTTTCTTTATATAAACATTCCATGAGATAATTACTTTTATGGAGATAGTGTGTTCTGCAACTCCTGACTGTTGATGCTCCAGGAATTTAATGTGGTCTGTATGTTCATCACGAAGCACAGCCACTGATCTGCCTGTTTGACCAAAATATGTAACCCGCACTGGGTTACATATTTTGGTCAAACTCTGAAGTCAATGGACTTCAGAGTGAGCCAAAAGAGGAAATTTTTATTTTTTATCCACTGGTCTCAAACTCTCCATGATGTCACAATTACAAGGATGAAAGACGTTTATGAATTGCTCATATATCTCAACTATATTTTTTGCAGCAAATGTCCTAATACCTTTTTCTCCAGTCAGTGTCATCCGATCATGGTCATTCTTTTTGCTTCATTAACTAACTGCTGCTCAAACTGTTCTATTGTTCCAAGCAAATCACACTCCCTGCCTGTTCTTTTTACTCCTCATGAAATTAATTATTACCACTCATCTTATGTTACCTCCATAATCCCTTTTTTCTGTGTATTGCATGCTTATCTGTTCATTCATCCATTTCACACCTACCTTATTTAACCTTCTGACCCTTTTCTCCTCACATCAACAGTCAGGAGTTCTGCAACTCCTGACTGTTGATGCTCAGGGAATTTAATGTGGTCTGTATGGTCATCACGAAGCACAGCCACTGATCTACCTGTTTGACCAAAATATGTAACCCATGCTGGGTTACATATTTTGGTCAAACTCTGAAGTCAATGGACTTCAGAGTGAGCCAAAGGAGGAAATTTTTATTTTTTATCCACTGGTCTCAAACTCTCCATGATGTCACATTTACAAGGATGAAAGACAATTTATGAATTGCTTCATATATCTCAACTATATTTTTTGCAGCAAATGTCCTAATACCTTTTTCTCCAGTCAGTGTCATCTGATCATGATCATTCTTTTTGCTTCATTAACTAACTGCTGCTCAAACTGTTCTATTGTTCCAAGCAAGTCACACTCCCTGCCTGTTCTTTTTACTCCTCATGAAATTAATTATTATCACTCATATTGCCTCCATAATCCCTTTTTTCTGTGTATTGCATACTTATCTGTTCATTCATTCATTTCACACCTACCTTATTTAACCTTCTGACCCTTTTCTACTAGATAGTTCTTAAAAATAACCCAAGCAGCATTGACCTTTCTGCTCAACTCCTGATTCTATGCTACAGCTGCAACCTGTCTCCTGAGCTTCTCATAATTACCAGCCTTGTAGTTCTGCATATACACTTTCTCACAGAAGTCCTCACATGGCTGGCAACCATCCAGATAATCATTTCATGTTCACTCTGACCAACTTGAAAAGAGATTTGGCACCTCATTTATAATGATATCCTCTGATGAGATAATGAAATCCAAGATCCTCAGTCCGCTTGTGCCCTCTGTTACATGCTGTCTAACTAAGGTAATTATCCCTCAAAAACTGGAGCAATTCATTTTCTTTACTTCCAGTTGCTATTTTGTCATTCTAATCTATATTGCCATAATTAAAATTACAAGTAATGATTACCCTTTTTCCTATTTATCTTGGCTAATTTGTTTATACATTCTATGGTCGCCACCCTTTAGCAACATCTGATTGAGGATTTCATTCTATTCACCTCTATCTCACACCAAACTTCTACAATTTCCCCCTTGATTTCTGCCTTATATGAATATAATTCTTTTTCTATCATTTATCATCTTGCACTTCACCTCACCTCCCTTTTTATTTTTTCTACTTTCACCAAAAATATTATACCCTTCCATCTCTATTCCTGTCACTATTATCTTTTATCCTTCTCAACAACCTCCTAATATCTAGTCTTAAGTTTTCCTTGTTCTCAGTCAAGTCATTTGTCTCTACTACCAAGGGGGTGTAATCTAGCTCGCCTCCTCGTGGTGCACCCTGGTTAACGCTAATTGAGTTAGAGTGATTTAGCAGCCAGTCTAACACTTAGTTCTCCTGGCTAAGGCATGCAGTCAAACAATAGTGATTTTTCTAATTTTATTGATGATGCTGACAAAAAACTGGAATTTAGCCTTAAGATATGTCAACTGAATATCAAGGGAATTAGCAGAGCAAAATGTGACTATCTCTGCAAAATACTACAAGAAAATAACATTGACGTTGTGCTTCTTCAAGAAACGCATGCTGAAAACGAAGACATCCTTAATAGAAGAGGGAAAAATAACTGGTTACACTCTGATTGGTGCCACATACCAGCGGAATTATGGCATTGCAATATATATCAAGAATGATATACAAAATGCTTCTGTCCTTGGTTGCTGTGACAATGAGATGCTCTGACTGAGACACATGGTTGCTGTGACAATGAGATGTGATAACGATACCCATCTTGTGACTGTGAAAATACACAACATAATAATAGTCAATGTCTATAAACCTCCTTTAACATCATGGTCTATAGATGTGATACCTACTTATCAACATCCAACAGTATGGATTGGTGATTTTAATAGCCATCATGAAGAATGGAAGTACAGTGATAACAACAACTGCGGTACTACCCTCGTTCAATGGGCAGAAATAAATAATATACACCTTGTATTTGATGCCAAGGATAGAAACACCTTTAGATCATCAGCATGGCAAACAGAGTCTAATCCGGACTTATGTTTTGTTTCAATAAACACAGAAGGGCAACCATTACCAGCAAGATGATATATACTTTCTTACTTCCCACACAGTCAACATCGACCGGTGTTACTGGAAATTGTTATGACACTACCTATAGCAAGATTCTTTCCATGACTGCGTTGGAATTTTAAAAAAAGCAAATTGGAGAAATTTTGCAAATGAATTGGATAGATGTGTTCGTTGGATACCTGCTAGAGTTGCAGAGTACAAGAGATTTGTAGGAGCAATCATATCAACCGCAAAAAAATATATCCCTAGTGGTTACAGAAAAGATTATGTCCCCGGATGGAATGAAGAGAGTGAATATCTCAATAGAGAGTTCCTGAAAAGTGAAGATCCTGAAATAGCAGATGAATTACTACATAGCCTGAACTCATCTCGAAAAACAAAATGGATTGATACGGTTGAAAACCTTGACTTCAAATGATCAAGTAGAAAAGCTTGGAATCTTTTCCAACAACTATCCACAACTAATCTACCTAAAAGAAAAAGCACAATTATCTCCCCTGAGAAAATAACTAATCAAATCGTTGATATGTCAAGGGCACCTAGGGATCGTGAACATACCAAGAAAGTTAAGAAAGAACTTAGAGCTTTAAAAACAAATGCCCTTGTTTTCTCACAATATGCCTCAATCTTCACTATAGATGAAGTAAAAGCCGTCATAAAAGATATCAAAGCAGGCAAGGCCCGGCTTCGACGGTGTCCATCCTCAATTTCTGATTAATAGCGGGCCAAATACTATAAAATGGCTCTGTGAATTCTTTTCTGATATATTATTGACTGGCCGACTGCCTAGCCAGTTTAAGAAGTCAAAAATAGTTGCTATTCTTAAACCTGGAAAACCACCCCCAGGAGGTAAAAAGTTGCAGACCTATTGCTTTATTGAGTTGCACCTATAAAACGTCAGTACGCCTTCTTTACAACAGATTGTCCATACCAATTATGCAGCATGTCCCAATTGAACAATCTGGTTTTAGAGAAAAATGTGGTTGCTGTGATCAAGTGCTCACTTTAACATCGTACATAGAAGCTGGATTTCGGAAGCAAGAAAAAAATCGGCTGTCTTCTTGGACCTAACAGCAGCTTGTGATACAGTATGGCATGAAGGTCTTATATACAAATTTCTTAGCATTGTCCCATGTAAACGGACTGCACACTTAATTTCCTCCATGCTCACTGAACGTTTCTTTCAAGTTATATTAGGAAATAAAATGTCCCGACAATGGAAACTTAATAATGGTATTCCACAAGGGTCAGTATTGGCACTCTTACTTTATAACCTATACACATATGACTTGCCTGCTACAATTTCATAGAAGTTCTGTTATGCTGATGACACTGTAATTGCCATTCGACAATTACAGGCGACATTATTGAAAACAATAGGTGAATATTACAAAAAATGGAGGCTCCAGCTCAATCCAGACAAAACAGAAGTATCAAGATTTCACCTTAATAATCACATGGCAGATGTCACTTTACATATCTTCTTTGAAGGATGTTTACTATGACACAATAAGTTTCCAAAGTACTTGGGCGTGATCCTGGACCACACGCTCTCTTACATGCAGGACTTAACAAACGCTTCTGCTAAGTTAAGAACCTGTAACAACATAATACAAAAACTAATAGGCACGACATGGGGAGCAACAGCTGATAATTTGCGGATTGCTCTTGGTCTAGTTTTCTATTAATACCTTTTCTATTAACAACATTTCTATTATATGTTGCATGTGAGAGACCGCATGCTCTCTTACATACAACACTTAACAAACGCTTCTGCTAAGTTAAGAACCTGTAACAACATAATACAAAAACTAATAGGCACGACATGGGGAGCAACAGCTGATAATCTGCAGATTGCTCTTGGTCTAGTTTTCTCTGTTGCTGAATATTGCTCACCAGTGTAGCTAAATAGCACACACGTTAAACTTGTTGATAACCAAGTAAATAATACAATGAGACTGATTTCTGGTACAATTAAATCAATGCCCACACACTGGCTTCCAGCTCCTAGCAGCATTGTTCCACCGAATCTGCGCAGGACTAAGGCTCTCTTACATGAGTATGAGAAAATCTTGGAGAACACAGCCCTACCAATTCATTTAGATCTCCCAGACTTAAGTGTACAACGATTGAGATCAAGACATCCACCACTACAATTAGCCCAACTACTACAATCTAACTTTGACCTGAAGCAAAAGTGGCAAGAACAGTGGGAAAGCCAGACAGATGACATCACAAAATTTTTTCTCAAAGAATTACAAGAAAGTTTTGATGCTTGCTCACACTTCCCACGAAAATCCTGGACTCAGCTTAATAGAATACGAACTGATCATGGTATATGTGCAGACATGCTTTTTAAATGGGGTAAATGACCATCTCCACATTGTGATTGTGGACCTCAAAGACAAACCGTGGACCATATTGTGACTCAGTGTTATTTCAGAGCATATTCAGGAGACAAATTGGACTTTTCAAGTTCTACACCTGAAGCTATGAACTATTTGACCAATATGGATGTAACCTTTTAATTTTATTGGTTTTTAAAATGCCTTTTAATTTTATATGTTTTAAAGTGAGTGTATTGTACTGCATGTTTTGTTATTCATGCCATACGAATAAATAAATAAACCACTACCAACTCTTTTGCTCACTTACTCCTGATATCCAATGCCACTATCACTGTATTCATTTTACCTCCTGGAAAAATAAACCTTATGCATCTTCTTGTTTACCACTCCTCTAATAATCAAATCCTCATACAATGCCACTCATGAGTCTTTCATACCACCATCATTTCATATTACCATCATTCTTGTCGTCTTCACTCTTCCATACATATCTATAATTCTCTTTGTTTCACTCTACATTTATTTCATACCTCATTCTTACCAACTCACCTTTCAAATCTTTCATCATCATTTCACTGTCATTTGCTCTCGATATCTTATCATTAGTCCCACAAGCTTGTTTGCAGTCAACCCCGCTCACCATCTTACCATTAATTGCACTCCGTTTTTCAACATCATTATTGCATATTTTATCATCAAACTCTTTTCCTCACTATCACTTCCACATACTTTCTGAGCATTCACTCAATCTTCCTCAATTGCTGTTGCAGTTACGACACGATATTCATATTTAAACAAGCCTTATAGTCCATCAGAATATCCCACATTCCTACATACTCACACTTACTGACTTCTCTTATTCAGCTTCTCCACCTAAATATCTGGGACATCTTCCCATGCATACTACATTCACAGCACTGTATCATTTTTGAAAAATCCATGGGATTCACTTTTCTTGTCTTTCATGTTGACCTACACGATGATCTACCTTTCATTGCCATATGCCACAGCAGAGTACTAACATGAAACAATAAATTTAAATTTATACTGCCATAGAAATTCAACCAAACATCACATTTTACACTCAAATATCTCAATATTTTAATATCTCTCAGTGACACCTATTCTACAAATCAAAAAATATCGGAAAAGATTAAGTATAAAATTTACTTATGTTTTCTTTTCCAAGTTGATGATGGCCAATGTGCAGCACTCACCACCTAGACCAGTGATGGCAAACCTTTTTACCCAGGTGTGTCAAACATCTTTTTTTTTTTAATATTGACGTTGTTGATGTGCCACTTGCATACATGCATTATAAATTTAACTACATAATCATAGATGGTGACATACATATCATATTAGGCTATTTATTTAATAGGACATTGATATAAAATCTATGAATTCATATTATACAATTGATTTAATAAAGTGAAATTTCAAACTTACATTACATTTAATGACTTGTCTGTTGCTGAGTACTGGTAGAAAGTTGCTTTATAGGACTATAGTATGTACATTTTAATGCTACACAGGCAGCGCTCAAATCATTGCTCAATCTATTTCTCCCTATCGATGTGATATTATTTAAAGCAGAAAATAGAGTTTCACAAGAGTATGTAGAAGAGAAAATTGTTAGAAGAGCTTTAGCAAAGATTTTAAGAGCATGAAAGTTTTTGGGAAGGCTATTCCACACACTTAGAATTTCACAATCTGAATTTTTACATGCAGTAACATGCAGACGTTCCCGCTCAAGTTCTTCTAATTCATTTCTAAGAGCAATAAACTTTCTTTTCCAGATGGAATTAAGATCCACGAATTCTGTTTCATCAGGATACTTTATGAATTGGATTGTTTGTTGCAACATTCAAAATTGCTCAAATCTAGAAGAAAACTGCTCAGTTACCGACTTTAGAAAAAAAAAATTTTCTAAAGTTGGTCGTTTAAAAAATTTTCTCTCTTAGGAAATACTTAAAATTATTACTTTCTAAATCACGTTGAAATATTTTGAGTTTATTCTCAAAGCTCTTGATCGTGCCAAACATAACATCGACAGATTTTCCGAAACCTTGCAATTGTATATTAAATTCATTCAGGTCCAATGAAAAATCTGTGAAAAACATCAGCTTACTGAGTCAAGCAGAATCGTTCAACTGAGAAAATTCATGCTCCATGCCCTTCATATTTAAATATAATAAATTTAGTTTAATCCTTTATCCAAGTGTGAGCAAACAAAGTTTGCACCTGAAAGTATCTTCAGGACTGGGGTAAGGTGGTACAACACTAGGGCACTCCTTGCAAAGGTGGAGCAAGCTACCAACACTCCTATCTCAGTATCTCCCGTAATGCAAAACACAACTTTGTTTGCTCACACTTGGATAAAGGATTAAACTAAATTTATTATACTCTAACCAAGTGAAAAATAAACTTTCAACATCTTTCTCTAAATCCAGAGTAATTTATTAAAAAAGGGTGGCACACCATTTGGCAACTCCACCTTTGCAAAGTTGAATCAACATTCAACAAACCATTCAAGTACTTGGCCATGACTCAACCATCGAATATTATTGTACATTAATAGACCATTGTACACTGATTCAACTTCGCTTAAAAACGAATTAAATTCTCATTTGTTTAAAGCCCTGGCAGCAATAAAATTAGTTACCTTTGTCACAATTCTCATCACATCATCCAAATCCTTTAAGCCTGATTTCGCACACAGTGTCTCTTGATGTATAATACAATGGAAACAACACAGGGGATGACCAACATATTCTGTAAATTGTTTGTTAAACCGACATTACGGCCAACCATATTAGGCACGCCATCAGTTGTAATCGAAAATATGTTCGATAAATCTATTTGTTTGTCATGGAACACTTTAACAACACAGTTGCATATGTCTTTACCTGTCGTGTTTTGAGGTAAATTTTCTAACTTTATCAATTCCTCATGCATAGAATCACCATGACATACCTTGCAATAACAGCCAATCGAGCTAAGGATGTAATATCTGTAGTTTCGTCAAGACAAATGGAAAAACAATGGTATGAGTTCAAGGTTTGTTGTATTTGATTTTCTATACTAGCATTCATTGATATAACTCTGTCTTTAATAGTATTCCTACTTAATTATAACTCTTTCATGCGCTTTACAATAGCTTCCTTATTATGAAAGTCCTCAAATAAAAACGGTGCACACTTTACGAAAGCTTCTTTAATATAATCACCATCACTAAGTGATGGTGATTATATTCATATTCCCATGTTCAACAATAGTATGTGAAATACTGTAGCTTGCGGCTACTAAATTTGAAGGTCCTGAAACAAATTTAATTAAAGTCTCTGTGATTCTGCCAGTTTTAGATGTTGCGATATGCATTCTTTGTGTTCTTCAAAAGTTTTTTCTAGAAGCCATTTGTGCTTAGTTTCAAAATGGCTTCTTACATTCCAAGTTCTACTCACAGATAGCTCATCACACAATTTACAGAGAACTTTATCGCCTAATCAATAACACCATATTGTCCAGTCCAGGCATCTTGGAAATTTCTTCCACTTTCTTTCTGTGATAATTTTAGTTTTTCAACAGTGCTAGCTGCCATTGTAAAAGGGTTCACAAATTAAAAAAAAAAGCACAATTATATTCAGCAGTAATTAAGCAGTAATAATTAATAAGAACTAACAATTACTGGAAATGAATTCACCAGCAACTCAAATTACTTATGGCAGACCATGCAAGATTACCACTGCTTCTTTCAGCAGGGTTGCCAGATTTATTACCGGTATACGTTTTACTCTCTATCATGCTACTAAATAGCAGCTGTTTATTAGGTTTTGTTGCAACGTCATCGTAAGTTGTTACTGTTTGCATTATTTAACAAAATTTACTGAATTTATTGCAACTATAAAAATGTTTTCATTATTTACTCAGATAAATTCAATATTTAATGATGCAAATTATATTTTCTGTTAAAGTGGTTTTAAATATGTTTAGAAGTTGTATTACTCAGTTGAGAGACTTGGAATGCATGCATGAACGAATTTCACACAGAAGTCAAATGAAAACTTTAAGTTTTTAATATATAAAGCACTTATTTATAAGGTTGTATCATATAATATTGATAATAATTTTTATAATATTATGCAGAAATTATAATGATTAAGAAAGAAAATGTAAACTGAAAACACTCGTTGTTTATAGGCTAGCTACAAAATAAAATAGAAATAGGCTAACTATAAAATATAATTCTTTCAATGAACCGAAACCTACCTTCGCCTTAACTAAGAGCAATCTTACACGACATCAGAATACCAATATCTTTCAACATCCAAGGTGTGTCACCTGAAACCCTCAAGTGTTTCAGTGCTGACACGCATCATAGGTTCGCCATCACTGACCTAGACTAAAGGGAAAAATACTGGAACAAGTAATGAAATTTAATTTCCTAGGAATAACTTTTAAGTATGAAAAAAGAAGAATGAAGTAAAAGAACAATCCTAAAAGGTTAATAAAATATTGGGATATCTGAATTCAACTATATGGAAAAATTATGATCTACCAAGAGCAACAAAAACAGGAATATATATGAGGGGGAGTCTGGAAAGTTCTGATAAATACCTAGAACAAAAATAATATTAAAGCAACTTATATAACCACAAGAAAGAACATACTAGTAGCAGAGTTATGAAAGTAACTTATGTTTTTATATTCTTGTATTTAAATTAAGGGGATATTAAATCCCACATTGTTTTAAAACCGAATAAGAAACTCAAAGATTGGAATCAGAGAGTTTCATGCCGAATATAGTATAATAAACTATAAAAGTATCGGTGACTACTAGCGTGAGCTAATGCAAGTAGCCCAAGTACGTAGTACAAACTCGCGCAACACGCAGCAAAGGTGGTAAAGTTCTGATTGCTATTCTTGGTATTTTTCATAATGTAAAAAACATTTTCTAGGAAATGTATGCTGTTATTTCATTATGGTGGGAGGTCACTACCCAGACCAGTTTCAGCATTTATTAAGGCTTCATCAGTGAGTAGCTGGATAATGTAGTGTTTTACATTATGGAAAATACCAAGAATAGCGATCAGAACTTTACCACCTTTGCTGCATGTTGCCCGAGTTTGTACTACGTACTTGGACTACTTGCATTAGCTCACGCTGGTAGTCGCCGATATTTTTATAGTTTATTATACTATATTTGGCATGAAACTCTCTGATTCCAATCTTTGAGTTTCTTATTCGGTTTTAAAACAATGTGGGAATTAATATCCCTTTAATTTAAATAATGTTTATATCGCCGAAATGAAGCCTATTGGCTCTTTATAGTTAAATATTCTTGTATGTTCTTTCTTGTGGTATATTGATTGCTTTAATATGTTCTAGGTGTTTATCAGAACTTTTCAGACCCCCCCCCCAATCGTAAATCCATAGCCTAAACAATACTGACTTATGCATGTGAAACAAGAATAGTAACATAAATACAACAACAATGATATGTGAAATGAAAACATTAAGAAAAAGTTAATAAAACAAAATTTGATATAAAAGATAAAAAGATTTATGCAGAATGCTGGTTATGACCCATAAATTAATGCATAAAAAGAGAACAGAATGGAACAAATATATTAATAGGATGGACCCAAAAAGAATAGTTAACTTAGTAAGACACTGGAAACCAGATATGAAAAGGCCAATTGGTAGACTGGAAAACAACAGACTGTCTACACTGAAGCTTGAAGCAAGAAGACATTCATTTAACTGCTATAGCAAAATCTGTTAGAGCAAACTCAGTTAATTTAACTACTGATAAGTTTGACCAAAACCCCATACATCATTTTTGCACCAGTGGAAATTAACCCTAACTAGCTATTTGATTCCCAAATGCTTAACATAATATGAACCTAAGATTTCTTTCAGGAGCATTCCTGCACATTTAGTGCCATGGACAAGCTACAGATTAGGTGATCTAGAAATCCTACCCTATAGACCAAACATTGACCTATTACAAGGCACTGCACTTCAAGAAGTAGGGCATTGAAATTTGCTTACCACCCAAAGACTTTCAGAGATATCCATGCTACAGTGGGATTTGAGCTACCATTGGTTAGAGAGCAGACACACTATCCACTTGGTCAGTCTTACTCTTATAACATTACATTGCTGAAATGTGGTATTGGAGATGAGATTTCATTTACTTTATCTGAGCATATAAATTCTTTGAGCACAGTTTTGAAATTTACAGAATTTTCAAAAAATAAAACAGTAATCTATCAATTATCTGACCTTCAAAACAATGACTCTTCAGTTAACTTACCCCATGTATATCAACTGACTTATGACAGAATAACATTTGATTGTACCTTACTTGTTCCAACTCCTCAGTTATCAGAATGGCATATTACTTCCCACTGTGGTTAGATAAGTAATGGTGTAACTTTTCATCTAATAGTATTATTATTATTATCCTGTATCCCCCCCCCCCCGAGGGTACATATAGGAATTTGATGACGACGACATATAGACTATTTTTGGTATACTGTTTCTATTATGTTTCCCATAAAATATTGAAGTTAGATGTCAATACATGCTCTTATCAGTTTCATTTTTTTAGATACTTTATTGGAACCTTTGAATCAACGTTTTCTTTCCGAATTCATGAAGAAAGAGAAATTCTAGGTTTTGATCCATCAACAACATTTAATAGGCTATGTGGAGAAAATCAAACTTCTTGTAAGCAACCAGCTCGTTGGACTGTTGTGTATGATTAAATGATATATAAAAATTAAATGCTAATGATGCATTGGCTTATTTTATGTGTGAATAATTTGACAAACAGGATACAGTTTATTTTATCTTTCACATTTTACAAGTTGTATGTATGACTTTCATACAGAATTACTTATGAAATCACTTTATCTAATGAAAATTAAACAGCTCTCTCTTTCCTTTAAACAGTTATATGCATTAAATGAAACCTTACTATAATATATACCAACAATGTGCCACTCCATTGGTGTATATTATATTCAATAAAAATTACTCATAATTTTTGTTTTGTATTCACTAAATATAGATGCCAAATTAGCATTCCATAAAATTTTATATACAGTAGTATTTAAAATAATATTTTATATACTAGGGCATTTGATAGGATACCAGATGAAAGACTGTTGCATAAACCATAGAATATGGGATTGGAATATAAAACTATTGGCTCGGAAAAGTTGGTGGCTAACAGACTGGTATCAGAAGATGGTATGTGGGGGTGGCAGATTTAAAGTGACCATTGGTGTGCTCAAGAGATTAGTCCTTGGTTAAAATCAAGCTCACATCTTTTATTTTATTCCCTTATACAGGCTAAGCGAATTTGTTTTAATCCTGTCTAACTTGGAGACAGTAGAAAATTCAACCTCTACCGGTAAGCAGAGATAGCTGGCTTAAGGCTACTACTAATTATGAATGGCATCCGGTGAAGAGTGACAGGTGGCGCTATCTCTTGGTCCTTAATCTGAAGACGACATTGTCTGAAATAGTGAGTTCTACTGTCGATTTTCTTGAGTTTATTGGACAAAAGACCCGAGTTTCCAGGAGAAAGAACTGCTTGGCCATGCCAGAAATTGACTTACTTGGGATTCAGTCAAAGAAAGGCTTAGTAAACGTTCCTCCAGCTCTTGACTAAAATTAAACTTGGGGCTTTCTTCTCTCAGCCTAGGGCTGTGGAAGCATGCTACTGAGCTTAGCAGGTTCTTGAGCTATACAGCTTCTTTTTGGACCATTGTTGTTTAATATATACATTAATCATATTGCATATGGGCTGTCAGAAGATCTTCAGTTATTTGCTGATGGAGAAAAGATAGGCATGGCAATCAGAGATGCTACTAATATACAGCATTTAAAAGGGGATTTGAATAGATCGGTGGTGTGATCAAACAATAATGGTTGTCAAAAGAATGTTAGTAATGTAAAGTTATGAAGTTTGTTGTGATGCAATATCCAACAGAATATATTGGTGGGATTATACCTGTAATTAATGAGGCTAGCTATCTTGGAGTTATGGTGGATAGAAAATCGAAGTTCGAAGGTCAAATAAAAACTTCCAATACATCTCATTGGATCATTGCAATGTTGAAATGAACATTGACGTGGAAGGATATGGAAGTCATTTACCTCTTTATAAGGCCTTGATAGGACCACACCTGCACCTATTGTGCATAGATTTGGTCTCTTGGGTTTAAAATGGATAAAGTTGTAGAAAGTCCACAAAAAAGATCAGGATTTTGTTATGTAGATTAAGAGGATAGACTAAGCATATATAGACTGCAGCCATTTGTAGACAAGACAAAATTGTGTGATATGATAGATGTTTAGAAACTTTTGAGAAGGCATAGGATATCAGTTGATAAGCGTTTTCATTATGTAGATGGTGGGAAGAGTAGAATGCATCATCCATGTAAGTTTCTGTGCAGCTAAGAAATTGCAATGGCCATATTTTTCTCTTAAAACTGCGAGTTAAGTTAAACAGCTAAAGTCGTGAGTGCTCTAATGTCCACCTCTGTCACTTGGATAGGTGGTGTCTACCCTTGTGGAAGAATAGCATTTGTTGCTGCATTACACGCCCTTAGCCACTGTTTCAGTAACGTGAGCTAAGGTCTGCTATGATGGAAGAGATTTTTTTGCCATAGAATTTTGTTGGCATGCTTATATCGAGCATGGATAATTGCTGTCAGACATGTTTAGCATTTAGAGGGGGGGGGGCTTATTTTGTGGCTATTTTGACTTCTGTAATGTGATATTTTTGGTAAATCTGATACATTGCTATAATAACATTTCTTTATACTACCTGTTCTATGTTTCTCGCTTTTCTAATTTCATTGTTCTAACTTTATCCTATTTAATCGCAAACTGGGTGAATTAGACCACATTTTGTGTTTTACTAATTTTGTGGAAAAATGTAGATAAAAAAGCAGAGGAACTGTGTGAAATTCCATGTTTATATATTATACAAAAAATCCATTAGTATTTATTCCAGTATCCTGTGTATTTCAATTTCATTTTGTCTTAAACAAAAACCTCAAAGTCAGACAAAAGAGCAACGGAATCTAACAATGAGACAGTCAGATATGTCACAACTTCCTATTCCATATTGAAAAATACATAAAATAAAAAAATAAGCTAATGCCTCTTTATTCCCATATAGGGAGTAGGCAAGGCTACAAAATCCTATCTAGCTTTGTGATGATCGAGTGGGCAGTTGAATCTCCACTGGTAACCAACCAGAGATAGCTGGCCCATTTCTATCACTATTTATATGCAGCCACCAACAAAGAGACCAGCAAATAAGTGCTGCCATCTCTTGGTACCTCACAGGATATGTTGCTGTGTGAAATAATGTGGGTTCTACAGTCGATTTTCTTGAGTTTACAGGACGAAAAATGCGAGTTTCTGGGAGGAAAAAAAACCCGCTTGCCCATACCAGAGATCAACTACCCGGTAGAAGAAAGGCTTAGCAAAAGTTCTTCCAGTCAGTAACTGGACATAAACTCTATCTTTGGATGACACCACAGAGGCTGGAAGCGCTACTTCCACTGAGCTTGAGGGCCCAGAGGGCACTGTGTAGGTATACTGATACATGCACGCCGTTATCACTGCTCCCGTTTTTATAATTTTAAAGTGATATTAACTCATGTCTTTAATTTGAAAGTGCTGCTATGCAATTCTATTGTTATGCTGAAGACAGGAACGTTTAACTCATCGAAATCGGCTAAGTAGAATCCATATTTTGTGTGCTCAAAGTCATAGAGGGAACTGTTTCACCAAGCAAAGAACAAAAGATGTCCTCATTTGAAAAGTTGCACTGCAGTTGCTAAAGGAAACAAAGGTCGCTGAGACATCGAAGGACACCATGCACAATGAGCAGTAATAGGTGCAGAAAGCCATTGATCGACGAAGGGGACGGGGCCCTTTTCTCTGGCTATGGTCGAAGGCAATAATACAAGGACTGGGATCTCAGAAGACGTGTGGAAAGCAAACGGAGCTGCGAAACATACCGAATGGTGCTGTCTACGATGCCATGAGAAAATGAAGAACACACTAAACAAAAGCAAAAAAAAAAAATCAGCTAACACCTTTTTATTCCCGTATATAGGGAAATGGCAAGACCGTTTTAGCCCTATGTAACTTTTTAGAGACTGAGTGGGCAGTTCAATCTCCACTGGTACACAATCAGAGATAGCTGGCGCAAGGCTATCACTAATTAAGCAGTATGCAGTGAAGAGAGACGGCTCAACAAGTGCCGTCATCTCGTGGTCCCTACCACTCGTATTTAATGTCTGAAATAATGTGGGTTCTACGGTCGATTTTCTTGAGTTTACAGGAGGAAAAATCTGCTTGCCCGTGCCGGAGATCGACTAACTCGGGAACTGGTCGAAAAAAGGCTTAGAAAAATTTCTTCTATTCGCCGACTAGATTCGAAACCAAGTCTTCCTTTGCGTGGTCAAATGCCCCATCGACAGTATATTTTATTAAAACAATAAGTAAATACATAGTAGTAAAATATTTACATCATAAATAGATATATACATACAGATTAGATTAAGATTTAACTCTTAATACCTTTGTACTACTGTTATCAGATCAATACATATGTATATAAATACAAATACATACATAGTAGTAAAATACATATAAATAAAATAAATACATATAAATACATAAGTAAAAATAAACATAAGTAGATATATATATCATATATATATACAGGGTGTTCGGGATAAATTTGACAGTTTCGTAAGGAAAAAGAAAATCTTTGTATCTATTAAATTTAATGAATTGACAAAAAAACATTACAGGCAGAGTTAATTACAATACTATCAACAAGATTTACTCAAAATAACCACCATTAGCATCGATCACAGCTTCAATTCTGCTTCGGAACCTCGAACAAGCTGATGCTACAGTCTCCCTGGGAAGGGCCGCAAAAACTGTTTTAATTTTATCCATTAACTGGGCTTTTGTATTACTGGAAGTGCGATTGGTGTCTTTTTCAACTGTGCCCCATACAAAATAATCCATGGGGTTAAGGTCTGGGGAGTTTGGAGGCCAAACATTTGGACTGGTGAAGTCGTAGAAATTTTCAGACAACCATTTTTGACTTTTCCCAGAGGTGTGGCAAGGGGCCGAATCCTGCTGCCATACATACGGCCTACCATTGGCTACCCTTGTTATCCAGGGCTTGACTACAGTTAGCAACTCCACGAACAAAGCCCGAATTCCAATGCCAGGGTTCTTCAACACCTGTTCCTGCAGATTTGCGAGGAATTCTGCTGTACGAACGCAATCAGATCGTCTGCTAGGGATCTTTCTTCTTGCTACATCCTCGTAGTCACCATTGCAAGTCTCTAGTTCATGCCTGATTGTTTTTACTGTATTCAGGGAGCATTGGGCAGCAGTCGTAATATCCTTATTTTGATGGCGGGCACGAATCATCATGATACAAGTTATTCTCTTCCATGATTCAGGTGGGTTCCAGCTATCCATCCTTTCTGACATCTTGTATATGAATGAAGAAGGGTCCAAACTTTTAAATGAAGAGAAGTGTGTGTTAATACATGTAACTTATGGAAAAATATAATCAATTATAAATATGTCAAATTTATCCCGAACACTCTGTATATACATTTGTTTTAACCTTAGGGGCGCTGTATTACTATTTGTTACAAGTAATCCATTTTGTGAATTTACTTCTCATAGTCTTTAACAGGGATCAGTTACATTTAGGTTTAACTCTTAACACCTTTGTATTACTGTTATTATACAAATAAAAATAAATACACAGCAGTAAAATAGATACATCATTGATGGATATAAAGAGCCTGTGTAGCTCAGTTGAAGTGGCGTTTGCACTCTACGGTGCTTGACCGCACGAAGAAAGGATTTGGTGGCTCAAATCTAGTTGCCGACTAGAGGAAATTCTTCTAAGCCTTTTTTCGACCGGTTCCCGAGTTAGTCGATCTCTGGCTCGGGCTAGCGGGTTTTTTCTCCCCAAAACTCGGGTTTTTCATCCCATAAACTCAAGAAAATCTCTACCATTGGAGATTGAACTGCCCACTCAGTCTCCAAACGTTAGATAGGGTAAACAGCCCCGCCTACTCCCTATATGGGAACAAATAGGTGTTAGCTGATTTTTTTTTGATGGATATATTCATATATTTGCATATGCTTTAACCTCCTTAAGGGTATTACCATTTGTTACAATTCATTTTGTGAATTACTTCTCATAGTCATTAACAGGGATCAGTTACATGACATTTCAATTAGTTACATTTAGGTTTAACTTAATAATTTTGTATTACTGTTATTAACAATTTGAATTGTTAGCTATTTTACCACACCATTATTTCATTACATATTTCGAGTCCTTAAAGTTCACTTAGCATTCCTGATAATTGATGCACTGTCCCTCTCCCACACAACAGAAGAAAGACTACATATACATATATACACAATTATGAATGTTTTTCCTGTTCAGCTATCTGAAGGGTAGCATTAGTTAATTTGATGCAAGTGATTCCTAAGGACTCCCATTCCTCTGCATTCATCCTTTTCAATTGGATAGAATTCCTCATGACATCTTGCAAGTATCTATTGAATATTGTTTGGATGTTTTCACCACCTGTTCTGTCATACATATGGTCACGCCTGTATGTCCAGATAGTATACATTGTTATGATAATTACGATTGTTTGTACTCTGCTTAACTTTTTCTCATTTAGCCACAATATTAGATTTTCATTAATTATTTGATTCTGTGGCATCCATTGATTCACGAGACTCCAGATTTCTTCTGCTTTTTTACAATAATTTACAATAAATCATGTGATAAAGTGTTTTTGGCTCTTTACAGAAACGACAGGTTGCAGGACCATCCAGTGGTATTCCTTTTGCTACACCCCACATTTTGGTTGGCAAACATGCATGATGAAATTTAAAGAAAAAGGTTTTGTAGAACGGATTTATTGGAAGACGAAATATATTGTTTAACACTGAACTTAGTTTGATCTCCCCCCTTTTTTTGTTCTCGATGCTGAGGTATTGGAAAAATGGTTCTAGTTAGCTTTGCATATATTGCTCTTGTTTTCGTATGTAGTAATTTCTCAATGCCGTAATTTTTTTCTATAAACAGGTACCCTTCAGCCATTTCGGTGAACGTTCTGGGTGTTCTCTTTTTGATCGAAGGAAGAGCTGATGACCTTGTCAGGGAGGCACTTTTGTAGAAAAGAAATTGCATATCTATGGTATGATTTATTATGTGTTTTTGCTGCAGTTATGACTCTGATAATCAAGGTCTTTAGGTGTATGTTAACTAGGCCGAGTACCTCCAGCTTCTATTTCGTGAAAAAGGTTTCCACCTTTGGAAAATGTATCCACCGTTGAAGTTTTCTGGTTTTGCCTGTGTTTCTAACATTTGTTTAATCATTCTCATAAACAAGTTTTCAAACTTTTGAAAGTATCTTTTGTAGAATTCGTTAAACCATCTGCTCTGTGAGATTTTCCTTTCTGGAGATGCTTTTTTGTATATTTTGCATTCCGATATTGTAATGGGGGCATCAATCTCTTCAGCCTCCGTTTTAGTTATTATTCACAGGCTGCTTGACTAGCCCCTTCCTGATCCTAAGATACTTTTAAACTGATGGTTAAAGACTTGCTTAACACTGACATAGAACAAATTAACAAAAAATTCGAGAGTACGAACATTGTATATAGTAAAATAATGGTAAAGTAGGAGAGGGGTACTTGGAACTGTGAGGGATAAAAACGAAACTAACGGTAGTGATAAAAGCGCGAAAATGATGAATATCGGAAAGAGGTAAACACTCACATGACAAATCGAGCATATACTACAAAAAAGCTATAATAGAGGGATTGCCAAAAGAAAAGACGAGATTTAAGCTCCATAGTACAAGTGATTAGCACCAACTTCGTCATTCGAGTCAAATAATCCACGGACATCGCCTCTATTAACCGAGGACCAAAAAAAAAAAGAGAGCGCTCCATCAATCAACGCTCGATTTATCAGCAAAAGTCTGTGAGACTGTTCTAGCAGCAAGCAAGAACACAATGCCAACAACATCAATCCTAACTGACAAGCAGCTCCCAACTCAAATCTATATATATATGAACACTGGACCTCATACTTTAAAAATCTACTGTTTCAGGTAAGGAAATCAAAAACAGAAAAAAAAAAAACTACACGTTTCTCTGGAAGGATTAACAGATATTTATGAGATAGAATGAAAACACTCGAGTTTATATAATTGCAAGAGAATTCGACCTAAGCAGTCTGCCATTATAGTACATTAACTCTTCCCATTCTTAAGAGCAAATTTTAAAATTATCTCTAAAAACTACAGCATGGAGATTCCAAATCTGGGCGAAGATATCCAGTCAGAAAACATAAATTTCAAAGTTTTTAACACTTTGAAGAAATGGACAGACAAATTTCTATAATTCCGACTTTACCATCATACACACACAAACATAAATAGTGTCGAGCAACACTGGCTTACATTGGTAACACTGCTCAACTATTACTTGACATAGATGTACTAATCCTGACCAAAGTTGCAATAAATGGCACAGTAATTTATGTATAGATCCACAAATATATGCATCCCTAGATCCTTCAACAATTTATACGGTTCTTTTGTGAGATCACATCTGATACCAACACTACTCACGAACCTGCTAAGAAATTTAAAGCACATAGACAAATACAGAACATAAAAACACGAACTCTGGAAACTATACCAACACAGTTAATATACCATTAACACTTATATACACTCACATTAGAAATCACCAGCATCCAACGCCTACATTCGATCCATAAACAGTAATAAAAACATAAATGGTGAAGATTATTCCCATTCTCTTCGTAAAAGCTAAACCTAGCTTCGAAGTAAGTGGGATTTGTCCACCTCGATCAACTAATCCTCATAATCATGGATAGTAAATTATTGTAATGGATATGTCAATATGGTGTATAATTATAAATCATGATACTGATATAAAAAATAGAATGTGTATTTATATTCAAAGAAAAAAAATATTAAAAAGAAATTAAGGTACTATAAACTGTGTACATAATTTTGTACAGAGCAGAAAATGTAATATGCCTTAATTGTATATATGTAAATACTCTGTATGATAGCAATAAAAAAATATTATTATTCAAAAAAAAGTATATAGAGAAATTATATCCATTATATATATATATATATACAGGGTGTTCGGGATAAATTTGTATACCGAACACCCTGTATATATATATATATATATACAGTATATATATATATATATATATATATATATATATATATATATATATATATATATATATATATATATATATATATATATATATATATATATATGTTAAAGATACAAAGCTATTTTAAACCTGGTTTTTCTCCACTTCCCAAGTGTTGGATCCTACTTCTTCTTAACACATACTTTGGATCCGACTTGTTAGTCACTATGATGTTCTTAAACAAAAAAAAATAGTTGCTAGTCGATTTCTAATACAAATACAGAGAAAATTTATATTTATAGACTGCATCACTCTATATCTGAATTAGTTCAGGAATTGAAGAAAAATCAACCTTCAACTACCCTTCCTTTATATGTTATTAATATATATACTGGCCGAGTATATTTGACTTATTTAATTTACCCGCGCTTTGGTTCGAATATTTTATGAATGGTGCAGTAAAAGAGATTCAGGCAAAATACATCTTTTGATTAACAAAAACAAACATTTAATTTTAAAATCACAAATCTTTGCACTTAACTTCAAATCACTAATTAAGTTATTAGAAACACTTCAGCCTTCCTGGCAATACAGTCATGCAAACTCAGACAATGGTAATTCTGCTATCTCTACTTTACAGTCTTCTCGCAGTTCCTTAAATTCCAAATACAATAAAATTTTCAGTAACACTTCTTCACAAACAATCACTTTTAATTTTACACTTCGGCTAATTCTCCACAATAGTTACTGTTAGTATCAAAGAATTCTAAGATGAAACTCACACACTTCTCTGTACAGAAATATTAAGGTTGGAATAATCTTACTGATAATCTTTTCTTCTTCAATTACTTATACGTAAACACTTTTTATAACTGTAAACACTTTGAAAAGTAAACAGCACTCATTAAAATAATTCTACTAAGCAATAACTGAATTAATCATCGGTCACAATACACATAAACAAACGTTGTTGCAAAAAGTACTACCGATCACTCATGAAATAAAGCAATACAGTAATTCCTTAACTTTAGGTTTTATATGCACAGTTGTTCATCCCTCCGGCATTCAATTAATTCTTTAAGCACTATACTTCTGAATACAACTATCGTTAAACTTCAATTTTCACAGCCTCTACTTATTCTCTATCTACTTATTCTCTATACTTCAAGTAGACTATACTTCAAGGTTCCGTATGTCCTTGAAAGGTCGGCGCTGAAACTAAATCTCAAATCAAGTGTCTCTAGTCTATTTAATAGCCTCTCAGCCTTTTTTTCGTAGCTATAATTGTTGTTCTACAATTTATTAGCTAACTGCCTCTCGACTAGTAGACTTTATTTAGCTGCTTGAGTGACTTGCCGACTCGCTATTATCGCACTGTGATTTTCGAATGCCGAATGCTCCGATTCCAACCTAATGCCAATCTCTTTCTTATAAATCTCTAAAGCTCCCTTTTCCAGCGTTCTTCGCTTTTTATATCCATTTTTCCCGCCTAAATTCTTCTCGTAATCTCTTTAACTAATTCCTTTTTAGTAAACTTTCAGCTTTCTCCCCACGTTCTGTTTTAAAAACGTGCTCGTTCACTTACATACGTTTCCATGACAACCAAACAAAATATAATAAAATTGAGGTATTATTATTATTATTATTATTATTGTTGTTGTTGTTGTTGTTGTTGTTGTTGTTGTTCCGGGAAACTCCAAGGAGTCGACAGACTCATCGAGGGAGGCCCTAACAACTACTCAACATTCACACAGTATCTATCATATCTTGCCTTGAACTCATTCACGGTCGTAGCACCCACAACAGACTCTGGAAGCTTATTCCACTCATTCACCACTCTCCAAGTAAAAAACCTAGCTCTAACACCCTTGTCAACCACGCTCTTGCCCAGCTTCCATGCATGGAAGTTGTTGACAAGGGCAAGAACGCTAAACTTCTACAAATAGGAATAAATAGAGAATATTAACATTTCAATTAATGCGCAGTTAAATTATCAAATACAAACTCTTATAATATTAACATAGTAATAAATAAAATAGCTTAATAATATTTAATACAGTCTTTTCATTATTAATACATATATCTTTGATTAAATTAAATATTAGACAAAAATTAAATTAATTAAATATTAGACAAAATTAAAGTAGTTATATGAATATTAAATTGTAAAATAAGTTGTTTACATTAAATAATATTTACAAGTCTAGCCTCTGTGATGGAAGATCATGTTGGATTCTGAAGCAAATAATAATTACTCCAATCTCTATATATTCAGAATCCAACACCAAGTAAGCAAACAGACAAACAAGTCAAGTTTTTGCCTGCAAGTGTTGCAAGTCTAGCTGACCCTGCACGTAGTGCAAGACCAAAACAATTCATGGTAAAAGTAGAATAAGCTCTGATCACTAATCTTAATATTTATCCTTAATGCAAAGCACATCTCCTGGAGGAGATGTATGATGCTTTGTATTAAAGGCAAGAGGACACTACCCAGACAGGTTTCGACCTTTATTGAGGTCTCATCAGTGGGAGCCAGGCTAGAAATACCAAGATATTAATAATACAGAGCTTATAAGTATTTTACCAGAACAAGTTACCATAAGGTGTTTTAACCTTATTAAATAAAAATCTCAGGAGGAGATATAAATGTAGAAAGTATTTTACCTTGGGTATGATAAATGTTAAAGATACCAAACTACTCCAGGAGATGTGCTTTGCATTAAGGGTAAATATTAAGATTAGTGATCAGAGCTTATTCTACTTTTACCATGAGTTGCCTTGGTCTTGCACTACGTGCAGGGTCAGCTAGACTTGTAACACTTGCAGGCGCAAACTTGACTTGATTGTCTGTTTGCTTACTTGGGAATTGGAGTAAAACCAGGTTTAAAATAGCTTGGTATCTTTAACATTTATTTTACCCAAGGTAAAATACTTTCTACATGTGTGTGTGTGTGTGTTTAACATTTATTATACCCAATTATATCTTTAACATTTATTTTTTTTTAAACAATTGAATAACTAGAACCGAGATTTAAGTAAAAAAAGGGTTTTAATATAAAAACACGACTAGTTTCGGCTTATAACAGCCTTCATCAGGTGACATTATAAAAGAAAGAAACAAGAAAAACACTAAAGCTTAAAGAAACTATGAACATCATAGAGAGTCTATATACATAATTGACATTAAATCATTGTGGTTGTATTTAAAGCTGTTCTTTCGTCTGTTGTATTGTTGGGAAAGTACGTGCTAGTAGCATCTCATGAACACCAGTACATGATTACAGCTGAATGACTATCTGGGAGGTTATGGCTCAAGTTATTATTTAGATGAACAGGATTGAAGATTTTGCAGTATATATATATATATATATATAGATAGATAGATAGATAGATAGATAGATAGATAGATATTTTTTTTTATTATTATTGTTAACATAATAATCTTATTTACAGGATTAACCGGTTTTTGGTTCTCTGCAGTCAGGCAGAGAGGTTACATGCTCATATTCTTGTTGAGGTATGTTACATCGAAGTCATTTAAAAGAAAAATTACATTTTTTTTTTTTTTTTTAGATTAAAGCCATTAAGAGTTATTTTAACATGATACTGTATAAGATCATAAAAGTGGAAGAACATAGGAGTTTCAATGCAAAATATTGTGTATTTACATGAGAGTGCCAGCTGATTAATTTTCGCACTGTTAAGTACAACAATCCAACTTTTTTCCCCTTTCTTTGGGGGGGGGGGGGGGAATGGTGTCACTTCTATGCTGGAAAGTGAATTATAATACAGTCGCCCTGCTCAGCCAGGAGTTGATTCCGTGGATTCCAGTCTTCGTGGAAAAGATCTGAGGTGTTATATTGCCTGTGGTGGTGATACTCGTGTAGGATCCGACTTCTCACCTTTTGTTGGAAGGCTGCAGTGAGTTGGTCAGTTGCCTCTCTCTGTGAAGTTGCTGTGCTGTCTGGTCTTGTATGTCTGAGGTAGAAGTTGTATATTACCGCTTTCGCGGTGATGAAAAGGTAGTTGCAGAATGAATGGTTATTTGACTCCGCATGGACGAGATTGAAATATTCCTCTTCCGTATGAAGACTACCACAGGTGAGAGCTGCCGTTTCCCGAGACAAACTGATTAATTGGGTGTTGACTGGGCATTCCAAGTAGATATGCCGGACTGTTCCTAATTGGTAGCAGAACAGGCAGTTATCTGAGACGTTTGAGATAAATTTTCGTAATATAGTAGGAGTGGGTAATATATTGTGCCACATTCTCCACTGAATATCTGCGTCAGGTTTGATGGCTCTTGTGCGATATGGTAGATCCCATTGAAATAGTGTTTGATCCGATAATGCAGGATTTTCCAACAAAGTGCTTTGGTTCGACTGTTGTGTTAGAGGGCTGTAGATCTTGTTAGTGTTGCTGGGTGTAAGTTTCTCCCATGAGTTATTGGTTTTTATCAGAAAGATAGGCGCCAGATCTTCTGAGTTGGGAGGGCTAAGCCCCCTCTTCTGTTATCCTATCAGGCATAACGGCTTGAAAAGCGGCCTTTACGTTATCTATCTGCTCAGACTGATTCCCGTATTCCAGGTTTTCGAGAGAATTTGGAAAGCGCCAGGTGAGGCTTGGAGAAAGAATGTCGCCCAAGATCCTCACGCTTCGCCAGCTCCATGGAGGAAAGAAAAACTCTTTCTGAGTGATCGGGCTTCTTACCATTGTGTTGTGAAAGATGGGTTCCATGAGGATTTCAAGTAGGGATGGTGTCTTCACTGTGTGCTGGAGGTTTAGCTTCTTCCATCGTCGAAGGGCATCTTTGTAGAAGTTTGTTAAATTTACTGGCACTTGAGCTGTTGTCATTCTTAAGGTTGTGGAGAGAGAGAGACCTCTAGTGGCAGAAGTGAAAATATATTCAGTGGTGCATTTGTGTGATATTTCCTTTGGTTGTATGGTATTCAGGAGAAATCGAGCGCGGAACGTTGTTATCCTATTGTCAATGGAGGTCAAATTTTGTCCTCCATCTTTGAGAGAAGTACATAGCTTGGAGTATGAAAGCCAGTTTTTTTTGTTCCATATGAATCGATATATGGTTGACTTTATTTGTTTGATGAATTGCTCTGGTGGCGTAAGAATCTTTAGTGTATGCCAAAGGACACTGGTGGCTATTTGGTTAACGATTATTGTTCTCCCTCTTGTGGAAGCAGAGGCTCGTATTGCTGCCCACTTTCCTAGAACTTGCTTGAAACGCTTGTTTAGTGTTTCCCAGTTCTTATCCACATAAGAGGGTGTGTTTCCGAGGTAAATCCCCAGGTATTTATTTCCCTCTGTGGACCAGGAACCAGACACTGGGGAATCCGTTCGGTTTTTCCATTTGCCACACCACAGTCCTGTGGTTTTATGTGTGTTTAGTTTCGCTCCTGAGGGTGCCTGATATTGTTGATATGCCATCTGTATGTTATGGAAGTCCTCTTCTTTGCGGGTTATGATTGTAACATCATCAGCATATGCTGTCAGGGTTATGGTTTGGTAGGGAAGTTTAGGGTGGCATGCCCTGAGCAGCATGCTGAGTCTACACAAAAAGGGTTCAATGGCAATTGTGTAAAGAGGACCGGAGAGTGGACAGCCTTGTTTAATACCTCTGCTGTATGGTGCAGTTATGGTAAGCCTGTTGTTTATTTTCACGCAAAACTGTGCCTTGGCATACAACATCTTAATAGAGTGAATGATGCCTGAGCCAAAGCTAAATGCTTTCAAGCAGTTGAAGAGGTACAGGTGTTCAACGCGGTCGAACGCTTTTTCTTGGTGTAGTGTTACAAGACCCATTGTTTCACTGTTGTTGTTCACTATGCTTATGAGATCCTTTATGAGGTGTAAGTTTTCGTGGATTGATCTTCCAGGGATGGAATAGCTCTGATGCCTATTTATAATTTCGCTCAGAGCGGGTTTAAGTTTGTTGGCAACGGCTTTTGATATAATTTTGCAGTCGGTGTTTGTGATAGAGATGGGTCTCCAGTTTCCTAGTTTCGTCGCGTCTCCTTTCTTTGGAATGAGTTTAATAACTGATGTTATCATATTGAGTGGAAAGCCATTGGTATTCGCTTCGACAAATACTGTGTAGAGGATAGGTCCAAGCTGTTCCCAGAAGGACTGATAAAATTCAGTGGTGAGCCCGTCTATGCCAGGAGATTTATATTTAGGTAAGGAGGTGCAGGCAGTTGGCTTGCTACAAACACATTGCAAAAATGAAAAATATCTGTAATCAACATTCTTAATATTATAATAATCAAAAATCAGCTAATGCTTTTTATTCCCTAATAGGGAATAGGGGTTAGGGCTTTATACCCTATCTAGGTTTTGGAGTGGGCAGTTCAATCTCCAGTGGTAGCCAATCATAGATAGTTGGCCCATGTCTATCAATATTGGTGGCTACTGATGAAAAGACCAGCAAACAAGTGCTGCCATCTCTTGGTGCCTAACCTTAACAGGACATGTTATTGTCTGAAATAATAATTATTATTATTACAGGCAACTCCAGGAAGTCATTAGACTCATTGAGGGAGGCCCCAAATCATATTCATCACAACTATTCGACATTCATACAGTATCAATCATACCTCGCCTTAAACTCATTAACTGTCACAGCATCCAACACAGACTCTGGGAGCGCATTCCACTCATTCACCACTCTAAAAGTAAAGAACCCAGCTCTAACACCTTTATTAACCAAACTTTTGCCTACTTTCCATGGATGTCCCCTAGTCCTACCACAACCAGCCCTGTTCTCAAAAATATCTTCTGAATTAATTTTATAGAAACCCTTCAGTAATTTGAATGTCTCAATCATATCTCCCCTCCTCTGCCTATCAACCAACTTTTGCAACCTACAAATCCTCAACCTGTTCTCATAAGGTTCATTCCACAGACCTGCTATCATCTTGGTCACTCACCTCTGGATCCTCTCCACCTCCTCCCCATCAAGAAAAAACCTAGGTGACCAAATCTGGGCACAGTAGTCGAGATGGGGTCTTATCAAGGCTCGATACAGAGGAACAATAACCTGCTTGTTTCTGCTTGTCAACGTATTCTTCAGTAACCAAGTGATTTGATGAGCTGATTTGGCCACTTTTGCAATGTGCCCCCTAAACTTCAACTCCTTGTCCACCAACCCTCTTAAATATCATGCCTCATCAATTTCCTGGAGTACAGTTCCACCAATCTAGTAAACTGCTGCTAATCTTTTCACACCAAAATGTATAACCTTACATTTTGCCACATTAAATTGACATCCATTCTCCTTAGCCCAGACCTCCAATCTATCCAAATCATCTTGCAAAATTTTAACGTTATCTGTATTCACTACTGCCCCACCCAACTTTGCATCATCTGCAAACAAATGAACTGTTCCTCTCAGATCCTTTCCTATATCATTAATGAACAAATTAAACAGCAGTGATCCAAGAACAGATCCTTGTGGCACACCACTAGTCACAGGCTGTCTTGTGAACTCTACTCCTGAATGAACCACTCTCTGATATCTCTCCATCAACCACCCTCCTATCCATCTCACCAACCCTATATCCATCCCGATATGCTGCAATTTACTGATTAGAATTCCATGTGGTATCCTGTTATGTTATGTGGTATCAAAGGCCTTAGCAAGGTCCAGTAGAATCACTGTAAAATCATTACCCTTATCCAGTTCAGCCGTCACTGTGTTATAATACGTGAGCAAGTTACCGAGGCATGACCTATCCTTCACAAAACCTTGCTGTCCCTGATACAGTATCCCATTTTCTTCTATTCAATCTTGTATTTTCCTCTTGACTATTTTCTCCAAGACCTTGATAATGATTCCTGTTATGCTGATTGGCCGGTAATTTTCAACAGCAGCCTTGGAACCACCTTTATGCAGCGAAACTATTTTCCACTCTTTCCACCCCCCTTGGGACTGACCCAGACCCGAGGCTCAAATTAAACAAAATGATCAAGGGCACTGACAATTCTTTAGCCGGTTCACGTACGACACGAGCTGGTATACCATCCAATCCCACAGATGTATTGACATTGAGGTTCTGTAATAGACTATTTACCTCTACTTCATTCATCACAATTCCAGTATAAGGTGTTGGTTCTTCCATTCCTGCAATGTCACCACCTGGATGATACACTCTTGTAAAGTGTTCGCTCAGTAATTCCACTATATCGACTGGTTCGGTTACCTCCCTACGCTCAGTATTTTTTAAGATCAGTCTACCATGAACATTTTTCCTTTTACTTGCAACATATTGAAAAAACTGTTTGGGATTCTCTTTAGCCTGCATGGCCAATTTTCTTTCGTTATCAGTTTTTGCTTTTCTTACCACCCTTGTTACCATCCTGGCCTGAGCTTTATACTGTTCCTGCACCTGCTGGTCACCTTTCTCCTTAAATTCCCTCCACAATTGTTTCTTTTTTTGCAGTTCAATCTTAATAGTGTTATTCATCTATTTAACCCCTACTTGATTTATTATTCGGACTCTTGGTATACAGTCAACCATTGCCTCCTGCAAACATTTCTTAACCACCTCCCGTGCACTATCAACATCCAGCCCTTGCAGTTTTACATGCCATGGCACTGAGCCAAGCACACACCTAAGCTTGTCATACTTACCAGCCTACTAATTCCACATGTACCCAGTGTTAATTGTAAATTCCACTCCTTTTGCCACCTCCCAAGTCATGACCTTATTGTCACTCTCACCAATTGGTGGCAACATAGTCATGTTCGTTACAGCCACATTCTCAGTTGCAATTACTAGGTCAAACACTCTCTGCCCCTGGTACTTTCCACTACATGCTACCGCAGATAGTTGTCCCTTAATAACTGCATAAAATCCAATTCCTTCCTCCCATGTGCCCTCTGCTCTTTCCAGTCAATGTTACCATAATTGAAATCACCCATAATAATTACCCTCCTTCCACTCATTTCTTCTATTTGCCTATGCATACTATCCCCGCCATTTATTCCATCACCTGGTCTATAGCAGCACCCAATTGTATATTTTGTTCTGCTAGATTCTATCTCACACCAAACAGCCTCAAATGTGCTCTTTTCTCTATCCTGCAGTTCAACTTCTATACTCCTTGGCTGCAACTCATCAGCTATCATCAATAACACTCCTCCCCCCTTTTTATTCACTCTGTCACTCCTGAACACGCTATACACGTCGCATTCAATCCCACTAGCTTTATCATCTTCTGTCAGCCATGTTTCACCAATACCAACAACCTGTGGCCTGGAAGTGCCAACCAAGGCCAAAAACTCTTCCTTCTTGTTCCTAATACTCCTGGCTTTAGTGTACATGAATTGCAGAAGCCCATTTGTCCCATCCCTACTTTGATGCCTTATACTAACTGTCCCATTCTGATTTATTGTCCTTCGTACTCGCTCGGGCATAATATACTCATTCCTACACTCAACTACCTCCCTAAAGTCTGCATATCTACTCCCCCCCCCTTCTTAATAAATCTAGTTTCCCTGAGTCTGTAATCCACTTTCACATCATTCATCAACACTTTTTCAAGCCTCCGTACACCAACTCCATTCAAATGTAACCCATCCATCTTATATAAGTCCTTTCGCCCATCGAACTCATTCCACACATCCACAAATTCCACACTACTCTCCATGCATAACCCACGCATAAAGTCATTGGCAATTATAGCCCTCCTTCTAAACACTTCACTGCCATACCGTGGTAAAATACTCACCATCCTAACTCTCTCACTCTTCTCTTTTGCTACCTCAAGTAATTCCCTCACATCCTCTATCATTCCCATTTTGTGTTCATTCAAATCATTTGTTCCTGCCACGATTATCATCTCTTTCACCCTCTGTTTTTGCACTCGAATAGATACGCTGACGTCCTTTATGTTCGCACCCGGTTGGTACGACTTCGTCAAACTCTCAACTATACACCTCTTAATAGCAAACCCCATACAGCACTCGCTCCTTCATTTTATTGACGTTAACGAACATTCAATTATTTGTCGTCACAGACTTTCGCCGGTTATTACTCGGTACGTTCAGCACACATTTTTCCATATGCTCCAGTTGCTTTTTGCTCTGTGTATCGCTCCGTTCAAACGCGCAATTTCACTATTCGCATTTATCTCACCATTTTCATTATCAATCAAATCATCCATTCGTTCTGTATTTCTACCTTCATTTACACTTTCAACGACGCTCTCACACCTATCTGGCACTACCACGCAATACCACACCGCCATTTTCTACATTCTGACTATCGTTAACGATATCACTCTCGCCACGCGAAACACGCTTGAGATCCTCATTCTCCTTACACTTTCTGCACATATTAACTCCACTATCGCCCTTTAACCAGACTCCCACCGCTCTTCGCAAAGCATACATCTCACAGACAGCACATTGCACAAATTCGTTTACATCAAAACTCTTAAACAAACATGGCGACCTGGCTGCCATTTTTTTCTTTATCGGTGCCATATGTACGGTATCTTATCTTAAAAATAATACTTAAAATAACAGAAAACACACAAAAATTGCACAGACACACCAAGAAACAAAAAGCAAACAATACTAATTAAAATTCTAGTAAAATTGCCAATGTTAACACAAAATACTACTAATCTTTTCAGGAGCTCTCGACAAGCCAACGATCAAATCAGTGTGACACCAAGCGAGGTGATGTGGTACTACCGTGGATTTTCTTGAGTTTACAGGAAGAAAAACCAAAGTTTCCAGGAGGAAAGACCCACTTGCCTGTGCCAGAGATCAACTAACTCGTTCACCGGTCAAAGACAGGCTTAGAAAAAGTTCCTCCAGTCGGCGACTAGACTTGAAGCTAGGTCTAAATTCGAGCGCCCAAGCGTAGAGGATGCAAGCGTCAATTCCAGTGAGCTACACAGGCCTTTTATTATAATAATTTATGTTGTAAACAATTATTATTATTATGATTATTTAAAAAAATTTATATACTCATTCCTGTAAGTATCTGTTATACATAATTGTGTTCATGTAATGCATCATAAATATTATGTATATAAATAATAATATTAATAATAATAATACGCCCCACATGATTATAGATACACTGTCACATACCGTTGCATTAACAACAAAAATATCTGCCAAAGTCCCGAAATCAAACCTGTAACACATGGAAAATATCTTGGTCTCGATATAGATTCCCACTTTAAATGGACAAAACATATAGAATAACTACACACCAAACTCTGGATCATCACAGCAAAACACTTCCAAGTTAAAGACATTATTCCATCCAGCATAAAAAAAACTCCTATATCACAGTATCTGCAAATCCCTACTCAGATACGGTATAATAGTCTATGCAAACATATCAAATAGCCACCTAACAAATTAGAAACATTACATAGGAAAATCGTGTCAACAGTGATCTGGACACTTTACACGCAACAACCAATATCCGACAAGCACATGGCGATACACAGAATTCTGAGCATTAAAAACCTGAATCACTACATGACATTAACAAGGAATTTCTTCAACATCACCTATCGAAACAACAGAGACACATATCGTATAACAAGACCTACAACAACTCTCTACATCCCTACATCCGGTTCTTTTGTGAGTTCACATCAGATACCCATACAACTCAACAACCTACCAAGAAATTTAAAACACATAGATAACTACAAAACATTAAAACACGAACTCTGGAAAATATACCAAGAAAGTTAATATACCATTAACACTAATATACACATCACAAATCACCAGCATCCAATGCCAATATCCCATACATAAACAGTAGCAACAGCATAAATAGTGAAGCCTAAATCCCACTCTCTTCACAAGAGCTAACCCAAGCTTCGAAGTAGGTGGGATTAACTCGCCTCACTCAACCACACATAATCCTTATAACAAAAGAAGCAGATTATGTTATAAAACAGTTAGTAAAGTATACAACAATAAAGAAGATACTGATTATTATGTGATAATATCGTTAATATAATACTCTTATGTAACACGAAAAAATAAAGTAATAAATTATTCTTATAATTAAAAAATTATATAAACAAAAAAAATTATTATACAAAAAATTCTGAATAATCTTCATTGTTAACATTAGAATATGTGTTGTAAATACATAATATAGAGGCAAAAAATATTATTAAAATTTGTAATTGAAACCAATGTAGAAAATGCAGCACTTAGAGCTGAATTCTGTAAAATTATAAGTCGCAATGTCACTCAAGATGTATATGTGTAAATATTTTAGCAATCAATAAATTACTATTACTATTAAAAAAAGTTGTTGCTCAGTGCTCCTGGAAACTCGAGTATTACGTCTTGTAAACTCAAGAAAATCGACAGTAAAACCCATATTATTTCAGACAGTAACATATCCGGTCAGGGTTAGGTACTAAGAAATGACAGTACTTGTTTTACCGGTCTCTTCCTGGTTGCTCTATAATTAGTAATAGTCATGGGCCAGCTATCTCGGATTGGCTACCAGTGGAGACTGAACTGCTCATTCAGTCTCTAAAAGCTAGATAGGGTTAAAAGGCCTCGCCTACTCCTTATAAAGAAATAAAATGTGTTAGCAGATTATTATTATTATTATTATTATTATTATTATTATTATTATTATTATTATTATTATTATTATTATTAGAGGGTGCTTTAGCAGCAAGCAGTAGCAAGCATGCTACTTCGATGCTCCCATATTTTAAGTTGCAAACTAGATTTTTTCTTGTGAATTAAAATTTAAAGTATCAGTAAATTCCGTTCTTCAAGACGAACATATTGACGTTAAAACTGTAAATACCTGTTAAGTAATAAGTAAATTATAAGTATTAAAATTACGAAGTATACGTTGAACACTATAAGAACAAAGGAAGTCGCCATATTAGTAGTCACAGAAAGATCGGCTAAACCAGGAATACGAAGTGTTGCAAATGCCAGGAAGACTTAAGATGGGAAGAAAACCACATAACATGGAGTAATTGCCAAAGAAACATGCACTTTCTATGTTCGGGAGTGTCTGAGGCCACTCGGCAGCGAAAATCAAATGCGAAGCGTGATGAGTGGAAGTGTCCACATTGTAGAGAAAACAAAGGAATGTTGCCTACAACCACAGGTGGGAAACAGCCAATGCAGAAAACAACCCAGGCGGTAAACAGCTAATGTCGCAATCAACAGCAAAGAAAATGAAAAACAAAGAATACAACAACAGAAACCCAGATGAGCCAACTTTGAATGCATCACTTGAAAATAGATTACAAAAGCTAAAAGACAGTTTAACTGATTTTGTTGGAGAACTTTTTGAAAAACATATCGTGCAAATTATAGAAAAATTCAACCAATATGAGGAATTTATTAAATTTAATAATAGCTCGGTAGAAGGTGTATTACAGACTGTAATACGCCTTCATATTACAGTCTGTAATGGAAAGACAGCATAATTTAATTAAAGAGACAACAGAACTACAACAAGAACTAAACTCTTTAAAGCAACATTACGAACTCTTAAACCAACACCAGTATAAAAATGATCTCCACATAGATGGTCTCCCAGAAATTGGTACGGAACATTTAAAAGACATGTAATACAACTAAGCCTAAATATTGGCGCTCCCATAGAATCAAAAGATATCCAGTCAGTACATCGATTACCACAAAAAAGGAAAAGAGAAAGTAATCCCTGTGTCGTGGTGCGACTCACTAACAGCCCCACAAAAATTACACTTACAAAAGCTAGCAGGATTAAAAAATCATTAGTCAAGGATCTGAATTGAGCCCACGACGATGCACCAATATACTTGTCCGAATACTTAACGCCATATTATCAGAAATTATTCCACCAAACAAGGAAAGTAAAAACAGAAAAAAAATACCAATTAATATGGATAAGAGACAGCAAAATATTCCTTAAAATGACACAAGAAGCAAAGCCAATCCAAATAAAATCTATAGAAGACCTCAATAGGCTGCCAAATTAAAAAGAACGCCGATGAGTCGTAAAGAAGGGAACAACATATCAACCCACATAAACGCAGACCACCAAGCAAATGTAATAACCCCGGAACATGACAACTGCCACATTCTGAAATCGATAACAAAATGGAAGCAAGCGATTATCCCCAAATAAGGGCTATCTATTCTCCACATCAACATCACGAGCATTCAAAAATACTGGTTGACCCTGGAAGCTCATATGAAGGAAGATATAGACAACATAGACATTTTAATACTGACTGAAATATCGACAAGAAACGAAGAGGCAACCATCTACCAAATGTCAAACATCCAACAACACAAACACTGCAGATAAACTAAACGTGGCGGTGGTATACTAATATTTACCAAACATAAACTAGAAGTAACAGAAATAAGCTATAAATTAGAATTTGCAGAAAACATATGCATCGAATTTAAAAATATCAAACAAGGAAATTCCTTGATATTAAACGCAATATACAGACCACCCAACTTAAGCACTACAAAATTTCTAGATGAATTAAACAGATGGCTTTCAACCAGAGAAGAAGGTGCCTCAGAATACTTGATAATAATAGGTGACATGAATATAAACATTAGAAACATAAATAACAACAGAGAACAATACCTAGACCTCTTATCAGCATATAACAGGGGTGTTCAACCCGTCGATCTCGATCGACCGGTCGATCGCGGAACGATTTTTGGTCGATCTCTTGTGTATTCCTCCTTACTTACAAATTTAATTAAAACTGAAAACATAATATTTTATTTATCATTATTTTGTATTATTTTTTAATTCGCTTTAAATGTATTGCCATTGTTTATTTATTTTTCGTTAAAATTGTCAAATCAGTAATATTCTAAAATAAAGTCCGAGTAAATGAATTAATTTGGATCAGTGGAAGTCAAACAGCGAACCGAGTGAATACGATTATAAGCAAAGTGTAAAAACTCGATTGTAGCTTAAATATTCCAAAGCACATTACATCGATTTTTTACTTAGTTTAAGTCCCATGTGAATATTGTAAAAAAATAAACTTTGTTTGTCTCGGTATAGTTTGTATTAGATGTTTTTGTAAATAACTCTTTTGAAGCTAACTCTATATACTGCTTTAATAAGAATATGTTAGAGTGTTAAAAACAAAGGCAATGTTTTTGTCCGAAGCTGTACATGGCGGGATTAGAAAGATTGTTATTGAAACTTGTATGTATGAGAAAGGCTTGCAGGCTCTAAGTGTCAACATCTCCGAAGTCAGTCAGAAAGAGTTCAAACAACTTTCCGATGGCTGGCAACTTACAATCAAAAGAAAGCGGAGGAGAACAAAAGGCGTACCAAACTTGAAACTTAAGATGAAAGACTCATACCGATTCTTTGGAGGGGGGGGGGGTGCCAAATTTCATGCGAGGTCTCAGAGGAGGCCTAATAAAAAGGGACTGAAGCAAGCAGAAGGGATCCCTGTTCCAGAATTGCTGTCAGAGAGAAGGCCGCCCGATCCACAGTCGCCTTCAAAGAGACTGCCCGGATCCACGTTGCTTGAGAGAGGAGTTTCCCGCTTCCAGAAAGGAACTTCTCGGTTCGAGACGTCGCTAGAGAGAGAGAGACTACTTCTAGGCCGCAGACAAGGTTTCAAATTTCCAAAAGGAAGAGTTCCAATTGCCAGAGAAAAGTTTCCAGGCAAGGTTAATGTCAGCCAATCACCAGTGTGTTACGTTTTCATTACAATTTGATGAATCAAACGACTTCACTGATATTGCTCAGTTAATGGTATTTATTCGCATGGTGTTTCAAGATTATTCAAGTAAAGCAGAACTTTTGAAAATTATACCATTATTGGGAAGGACTAGGGGAGAAGACATTTTTTCGACATTTGATGAATTTGTGAAACAACACAAACTTCTGCTTTTTAAACTTGTGTCTATTACTAGTGATGGTGCTCCTGCAATGATAGGTAATAAATCAGGCTTCATTTCATTATGTAAAAACTTTGACAAATATCCAGATATTTTAACGTACCACTGTATTATTCACCAAGTACTGTGTAGTAAAAGATTAAACACAAAAGATGTTTTGGATATTACATTTAAAATTGTATCTGTTCGAGGAAAAGCACTGCAATGGCGGTTATTTAAATTATAGGCAGATGATGATAGGGAACTTCTGTTGTGCAATAATGTTCGCTGGCTCTGCAGAAGTCAATTTTTAGAAAGATTTCTTCTATTAATTAACGATATAAAAATTTTTCTTGATGAAAAAGGAGATATTTATCCACAATTGAGTTATAAAAGATGGTTGTTATACTTATCATTTTTAATAGATTTCTGTATGAAATTAAGCAAGGAGCTGACCTGTCGCCCATTCTATTTAACATATACGCACACACGGCATAAGCCATCTTCTCCTAAAAATAAAATCTTCCAGTACGCAGACCACACTATCATAGTATCCATTCCAACAACGTAAATATCGCTTACACAAATATGCAACACAACATCAATCAAGTCACTTACTGGCTAATCGAAAACTGCATATATATAAACCCTGGAAAAACAAAGCTAATGATATTCAACCCCCCCCCCCAAACCCTATCCATAGAAACCAAATATCTCACTATGCCACATCCATCCTCCTATACAGAAAGCACCGATCCTAAAACCACAACCATCACATTGGTGAAAACAACACGCTATCTCGGACTTCACTTCGATGCTCATCGAAGTTGGAATAGCCATATAAACTAACTACACAACAAACTCAGGATAATAGCAAGCAAACTATATCGATTGAAAGATATTGCCCTGACACAGACAAAAATACTAATGTCAAAGCATTAAAAAAAAATCAGCTAACGCCTATTTGTTCCCATATAGGGAGTACGCAGGGCCGTTTATCCTATCTAACTTTTTGGAGACTGAGTGGGCAGTTATATCTCCACTGGTAGCCAATCAGAGAGATAGCTGGCCCAAGGCTATCACTGATTCATCGGTACGCAGTGAAGAAGGCGGCAGTCTAGTGCCGCCATCTCGTGGTCCCTAACCCTAACACAATATTTTTAATGTCTGAAAATAGTGTGGGTTCGACGGTCGATTTTCTTGAGTTTACGGGACGAAAAACCCGAGTTTCCGGGAGAAAAAACCCGCTAGCCCATGCCAGAGATCGACTAACTTGGGAACCGGTCGAAAAAAGGAATAGAAAAATTTCCTCTAGTCGGCGACTAGATTTGAACCACCAAATCCTTTCTTCGTGTGGTCAAGCGCCGTAGAATGCAAACGCCACTTCTAATGAGCCACACAGACTATTGTTAAAGCATTATGTGAAAACATTTTAAGATACACAATCACATCATACGCATTCTGCGTAGACTACAAACTTAACAGGTTGCAAAATAAAATGATAAAACTGATATTTTGGGAACAACCCACACTTATGTGGGCAGCATGGACAGAACACAAAATATTTAATGTGAAACACTTATGCCACTACACAGTCATATTAAAAAAACTACTTCAGTCCAACCTACAGAATAATATTAGCGCCTCCGTAGCGCAATTGGAAAAACGACTGTACATTGCGCCCTTTGATTGGAACAGGCCTAAGTTCGATTATCGTCGCGACGGGAGGAATTTTTATCTGGACGATTTTCAATCGAAGGTGAGTTAGCCGATCTCATACGGAGGTAGCAGGGTTTTTTCTCTCGGAAACTCGGGTTTTTCATCCCGCATACAGACAAATCGGCCCTTCAGAACACACGCAATTTACCGACATATAATACCAGTTGTGGTAGAGGTGGGCGTTGATGGTGATGATTCATAGTAGAGGTTTGGTGTAGTGGTTGAAACAGTTGTAGTTTCAACTACAACTGTTTCAACCACTACAACTGTTTCAACCAAGGAGTCCAAAGACTACAACTGTTTCAACCAAGGAGTCCAAAGACTCATCGCGGGAGTGTCCTCCCGCGATGAGTCTTTGGACTCCTTGGAGGTGTCAGGAATAATAATAATAATAATTAAAACCGGCCAAGTCAACCAAGAATAATAGCGAAGAGAATTTATTTCCAGTTAGTGGAGCGAAGTCGGTAAATTCTGCAATTAGTAATTTAGACTTTTTAAAGTCATTAAACCTACCCTCGGACATGGACTGGTCAAAGACAGCTATCTTGAAATGTGATCCTAAGTTTGGTCCTTATACAGAGGAAGAAAGACATAATGTACAATTATGTCTTTCTTCTATCCTTTAAAAATTAGCGTTTAAGGAATGGTTTACGAATATGGGCAACATTAAAGTGAGAAATGGAACGTGCGAAATTATTAACATAAATTCTCCCAGGAAAGTAGAAATTCTCGTGCACTGGATGCCACCGCTTGTGCCAAACAAATTGGTTGCATTACATTTTGAAAAATATGGTAAAATAAATTAAAGGGATAAAAATCCATTATTATTTTATAGACAGTATGCGAAACTTTAAGATCGAAAACTATGATCTACGAGTTTCATGCCGAAGAACTATCGGCGAATCCAAGCGTAAGTGACCACTTGGTAGTACAACACCAAGGCAACTCGAAGCAAGCTTCCTCACTATTCTTGATATTTTCTCATAATGTGAAAACACAGCTCCTAGAAGATGTAATACTGCTTTACATTATGAGGAGAGATCACTACCCAGACAGGTTTCAACCTTATGTATAGGTGAAGTGGACTCTAAAAATAAGACGATCCCGAAAGATCGCCCAACTCAGCGTTGTTCCACTCGATGACAGGCTCACCCCATCACCGAGAAGAACTTCGCATTGGCTCTACCCAGTGGCAGGCTCACCCCACCACCAAGCAGAGCCATAATTTCAGCGGTGGCCCCACTCAGAGACAGGCAAAAACCTACCTCCAAGCGGAGCCTCTCAAAGCCAGATCCGCCTCGCACCACTTTCCACCTTCATTGGGGTCTCATCAGTGAGTAGGTAGACCTGGATGATATCAAAGTTTAAGTGAATAGAGCTTACATAACTTCACTATACGAATGCCAGAGTGGTGTGCCCATATATATTACATTATATAATAATTAAGATGAAAAGCCAAACGGCTATATTTTCTGGCGAAGTTAGTTAAATTAAGGGGATAAAAATCCATTATTATTTTAATGGATTAAAATACTGTAAAAGTAGTGGCTGTAAAATAACAATGGATTTTTATCCCCTTAATTTAACTAACTTCGCCAGAAAATATAGCCGTTTGGCTTTTCATCTTAATGGTAAAATAAAGTTTGTAGACAATATCGCTACGATTAAAAATGATGATTGGGCACATGTTCTCAGCAATAAAAAGAAAGTTATTGTAGAATTAAATGGAGGAGTGAAAATTGAGGAAATTCCGTATGTTATCCGGGTAAAGGAGATAACCGGAATTGTGGTGATTCCAGGAAGACCCCAGTCGTGTTTTAGATGTGAGAAAACAGGTCATCTGAGAAGGCAATGTGTGGAACCCAAAATACAAGAATTGCTTTCGAATCGGACGTAGTGCTGATAATTGTAGGAAACACATATGCATCGATTTTAAGGAGCAAAGTGAATGATCAGGAAATGAATGAAATAGAAGAACTGAAAGATGACGTGCAAGATAATGAAACAGCAATAAATCTACAGATTCAAGAAGAAAGGATTCAGGATAAGAAAGCAATGTTACAGGAAGGTATTCAGACAAATACGCATCCTGTGACAGAAACTACTGCGAAAAATGAAGAGAAAACTGAAGCGGAAGATGATAAAAAGTGTCTAGGTACACCGAAAGATGATGCCGCAAAAGAACCTGAAACAACCATGAAAAATGAAGAAAGCATTAAAAAACAAACTATAAAATACACGGAAATAGAATCTGAGCAAGCGATTGAGAAAATTGGAAAAAAAGACGAAAGTATTAAAAAACAAAACACAAAATGTATAACTACTGTGGAGACAGAACCCGAACAGGAAAAGGAAATGGAAATAAGTCAAATTGAGAAAAATGAAGAAACAAAGAGTGTTCCGGAAACCACTGGTAACATTAAAATGCAAAGAGAAGTAAAGAATATATCCCCAGTGGAAACGAGTGGCCCTTGTAACCCAAAACAGAGAAGGATGAAAATAAAAGTCATTCCAAATATCACAAGAACAGGAAATAAAAAATAATAATAATAAATAAGAATAAAGAAATCTCTACAAATAATGATATAAACCAGTGGTCTCCAAAGTGGGGTACGCATACCCCAGGAGGTACGTCAGTCGATACGTGGGGGTACGTCAAAAAAAGTTTTATATTGATAAGAAAAAAATTAAGTAATTAATTAAAGATAAAGAATATTGCTTTCTTTCATCAATTAAACATATATCTAATATAGACAAAGACGTTATAAAGATCCTGTGAACTTAAATTTGTGAGTAGCGCACATTGGGCGGCTTTGCACACATAATCGTCCGTGGTAAAGCTGTCATGTTTATTATCTAATATTAGTAAGAGATTATATAATATTAGTAAGAGATTTCTCTTACTTCTTATCATTGCCATTGTTTGTAGAGGATTCTAGTGTTGACAAGCCCAACTGGAGAAGGAAAATTGCTTAGTTATCCTGCTATCTACAGATGACACCCAGAGTTGTATTAATTATTTGACTATTAGTAGTAAGTTTAACGATTTTTTAGTTAATATTGTTTCTGTGCAATTCCAACGCCTTTTTATGCTTACTTTTACGTTTACACTAGAAATAGTGAATTAATATTATCAAAATTGCTTATATTTTTTAAAAGTGTTTGATATTATCAATAGTAAATCAATTATATTTAAATTTTACAAATTAACCCTCACAAAATGGATTAAAAAAAAAAAACGAGCCTGTGCAGCTCAGTAGAAGTGGCGTTTGCATTCTACGGCGCTTGACCGCACGAAGAAAGGATTTGGTGGTTCAAATCTAGTCGCCGACTAGAAGAAAATGGATAAATGGCTAAAAAAATTTCCTCCAAAGAAAACGCGAATTGAAGATAATTATGATAGTACTTCTACATCAGACGAACAACTAGGAAAAGATAGGATTGATTCTTCTATTCAAACAAGTTTGTTATCAGTCAAATTAATTAATCAAATTCTTTATAATACACTGAAACCTCGGATGTCGAACGCCTCTGTTCTCGAACAATTCGGTTCCCGAACATATTTTCCGAACAAAAAATGCCCCGGTTTTCGAACAGGCAAACCGCAACCACGTGCTCCACGTGTTGAGCTGTAAGGCAGGAAAGCGTCAGTTACGCGGCAGCCTTCGTTCAGTGGAGACACCTGCTCGAATTTGCAGTGAGTTTTCTTGATTTTCTTTGTGTTTTTTTTTTCCCATAAATTATTATTAATTAAGCCACCGTGGGGCTGCAGAAGAATAGTGATAGCAGCAAAGCGAAAAGAAAAGTTGTTAGAACCACGATAGAAATGAAAAAAGAAATCATATCCAAACATGAAAATGTTTGGATATGATTTCTTCGTGTCTCGGATCTTGCTATGCAGTTCGGTATAGAGAAATCAACGATCTGTACAATACTCAAAAATAAAGAGGCGATCAATTTTCGTCTATATTTTATCTATTTATTGTGTTTATTATTTCTATGTAATATATTTATTATTTTATGCATTTTCATTATGTTTGTATACGATCTTATGCATGAAGTACTGTTGAAAAGGTTTAAATAAACAATCATCTGGGGGGGGGGGGGGGTTCGGGAACGGATTAATCCATTTTACATTAATTCTTATGAGGAAATGGTTTCAGTTTTGGAACAATTCGGTTTCCGAACAGCCTTCGGAAACGAATTAAGTTCGACAACCGAGGTTCCACTGTACTTATTACAATAGATTTTTGCTCAATCAATTGGGGATACACGCTATTTATTTTTTCTGTCTTGGGGGTACGCGATCAAAAAAGTCTGGAGACCACTGATATAAACAACACACAGCATGAAAGTGATGAGCTTAAACTGTAATGGTCTAAATCATAAGGATATTCCAAATTTATTAGTAAACCAAATATTTAAATCCTTTCCAGATATTATAATGCTACAAGAAACAAAAATTTGGTCTATAGAACCCATTCAAAATTTTGAAAAAGGATAACTGCCCATTATATTTTAACCCACGAATCTGCAAGTAATAGTAATAGTGGTGGACTGATAACTCTAACAAAACGCACCCAAGACATTCAGTTACTTTCTCGTGAGGTACCCATAAGGCATAAAGGTTTAGAAACAGATATAGTAGTAGAAAACAAAGTATGCACATTTATTAATGTATATGGACCAACAAAACCTGCAGAAAAAAAAATTGGAAACAAATGAAACATCATCTATTGCAAAAAAAAGAAACATTGCCATAGTTGCGGCGGGCGACATGAATTTTATAGAAAATAAGTTAAAAGACCAAGAAAAAATAACTGAAGTACCACAGAAGAAATACATTAACATCTTTAAAGATTGTGAATTTACTGATGGTTTCAGATTTTTGTATCCGATGAAAAAAGAATTCACTCATTTCGCTCCGGGCAATGCATCTAGAATAGACAGAATTTACCTTCCAACCTATCGAGGAATAACTGTAAAGAATGTTAAACATACCCCAGTCGTAATCAGTGGTCATTACATAGTAGTGGCTAAACTTCAGTATTCGCAAAAAGAAAAACTAAAAACATTTATTAATCGGAACTTTCCATTATGGAAATTCAATGAAAAGCTATCAGAGGAAAGTGAATTTAATACGGAGGTAGAAAATATAATAGTAGAAGCTGAAAAATATGAAAACACGATCAGTGCGTGAGATATATTTAAAATAAACGTCAAAAAGGCAGCTATCCGAATAGGAATTAAAATAAAGAACTTTATTTTACTTCCTATTCGGAAGTAAAATTTCCTTCATCCACTGCCTGGATAATTTAAAAAGACAGCAACGAAAGAAGGAAAAAGGCTCTGCTTTATGAAGGGGAAACACTGCAAGAAGATGCAGACTTGCTGAGGGTTTCCTACAAACACTTTACAGCTCTATTCACAGCAGGACCGACTCTAGAATTTTTGGCGCCCCGTGCAATCCATTATTTGCCGCCCAAGCACCAACCTCAAATTAACTTTTGGATTTTTGAAAACCATTATGTTCAACATTAGGTTTTCATGACCATTAATTGTAAATATAGTACCATTAATAATAATGCACGGATAAAGTGATGAAAATACTGCATATTCATAAAATTAACCATCGACTTCATCAATTGACAATTAAATGAAATGCAGTTATAATTTATTACTTACATATATGGAATGATCTTCACTTGTACAACTGTTGAGTTACACTTAACTATAGAATGTACACGTTACAATTTTAGCACTATTTTCACATTATTTTAATTAGAATTTATATTGTTTTTAGTATCTATATCTACGGATTAAAAATACACTTTTCGTGCTTTCATATTTGCAAAATCAGAAATTAGGTCTTCATGGTCTAATTTCTGACCGATTTCATGTTCAATTGAAATCATGGCAAATCCTTCCAATCTAGTTTCGGCCATTGTTGAGCGTAAGTAAGTTTTAATAAGATTCAGTTTTGAGAAACTACGCTCACACTTGCAACTCTCACAGGCAATGTCATTAATATTCTTAGGACCACAGCGACATTCGGAGCAAAGTTATTTTCAGCAATAAAACGAACTTCAGTTGGCAGCGTATTTTCTGATACTAATTTGGACACTATTTTCGGTTCATCACATAGCTCAATTGCATCGATGTTTCTATTTTTTTCATGCTAAAGCGGCTTCTAGGTTTTTACAATTGTCTAAGAGCTCATTTGTCGTCTCAGGTTTTAATTTAGAGATGTTATATAAAAATGGAAAATGTGAACTGTGATGTTCCAATTCCTCGAACATCTTCAATAGAATTAGTTTCAACATCAATAATAAAAAAGAAAAATTCAACTTTGAATTTTCTTTTGGGATCTAAAATAGGTTTATCTCTTGCTTCACAATCTGGTACTTTCGAATGTTGGTTTGAAATCAGCTTCGACTTTCTCAACTAATGTTGTAGCCTTCACACGAAAATTTTGAACTGATTTTTCATTTCTGAGATTCTTAAAACTTTTGAGAACATTATCCAATGTTGTTATGGCAATGGACAATTCCATTTTAATGCTTTGCAACAGTTTACTTGCAACATTAATTTCATTTAATTACAATTAATTAGTTATGACAATTAATATTGTCATAACCTTGCTCTAAAACTTAGAGACTATTAAAGGCTCGAAGCCATTTCCTCCTTATTTACTTATTTCCTCCTGCCCTACATCAGCTGATTCAGTTTTTCGATATTTAAGTAAGTTTTTGAATATCACGTTCTTTTTCCAGTTTCCGATATTCTGCACCTGATAGTTTTTTTTTCTTTTATCGGACATTATAATCTATTGGATATTAAAATTGTTTTACGAAAGTACCAGATTGCGTCATTTTTTGAAACAGTTCAGAAATTGTATGTGTTTTTCTCAGCGTTAACGCTGCGTTGGCAAATCCTTAAGACACATATTACAACCCTAAAGCCAAAGCCATTAAGTACAACTCGCTGGGAATCTAGAATCTACGCTATTCATCCATTAAGATACTATGTTGAGGAGTTTTGTTATGCACTGATAGAAATGTGTTATAATGTCCGATAAAAGAAAAAAAACTATCAGGTGCAGAATATCGCAAACGGAAACTGGAAAAAGAACGTGATATTCAAAAACTTACTTAAATATCGAAAAACTGAATCAGCTGATGTAGGGCAGGAGGAAATAAGTAAATGTACTGAAACCAATGATTCTGAGCTCATGGCAAGTGCTTCTAACTCAGATCCCAGTAACATAGACATTGTAAGGAATCTCGAAAATGAAACCAAGAAAATGTTCATGAATGTTGATATCAGTTGGATCCGTATTAGCAAATCTTACAAATAGTGTAAATTGTTCAATGTGGCTCAATTGCATCGATGTCTCTATTTTCTTCATGCTAAAACGGCTTCTAGGTTTTTACAATTGTCTAAGAGCTCATTTGTCGTCTCAGGTTTTAATTTAGTGATGTTATATAAAAATGGAAAATGTGAACTGTGATGTTCCAATTGCTCGAACTTCTTCAATAGGGAGTACAGTCTGCAACTATTCTGTAATATTTAGCTTTCTCAACCATAGAAATTATTTGTTTTTTTATGGTTCCAGAGAGGAGAGCAGTCAATTCATTTTGAATATTTTGCCCAAGATAATGTTGGGCCGAACTACAAGCTACTCGCATTAAATGTTCAGATATATAGCACTGTCAAATCTGGCAATCAGTTCGACAAGCGGTAAAAAATTTCCATTGTTAGGGTCATATAATTTATCAGGTGTTCCATGAAATGGTAAGCCCATTGTTGGCCCAAGAACTGGACAACAGCAATTAGGCATTCTATTATGCCCCTCCAGTGCCGAATTTCTGAATTTAATAACTTTTGTTGCACTGAATCAATTGTCTGTTCTAATGTAAGCCTGGACGATAATTCAATCCACTTTTTATAGGACACCAAATGGTTTTTAGATTTCTCGTGCTCATTAAGATACACATACAGACCGCGCGGTTAGCCTAGTGGCTTTGCGCTTCGCAACCATATACCTGGGGAAGGAGTGTCCCAGGTTCGATTCCCGTTGTAGACGTGAGGAATTTGAGGATCTTCCTCAGGCATAGCCAAGTTAGCCGGTCTTGAGCGCGGTCAGTAGGGTTTTTTCCGCCAGTTTATCTGGCGTTTTTCATCCCGCAAACAGGCAAACCGGCCAATTGAACATACGCCTCTACAGTCAAAATATATCCCCCCCAACGGCAGACCAGGCGACGGGTCGGTTAGGTGTAGTACTAACAAGAAGTCGCATCTAAAATAACACGCGGACCCTGCATAGGAAGCGGGAATAACGCGTAGAAGAAGAAGGTTAAGATACACATACAAATGACCCCAATCATTATACTCATCAGTAGTGAATGACATTATATTACAGGAAAACAACTTACAGCAGAAACAAAATACAGAATCTTTTTCTTTTGAATACTAACCATGATCGATTAATATGTCCTCCATTGATTAGTTCCCTGGTGTAAAAATTTAATGAAAATTTCCTACCATTCGAGTTGTGCGGAAAAATGAAATCACTGTTTGGTTTCTCTGGCTCGCCCTTTTTACGATTTCCAGTCTTTCGGCATCGCTTAAAGAAGGATTCCATCTGGCTGGATCAGTGTACCTATCAAGTTCATCACTTAAATCTCTAGATTCAGAAATTGTCATATCAGTCTCATTTTCGAGATTCCTTACGATGTCTATGTTACTGGGAACTGAGTTAGAAGCACTTGCCATGAGCTCAGAATCATTGGTTTCAGTACATTTACTTATTTCCTCCTGCCCTACATCAGCTGATTCAGTTTTTCGATATTTAAGTAAGTTTTTGAATATCACGTTCTTTTTCCAGTTTCCGTTTGCGATATTCTGCACCTGATAGTTTTTTCTTTTATCGGACATTATAATCTCTTTGAATATTAAAATTGTTTTAAACCCTACAATAAAATATTATTATTAGCATGGTATTATTTAGTAATTAATGGAGTTTACTAAATAATTAATTCAGTGTTTACTAATTTATTATTTAGTAAACACTGTCCTGACCACTAATTTACATAAAACTCTAAAACAAACTTATCACTGTAACAGTCACTAACACTGAGCAAAATCAACTTTCCTTAATACACGCTTAAAAACAACTTAAACGTTCTGTAGATTACAGTATCGACGGTAGTTACTAAAGAGAAGGACTCTAGTGGAAATTTCAATTACTTCGTATATGACTCGTTGTCTAGTACACGTGTCTTGCCTTAGGGACTCCAAATTCATATAATCGGATTAAGTTCCAAGTTCCCGTGTTTAGTGTTCATACACAATACTAAGATTAGCATGATTAATACAGCTAACAACTACAAGTTTTTACAAATACATTACAATATATTATACAAAATAGTGGCACACAACAGTAGGTAATATTTTAACATTTATTCTGATGAACAAAATTGGCCTTGGGAATGGTAGATTATGTTAAACTCTGAATGAGATACTATTATATCATAATTCTTCTCATTCAGAATTTAACACCAGCAAACAGTGGGAAATTCAACTCTTAGTAAGTTAACAAGCACAAAATGGAAATATAATATCGCATAATGAACTTTTAAATGCAGTTTTATTGCAGACTCCATTGTTGCGTATGCAAGGAATAGAGAGGAGAGGCTAGAGGGAAAGAGAGTAAGCGAAGAATGACTCACATAGCATCGATTACTGAAGAGTTTTACATCGATTACTGGGAACTGAGTATCATTGGTCGACGGATTGTCGGAAATAGAAACAGCATCATAGACATAATAAGTCACTACTCAACTTATTATAAGAACTGCGATCTTACGCAGTATTATTATTATTATTATTATTATTATTATTATTATTATTATTATTATTATTATTATTATTATTATTATTATTATTATTATTATTATTATTATTATTATTATTATTATTATTATTATTATTATTATTATTATTATTATTATTATTATTATTATTATTATTATTATTATTATTATTATTATTATTATTATTATTATTATTATTATTATTATTATTATTATTATTATTATTATTATTATTATTATTATTATTCCATATCTTCATTTTATTTACTTTCATTTTTGCCGCCCCAAAAATATTACTGCCCAGTGCAAATGCACGTAGTCCACCGTCAGCAGAGTCTGCCCTGATTCACAGGAAAAGAGAGTGATACCATTGAACCAAATAAATTCATCTCATTTCTACCCAAGATAACTAAAATGGAGGCTGAAGAGATTGATGCCCCCATTACAATACCGAAATGCAAAAATACAATAAAGCATCTCCCGGAGCAGATGGTTTAACTGGCGAATTCTACAAAAGATACTGTCAAAAGTTTGAAAACTTCTTTATGAGGATGATTAAACAAATGTTAGGAACACGGGCAAAACCAGAAAACTTCAACAGTGGATAGATCACATTAATACCAAAAGTTTCCAATACAGAAAAACTGAAAGATATAAAAAAATGGAGAAGCATAACATTGTTAAACACTGACTATAAAATAATCTCAAAAATCCTCACAAACAGAATACAGAGATGTCTACAGAAACTTGAATCGCTTAATCAAGTATGTACAGTTAAAGGAAGAAATATAACAGATACCAAAACACATCTTAGATGTATAATTCTATAAAATATACGAATTCTATCAATTGACAAACCGACCATGCATATTACTAAGTTTAGACACCGAAAGAGCTTTTGACGCAGTGAGTCATGAATACATCTTTGAAGTAGCAATAGTATTAGAATTTGGAGCAAACTTTAGGAACTGGTTAAAAATATTTTATGCAAATGAAAAAAAAGTCGTATAATCATAAATAAAAACTCACAGCACCTGTCCAAATCAATTGTTCCGTACGACTAGGGGACCCTCTCTCTATGGCCCTCTTTGTATTAGCAATCGAACCACTAATTGGAGCAATAAACACAAATAAACAAATTCGAGGAAGAAATTCGAAAGAAAATCGAAATGTCGAAGAAAATCCTTCGACATCAATTTAATCCTTATCAGCCTTTAAGATGACAATGTCCTTGTTAATCCTTAGATTTTTAATCGCAAGTCTCTCACTAGGGGATATATTATCAGAAGGAGGTTTTGTGTTGTTGATTGCAAGAATTGCTTCGATGCGAAGTAAAAATTTGGTGATTAACAAATCGTCATACGTGCTAAGTCCCGATGAAGAGAAAATTCTCGGAAAAGGCCTAAATTTTGTGTTGGCACCAAAATGCATCCCTAAAGAACTACTTTTAACTAAGATGGAGAAGGCAGCTTCGCTACTTCCTACCGCAGACGCGAGTTTACTTCGCATCGAAGCAATTTTTGCAATCAACAACGCAAAACCTCCTTCTGATAATATATCCCCTAGTGAGAGACTTGCGATTAAAAATCTAAGGATTAACAAGCACATTGTCATCTTAAAGGCTGATAAGGGGAATGCAACTGTAGTTCTAGATAAAATAGACTACCGAGAAAAAATCTTAGCACTGTTTGATTCAGATAGTTATTCGGAAATTGAGAGAGATCCAACAAGAGAAATACACAATAGAACCAATAATCTCCTACAAAAGACCACAGAAATTCCACGGAATACACGGCTCTCCATCCGCTCTTTACACCCCCTCATTCCAAGGTTATATGGTCTCTCGAAGGTACACAAAGAAAACTATCCACTGAGACCTATAGTAGACAGCATTGACTCACCCACATACAGGTTATCCAAATATTTGGCGTCATCGTTAAAAGCTTATGCGGGAAAATCTTCTTCTTATATTAAAAACTCAACAGATTTTGTCTCTAAAATAAAGGACCTAAAACTAAAATCTTCTGACATCATGGTGAGCTTTGACGTGGTAGCACTCTTTACCAAAGTTCCGACACAGGACGTTCTCCATATTTTAAAAATAAGATTTCAAATAAAATGTTCTCTCTGTTATCTCACTGTGTAAACTCTGGCTATTTTGAATTCGAAGGTAAACTATACAAACAGGTCAAAGGATTAGCTATGGGAAGCCCCCTCTCTCCTGTGTTAGCCAACATTTTTTTCGAGGAATTTGAACAAAAAGCAATCTCCTCTTTTACTTTAAAACCGAAAATATGGCTTAGATACGTGGATGATATATTCCTCATATGGGAGCATGGTACTGAAAATCTTCACAAGTTTCTCGACCACTTAAACAACCGCCATCAAGATATAAAATTGACTATGGAGATTGAAGAAAATAGTTCCATCAGTTTCCTAGATGTTAAACTCACTAAGACGCCTGAATCAATTAAAGTCTCTATATTTAGAAAGCCAACTCATACAGACAGATATTTGCATGCGTCATCCCATCACCATCCAGCGCAAAAGTTGGGTATTATATCAACTCTAGCGAATCATGCAAGATCTGTACTCTCAGATGAAGAAGAACTGAAAAAGGAACTACAACATCTTAAATGGACCTTTAAAAACAATGGCTACTCTCTAAAAAATATTAACAACCAATTATCCCACCGTCAACGTAGCAACGTAGAGACACAGGACGACTCCAAAGGTCATATCGTCTTGCCATATATCAGCACACTATCCAAAAAGCTGAGTAGAATTCTAAAGAAGTTTAACATAAAAACGTGCTTCTCGACTATGCCAAAAATAAGATCACGCTTCAACAACTATAAACAACCTCACAACCTTCTACAATTCCCAGGTGTATACAAGGTCACTTGTGAATGCGGAAAGCCTTACTATGGGCAGACAGAGAAATCTATCTTACTACGTCTCGAAGAGCACCAGCGTGACATTGTTTATAAGAGAACCAGAGCAACTGCTCTGTCAAGCCATGTCCTGTTTTCAATAAACACGAACAACGAAAGCCACCAACATGAAATAAACTGGCCATCAACTTCAAACCTACACATCTCCCATGATGAAGTAGAGCGCCGCATTGTCGAGTCAAAAGAAATCACCTTGGACCCTTTTCACATGAATAACAATCTTAGCTATAATTTGGCTGACTCTTTCAACTCTACTATTAGATACTGGAGATCGCGTGATTCCACACACGCACAGGTGTACAACAATAGAACTTTAACTCGGACTGTAGTTCAAGCTCATAATAACTGTAATTTACAGTCGAATATTATGGCTTTATAATTGTATAGCTTTAGAGTGTGTCAATGTTAATTTCGTGTCTTTTAATATCTTTCTATGTTCTTATTGCCTGATGAAGTCATTCTTGACGAAACATGTTGCGTTTTTTTCAAATAAATGTCATTGTGTTATAATTCTCTGGTTTTAAGTCAGTTAATTTAGAAAAATGAACATATCCCAACCCCGAGTTAATAATACTAATCATATATATATATATATCAAGTTTGCGCCTGCACATAATGCAAGTGTGAGGCAACTCGTGATAAAGGTGGTTTAAGCTCTGATCACTTTCGCTACTATTTTTCCCTTAATGTAAAGCATATCCCCTTGCGGAGATGTATGGTGCTATGGATTAAAGGCAATGTTCTCTACCCATATTGGGTTCGACCTTTATTGAGGTCTCGTCAGTAGGAGCCAGACCTGAAAATGCGAAGGTTGAGGTAATGCAGAGCTTATGAATTTTACATAAACAAGTTGCCACTGTTGGATCCTACTTGTTCTTAATCCATACCTTGGATCCGACATGATTACAATTACGATGTTCTTAACTAATTGATAAGTTGTGAGTTGATTTCTAATTCAAATATAGAGAAAATTTATATTTAAAGGCTGTGCCACTCTATATCTGAATTAGTTCAAGAATTGAAGAAAAATCAACCTTCAACTATTTCTCCTTAAAATATATACTGGCCGAGTATATTTGACTTACTTAATTTACCCGCTTTGGTTCGAATATTTTATGAATGGTGCAGTAAAAGAGATTCAGGCAAAATACAACTTTAGATAAACAAAAACAAACATTTAATTTAGAATCACAAATTATACACATACGTTCAAAATCATTAATTAAGATATTACAAACGCTTTAGCTCTGATAATACAGTCATACAAACTCAGGCATTGGTCAGTTATCTGAAATACAGTCTTCACACAGTTCACTTAACACTTAATAAAGCTTAATGTCATAAAATTCCTTAGTGATCATTCACATTAACATCTCATAGATTTTTTTTTTTTAGTTTCAAATACAATTTATTGGTGGCAATACTTTTTCACAAGCTTACACTTTTAAATCTCCGCTTTAGCTAACCTCCGCAACAGTTACTGTTAGTATAGGGATATTCTAGGAAGAAACACACTGATATCTCTGCATAGGAATATTAATGGTTGGAATATTCTTACCGACAATTTTCCTTCTTCATATACTTATGTGCGAACACTTTTTGTAACTGTATACACTTTAATCAATTAACGGCACTCGTTTTAAAAAAATCTTCTTAGAAATAACTGGATTAATTAACGGTCACAACACACACAATCAAACGTTCTTGCATAGATCAAACCGCTTGCACTACATTTGACATCACTTAACTAATTCAGTGTTCTACCAACAACTCTTGTACTAAGGTAACACACAATAATTCTTTAACTTGAAGTTTAATATGCACAGTTGCCTACTCCTTCGACATCAATTTAATCCTTTAGGTACCATAATTCTTAACACCGCTATCTTTAAACTCAACTTTGTTGCCTCTAATTATTCTCTAGTTACTTCGTGCTATGCTTCAAGTTTCCGTGTGTCCTTGAAAGGTCGGCCCTGAAACTAAATCTCAACTCAAGTATTGCTAGTCTATTTAGTAGTCACTCAGCTGTTTTCCGTAGCAATAATTGTTATTCTACAACTTATTAGTTAACCGCCTCTCGACTAGTAGACTTTATTTAGCTGCTTGAGTGACTTGCCGACTCGCTATTATCGCACTGTAATTCCCGAATGCTCCGATTCCAACCTCATCCAATCTCTCTCTTATAAATCTCTAATGCTCTAATCCCCTAATTTCAGCGTTCATTGCTTTTTATATTCATTCTTCCTGCCTAAATTGTTCTCGTGATTTCTTTCTAAACTCTTTTCAATAAATCTCACGTGGTGTTCCAAAACGTGCTCGCTCACTTACATACGTTTCCATGACAACAAAACAAAATATAATAAAATTGAGCTATTACATAACGTTAAACTTTACAAACAGGAATAAATAGAGAATATTTACATTTCAAATAATGCGCCGTTAAATTATCAAATACAAGTTCTTATAATATTAACATAGTAATAATTAACAGGAGGAAATATTTAGTTGGGTGTTGCTATAGACCTGGTAATATGGAAAATGAGAAGGAAATGTATAGGCAAATTGGCCTAGCTAGCAAGAAACGAGTTATTATTATGGGCGACTTTAATTATGGTGATATAGATTGGAAGCAAGAGACTGCATCTGGGGGTAAAGAAAATGAATTTTTGGAGTTTTTGAAAGATAATTACCTTAGGCAGTACGTAACGGAGGGTACACGAGGATCAAGAGTATTGGATTTGATCATCTCATCAGATGATGTTATTATAAATGAGGTGTCAAATCTTCCACCAGTTGGTGAGAGTGACCACGAGGTGATCACGTGCAAGGTGACCAGTCATTCGAGGACGTCTGTTAGAAAGGGATATATGTGGAATTATAAGACTGGTAATTACGAAAAGCTCAGGAAACAGCTTGCGATCATAAATTGGAAAGAAGAACTGGATGGAAAGGATATCAATGCTGCTTGGGCCATACTCAAGAACTATTTGGTGGAGGCAATATCAGAGTGTATTCCGAGGATCAAGAGGGTAAACAGAGTGGGTGTAAAATGGATGAATCAAGAGATAAGGTATGCAATATGGAAGAAGAAGGTATTATGGAAGAAACACAAAATGAGTATATATAACAACTGGTTGCATGAGAAGTACAAAGAGCAGGCGAGGAAGGTGACTAGCTTGATAAGGGTAGCAAAAATGCAGTATGAGCAGCAGTTAGCTAGCGGCCAAAAAAAATCCTAAGGAGTTTTTTCGATATGTCGCCAGTAGAAGAAAGAATGATTATAGTAGAATGGGATTGATTGGTGAAAACGGAGGAATGATAACCGCTGCGGAGGATATAGTTGAGATATTTAATGAGCAATTTCTAAAGGTATTTCACTCTTGCGAATGTGACATCATGCAGAACTTGAAAGTAGTGGGAGAAGAGGAGGAGGAGGAACTGTTAGTAAGTGAACAGGAGGTATATGAGGAATTGAATAGACTTGATGTAAATAAGGCTGTGGGACTTGATGCTATTTCACCACATGTCTTGAGGGAATGTGCCAGAGAGTTAACAACAGCTTTTGTATATCTTTTCAACATGAGTCTCTCACTGGGTCACGTTCCAAAAGAGTGGAAAGAAGGTAAAATTGTTCCAATTCATAAGGGAGGTGATAAGAGTAAGGCTTTGAATTATAGACCAGTCTGTGTGTCTGGAGTTGTGGTCAAGGCATTAGAGAAGTTAGTTAGGAATAAAGTTCAAAATTGGGTTGACAACAGAAAAATACTCTTTGGTGGCCAGCATGGATTTACTAAAGGAAAATCATGCTTTAGCAACCTGCTTACTTTTTATAATAAAGTGACAAATGCGTTGGATAAGGGTATTGCATATACAGTGGTATATTTAGATTTTGCAAAGGCGTTTGATATATTGCCACATGACAAGCTGGTTATTAAATTGGAACGGATGGGGCTGAACAGTAGATTGGTTCACTGGATTGGAGATTGGTTGTCTGATAGGTATCAGCGAGTTGTCTATGAAGGAGCGATATCCCAGAAGAGGAAAGTTACTAGTGGTGTACCTCAAGGGTCTGTTTTGGGTCCATTGCTGTTTAATTTGTATGTAAATGATATCTGGAGAGGTCTGAATGGTGATGTGCAGTTGTTTGCAGATGATGCAAAGTTGGGCAGAGCTATCAGGAGTAGTGTGGATGCTGTAGCTTTGCAAGAGGACTTGAATCTGAATGGGTAAATAAGTGGGGATGTCAATTCAATGTCTCAAAGTGTAAGGTTTTGAAATTTGGGAAGCAGAGATGGGATGTAAAGTACACAATCGGTGCGAATATCTTGGAAGAGGTAGAGGAAATGAGAGATCTGGGAGTGATTGTAGACAAGGACCTAAAATTTCGGGGACATGTTACTAAAATAGTGAAGACAACACAGCGGATAATGGGAATGATGCGGAGGACATTGACTTGTAGAAGTAAGGATATTATGGTTCCTTTGTATAAGGCTTTGATCAGGCCACATATGGATTACTGTGCACAGATCTGGTCACCTGGTTTTCAAAAAGATGAAATTGCGTTGGAAAAAGTTCAGAGGCGGTTGACTAAGGTGGTTTCTGGTCTCTGGAATGTAGAGTATGAAGACAGATTGACAAAATGCAATTTGCAGAAATTGGTGGATAGAAGGAGGAGGGGGGATATGATTGAGACATATAAGCTGTTGAGTGGTTATTACCAGATTAACGTCTGGGAGGTTTTGCACAGAATGGGTGAGGATAGCAGGAGAACAAGAGGTCATTCCTGGAAGCTGTATAAGGAGGGTGTGAGCAAGGGAGTGAGGAGCAGGTTTTTTGCATAGAGAGTGGTGAGTGATTGGAATGCATTGCCCGAGAGTGTGGTGTGTGCAGAGACAGTGAATATATTTAAGGCACAGTACGATAAACTGTGTGTATAACAGTGGACCTCCCACGATGAGTCTTTGACTCCATGGAGGTTTTTATAATAATAATAATAATAATAATAATAATAATAATAATAATAATAATAATAATAATAATTAAAATAGCTTAATAATATTTAATACAGTCTTATCACTATTAATACATATATCTTTGATTAAATAATTAGATATTAGACAAAATTAAGGTAGTTAATATGAATATTAAATTGTAAAATGAGTTGTTTACATTAAATAATATTTACAGAAGTCTTTCTTGGTATATGGTATATTATGTTAAATGTGAATGAAAAAAAAAAAAAAAATATACAAAACAATTTCATTCACAGTTTAACACCACAAGGTGCTTTGACCTTATTAAATAAAATCTCAGGATGAGAGATAGATGTAGAAATTTTTTTAACTTGAGTATATAGTATATTAAAGATACCAAGCAATTTTATAAGCTAGATATGATGAGATGAGAGATAGATGTAGAAAGGTTTTTAACTTGGGTACCCAAGTTAAAAAAACTTTCTACATCTATGAGGCTATGCATTAAAGTTTAATGCATATCATCATACATCTCCGCAAGGGGATGTGCTTTACATTAAAGGAAAATTACTAAGGAAAGTGATCAGAGCTTAATCCACCTTTACCACGAGTTGCCTCAGACTTGCACTACGTGCAGGCGCAAAATTGACTTACTTGTCTGTTTGCTTACTTGGGAAATAGGATTAAAAACCAAGTTTATAATATAAAATTACTTGGTATCTTGAATACACACACACACACACACACACACACATATATGTGTGTGTGTGTGTGTGTGTGTGTGTATTCTTGATCTTCTACTCGGTTGTAATGATACATTTTAGAGAATAAATTTTAAATGATTTTAAACCGAGATAAAATATTAAATTTTAATGATAATGATACAACTAGTTTCAGCCTTTTACAGCCTTCTTCAGGTATCCACTAAAGGTAGAACACAATAATAAAAAATTGAAGTTACAAAAAACTGAGAATTACAGGCAAAAAATGCAATGCATAATTGACACAAAAACGTTGTCTTTTTTAAGTCGTTCTATCTAACGTGCAATTGTTTGTTGTATGCGTGCTTGCAGGTTCTCGTAAGCGCCGTATTGAACAACTGCAGTATGGCTATCAGGGATGTTATAACTCAAATTGCTGTTCAAATGTTCAGGAATAAGGAGGATTTCTCTGGACTCCGCGATTTTCCTTTCAAACTCATCACTGCAGCGAAAGAATTTTTCGGATTTATCCCAGCAAACTGAGTGACTCTGTAGAACGTCAAAGGGTTATTAGAGAAAAGGACATGACTGGATAGCGCAGATGCATGTGATATTTTCTAGGAGATGTCTCTCTTATGCTCCTCAATACGCAGTTCAACAGATTTGTTAGTCTGTCCAAAATAAGGAATATTACAGTTGCACCATAACTTGTAAACACCTGGATATTTCAAATTATGACGAATAGACTTCGGATGGCTTATAAGAGAACGGAGTTTAGGGAGTGTAGTGAAAAACGTCCTGATGTTGTATTTTTTAAGGACTTTAGCCAATTTATTGGAGACTGAACTAATGTAAGGTATTGAGATGCTACCTTTAAAATCAGTAGTTTCCGTAGTACGCTGCCTAGGAGGATCCAGAAGAAATTTCTTAATTGTTTTTTCAGAATATCCATTTTGTTTAAATATAAGAGAAAGTTGTTCAATTTCTTTTTGGAGTTCATCTGGTTCATTTAAAAGAGATCGTGCTCTGTGTCCTAAGGTAGAAATAGTTCCGAGCTTTTGTGGTGGAAAGTGATGAGATTGACAGTTATCTGATATTGATAATATGAGATTGATATCTGCTAGTATGAGTTGGTTTTCGGTATATAGAGATTTTAAATCTATCAGAGCATCGTGTAAGAATTACATCCAGGAAAGAAAGGCAGTTATTTCGTTCTAGTTCGGCAGTGAATTTTATATTAGGATGCCGGTTGTTAAGATGTTGAAGAAAATCCAAGAGAGATATGTGTCCGTGACTCCATATAATTAAAATGTCGTCAACATAACGTCTCCAAAGTTTCGGCTTAAATGAGAAGGACGATATGGCTTTTGTTTCAAAATCTTCCAGAAAAATGTTTGTTAGAACTGGGGATAAAGGGTTGCCCATTGGTTTTGTTTGTAAATGGAGTTCCTATATCTGAAGTAGCCAGATTGAATACAATGCTTTAGTAAAGCAAATATCTTTTTAGAGATTTTATAGAGATTTTATAGAGATATCTATATAGAGATTTTAAATCTATCAGAGCATCGTGTAAGAATTACATCCAGGAAAGAAAGGCAGTTATTTCGTTCTAGTTCGGCAGTGAATTTTATATTAGGATGCCGGTTGTTAAGATGTTGAAGAAAATCCAAGAGAGATATGTGTCCGTGACTCCATATAATTAAAATGTCGTCAACATAACGTCTCCAAAGTTTCGGCTTAAATGAGAAGGACGATATGGCTTTTGTTTCAAAATCTTCCAGAAAAATGTTTGTTAGAACTGGGGATAAAGGGTTGCCCATTGGTTTTGTTTGTAAATGGAGTTCCTATATCTGAAGTAGCCAGATTGAATACAATGCTTTAGTAAAGCAAATATCTTTTTAGACAATTTGTCCTTAAGTAATGTTAATACCTCTTCAGTAGGGACGTTAGTAAATAATGAGATAATTGGACTTTCTTCAGCATCTTAACAACCAGCATCCTAATATAAAATTCTGCCGAACTAGAATAACTGCCTTCCTTTAACATCCCTCATAGCCATACTGCAGTTGTTCAATACTGGCGCTCACGAGAACCTTCAAGCACGCATACAACAAATAATAGCACGTTAGATAGAACGACTTAAAAAATAGAACGTTTTTGTGTCAATTATGTATTGTATTTTTTGCCTGTAATTCTTAGTTTTTTGTAACTTCAATTTTTTAATGCTGTGTTCTACCTTTAGTGAAAACCTGAAGAAGGCTTTAAAAGGCTATATATGTGTGTGTGTGTGTGTGTGTGTGTGTGTGTGTGTGTGTGTGTGTGTGTGTGTGTGTGTGTGTGTGTGTGTGTGTGTGTGTGTGTGTGTGTGTAGTCTTTTTTCTGGTGTGTGGGAGAGGGACAGGGCATCAATTATCAGGAATGCTAAGTGAACTTTAAGGACTCGAAATATGTTTCAAATAACGATGTGGTAAAATAGCTAACAATTAAAATTGTTAATAACAGTAATACAAAGTTATTTAAATTTAAAAACTGAATGTAATTAATAATGTAATATCATGTAATTGTTCACTATTAAAGGCTATGAGAATTAATTTCACAAAATGAATTACTTGTAACAAATAGTAATACAGTACCCCTAAGGAGGTTAAAACAAATGTAAATATATGATGTATATATATCTACTTATGATGTGTTTATTTTTACTACTATGTATTTATTTGTTATTGATCTGATAACAGTAGTACAAAGGTATGAAGAGTTAAACCTGAATGTAATCTGAATGTATATATCTATTTATGATGCAAATATTTTACAGCTATATATTTACTTGTTATCGTTTTAATAAAATATACTCAGTGGAAGTGGTGCTTGCGTCCTCTGCGCTTGGTCGCCCGAAGTTAGACTTAGGTTCGAGTCTAGTCACAGACTGGAGGAACTTTCCGAGTTAGTCGATCTCGGGCATGGGCAAGCGGGTTTTTACTCCCTGAAACTCTGATTTTTCGTCCCGTAAACTCAAGAAAATCAACCGGAGTACCCACATTATTTCAGACTGTAACACATCCTGTTAAGGTTAGACACCAAGAGATGGCAGCACATGTTTGCTAGTCTCTTCATCAGTAGACGCCTATAATTCGTGATAGATATGGGCAAGCTATCTCTCATTGGCTACCGGTGGAGATTGAGCTACCCACTCAGTCTCCAAAAGCTACATAGGGTATAAAGGTCTCGCCTACTCCCTATTAGGGAATAAAAGGCGTTAGCTGATTTTTTTTATTACGGTAAGCTTTTTTTATATTTAAGCAAAACTATTTAACCCCGCAATACACTCTAATTCTAGCACAATTTTTAAATGATAACGCTATTTCCTTAAAATTTAAGGAAATAGATTAATTTGCGGTTTCTGATAATGTAAAATTCCTTCATTTGTTTTACGTTTCCACTTGGTATATCTAGCTGTTTTTCTGAAAATTTTAAATTATTCTGTTTGAATTCGTTTTTTATATTTCCTTTTGTATGTCCGTCTTTCGCTTCGGTATTGTAGAGTTGGTATTGAAAATACAATATATAGTCTGATTCTAGTGTGCTTTTGTACTAGGGATGGCTTATTATTATTATTATTATTTTATACAACAATTTGACTGGTGATACAGAGCAATTTAGATTCTACACTAGCATCTAAGAATAGTCTCTCGGGTAGCGTCGTAAAATATGGACTGTTCCAAGTGATATTGTTTTTTGTAGATCATATTGGTCACTTCGTTGATGTTGAATTGCTGCAAATAGCAAATAGGATAGCTGTTTTGAAATCGCACCAAGTGCATCGATAACTATCGGGGTGACTTTGGTATGTTTAAGCCACAGCCGACAACTTCGATTGCCAGATCTCGATATTTAGTAATTTTTTTTCCATTTCTTTGTTGTTATCACTGGGTACAGCGATATCGATAATCCAAACCTGTCGATGTTCTATAATTGTGATGTCAGGTCTATTGTGTTCTCAATGCCGATCAGTTTGTATTCTAAAGTCCCAGAGAATTTTTGCTGTTTCGTTTTCCAATACTCTCTCTAGTTTATGCTGCCGCCAGTTGTCAGATGTTGGAAAGCCATATTTTTTGCATTCATCGCAATGAATTATTTTGGCCACTTGATCATGGCGGTATTTATAATCAGTGTGAGCAATCTTGCTGCAGTCATTGATTAAATTTTCTAAAGTCTTATCTTTCTAATCGCATAATCAGCATTTGCTGTTATTACTGATGGTCCAAAGTTTTGCTTAGATTGCGTTACTTTGTAATGCCTTTTCTTGAGCTGATAGAATAACTCCTTGTTTCTATTTTAATATATCCATATTGTAGCCATTTCCACGTCTTTTTCACGTCAATTTTGTCCTCAGTATCTCGAAGAAATTGGCTCTGTAAAGGTTTATTTTTCCAGCGTACATATCTGTAATTTTGTTCCTTTTTTGTAATCGGATTTTATTTCTGTTGCTTTTAGAAGGCACCCTTGTGTTTTGCTTGAAGTATTTGCTTAGAACTATTGGCAATGTAACTTTTTAAGCTAATTTCTTCTGCTTCCATAATCTGTCTCACTTGCAACAGACCCGTCCGCCTATTCTCCTTGGTAGGTACAATCAGTCAACATCACTTCTTGGAAGTAATTCATGATGCATAATCATTAATTTTCAATTTTTGCGGTTCAATTTGTCCAGGTCTTCTTTTTGTCCAATCTACTATGCCAGCTGTTTATTGGATCACTCGTAGAGCCCAAAATTTCATTGCTCTAATTAGGTTTAATCCATTTACTTTGTTTTCAGAATGTGTCTAGCTCTATTGGTGTATTCACTGCTGCCTGCTGTTTAACACTGAGTGAAGTATATCACTGGCTTCTAATATTCCTTTCTATTTATAGTTTTCGTCAGCTGAAATTGCTTCTATATATTTCTCTTAATCAAAATTAAAGTTGCTGGTGTCATCATTTTTCCTCATTTAATAGATAAAATTGCGCATTTATCTAAACCAAATACCATTTTGATGTCCTGACTCAAACTGCAAACTTTGTTCAGTAAAGTGTCTATTTGCTGTGCCGACTTTCATATATAACAAAAATGGACATTTTAATATTATATTTAGGAATTTCATATCCTGATTTTATTTTCGTCAAAATCATAGACATGAGTATCAAAGACATGTTGAAGAGCAATGGTGACAAGAAATCGCCTTGGAAAATTTCATGTTTCATGCTAATATCTCCAAATAGTTCATCATTCACTATTAAAGTTGTTTTCATGAGTTCATATAAATCAGCCAGAAGCGAACGTATGTTTTTGCTAATTCCAAATATGTTTAGTGATTTTAGGATCCAGTAGTGTGGGAGCGAATCGAATACTTTCAAGTATTCGATTTTTCTAGTGTATCCCTGGCATGTTTAAATCAGTTTTTCCTCTTTCTGAATTTATGAGAATCGTAGTCGTCGTCGTCGTCTGAGCAATTCAGGTATAGGCTTTTTATGTCCTGTTCCTGCTCTCAGAGAAGTTGTCCTTTCCATCTTAGTCTTGTACGCCCATGATCTCTTCTTCCTGCAGATTTATATTTATATGCTAGTTTGGGAATCCTGTTGTTATTCATCCTTTCTATGTGGTGTAGTTAATTTTGCTGATATTCTTCTATTTCTTGTACAATGTTCTTTGTATCTAATCGTTCTCTTATTTCTGTGTTTTTCTTTTTATCTAATCTAGTGAGTCCGAGGAGAGGTCTTAGAAACTTCATCTGCGCTGCTTTTAATGTTTGTCTGTTTCTTTGTTTTAGAATAGAGGTTTCACTTCCAAATTTGAGAGATGGTTTAGAGATCATGTTATGTAATCTTAATTGATTTTTAGTTAGTCATTTGTTTTCCAAAATTTCTATTAATTATGCCATTTATTCTGTTGTAAATTTGTAGTCTTGCTCGGAAGTGCGAATCAGCATTGTATTGCGAGATTATGTTTCCTAAGAATTTGAATTCTGTAACTTGTTCTATTTTATTTTACTGTTAAGCATAATTGTAACATTTTGAATGGTGTTTCCACACATTACCATAGCTTTTATTTTTGTTTCAGATATTTTCATTTTATAATTTTTTGCTATTTCATTTAGATGGTTAGTTGCAATTTGGAGTTTCTCTTCTGAATTTGAAATTAGTACTTGATCATCTGCATAAAGTACTGTATTTAGGTGTTTATTATTTGTTAGTTAAATTCCATCTAGACAGCTGTTTTTTATTCTTTTAGGATTCTGTTTATATGAATGTGAATAGAATTGGGGATAAGCCGCAACCTTGTCTTACTCCTTTATTTATAGTTATAGGTTCTGACAATGTTCCATCTGCAAATTTGATGCGAATTTTTGTTTCTCAGTATAGACTTTTTATTGCGTTAATTAACTTAGGAAGTATTTTATCATCTTGTAATATTTTCCAGAGTAGATTTCTGTTCAAGTTATCATATGCCTTTTCGTAGTCAATACATAGAAGTAAAACGGGCAGATTAAATCCTTTTCTTTTTTCTATGATCTGTTGCATTGTGAAAGAGACAGCTCTGCATCCTCTCCCTCTTCTAAAACCACATTGTTCTTCTTCTAAATAATTTTTGTATGTTTAATTAACCTGTTCTTTAAGATGTCTGCATACAGTTTAGATGCTGTTATTAAGAGAGTAATGGGTCCGTAATTTCTACATTTTTTTTTTGGTACCTATTTTGTGAATATTTATTACTAGTCCAGTTTCCCATTGTTTTGGGATCTGTTGATATTTCCAGATATTATTGAAGAGTTTAAGTAGGTTTTCACTTTAATTTAAAGAGTTCAACGCATATTCCATCCACGCGTGGGCTTTTTCTATTTATTGAGTTTTTTAATTCTTTTTCTAATTCTTCCATTACCATTTTTACTTTTCTTTCCTGTATATTGGTATCTTCAATTTCATGAGTTTTTTCATTGTTTTGTATTTCTTTATTTTTTTTTTCATTCCACAATATTTTATGCTGTTCTCTCCAATCCTCTTTGGAAATTAAATTATTTCTTAATTGGTCATTTTCTTCTGTCTGTAGTTGCCTGAAAATTTAAAACTTATTCTTTGTGGTCCAGTGATATCCTGCACTAATGATTTAACATATTTACTACAATCTTCTGACCCTAGCTTATCTTCTCCAGGTGATTTTCCGTTTCTTGTTTCTTTCAGGCTGATTTCTAATTCTTCTTTAGTTATTTCCTTTTCATTTTCGTTAACTGTTTGCCAGTTGTCTTTTTTAAAATATTTGTCTGTCCACAATTCTGTGGAGTAATTTAGAAATTCTTCTAATTTGAATTCAGTGTTTAATTTTATGTTTTCTTTGGTATCTGCATTTAAGTGTTTCAAAATCTCATATACATTGGGTCTTATTTTATAAAGATCATGTTCTAAATTAGAAACAAATTTGTTCCACGATTCTCTATGCCTTTTTCTGACTTCTCTTTTAGCTATGGCTCTTATTCTTTTATATTCTATTTCATCTTCTAATCTTTTAGTTTACATCAAGGAATTAAACTTTCTCCTATAGTGAACTTAAACACTCTCCTTTTTTCCCGACGACCAAATAATTATTACAAATTTTGAAGATAACTTACAGAAAGCTATTTTAGATCTAAATGAGATAGCCAAAGATTATGGTATGATAATATCAACAGAAAAATCAAAAACTATGGCCTTTAAAGGACAAGATCCAGCAAGAACTAAAATAGTATTAGATAACAAGATCTTAGAACAGGTGAATTTATTTAACTACCTAGGATGCATGATCATATATGAAAATGAAAAAGATATAAACGTAAAAATTGCAAAATATTTAAAAATAACAGGTGTAATTAACTCTATATTTAAACCAAACCTAGTTCAAAAACAAACCAGACTAAAAGTATACAATACATTAGCCCTGCTAGTCTCAATGTATGGAAGCGAAATCTGGACAATAAAAGAAAAATACAAACAAAGATTAACAAACAGCAGAAATGAAGTTTGTGATAAAAACTGCAAAGTATACCCTATTTGATCACAAAACAAATGAAGAAATTATGAAAGAATTAAACCAAGAACCAGTAATAGAAAAAATTAAAAAATATCAACATAAATGGATGGAACAGGTTCAAAGAATGAAAACAGAAAGGTTACCAAAACAAGCCTTAAAGTACAAGCCATTAGGAAAAAGAAAACCAGGACGTGCTCTTAAACGATTCAGCGATGTCTTCTAAGGCTGGAACAGGCCATGATAGGCCTAAATCCTTGATATGCATGATGATGATGATGATGATGATGATGACTCCAAACTTCTCTGCGCATACTTCTGGAAAGCTTTTGAGAATTTCTGAGAATCATTTTATTAATGAGGAGCTGTTTTTTTGTTCCTCTAGATGTTTGAAAACTTCCTTTGTGTTCAATCCCATAAATCTGAAAATTAGTGGCATATGAAATTTGCTATGATTTCAGTGAATAGCTTAGGCATAGTTGGTAAGCATGTTATTGGACGATAGTTACTTGGGTTTGCACCCTTATCCTTATCTTTCATTAAGAGAAAAGTGCACCCAGATACCATCCAGTCTTCCACTGACTCTGAGTGAAACAAACAAACAAACAACAAAAAAAATTGTTCTACCATTCGATCACGTAGACTGGTTAAATGCTTTAACATGTTCATTGCCAATCACGCGATATCGCGCGATGCGAGTTCTCACCAAACGGCCGATCACGCGTTATCGCGTTGACGTCGCTAACTAAATAAAAAAATAAAAAAAATTTGGCCACCACACGAAATTCCAATTTTCAGCTTGGCAATGAAAGTGTTAACCAAAATCTATGTAGTTCGTCTCTGCCAGGTGCACTCGAGGTTTTTTTAATTTTCTAGGTTGTACAATGGCCATTTCTTTAGTGATAATGACATTTTGCATTTGTTTCATTTCTGATTCTATTGCCGTAATCCATGAGCATCTTTATTATTATTATATATGACACCTCCAGGGAGTCCAAAGACTCATCGAGGGAGGGCACCTATTCCACAGATCTCCATTTCAAACAACTACTTTCATCATCTACACCAACGCAATCAACCACTAATCACCACCACTAGTATTTTCACAGACAATCACAAACATCCATGCCACGGTGGGATTCGAACCCGCAGCCTTCTGGCTGGAGGGCGGATACGCTAACCACTCGGCCAACCAGGCAGGCAAACAAAGCTGCTAGCGGTACTTGGTATTCCCAGCGGGGTTATTCTCTGGGCCAGTGATGGCGAACCTATGACACGCGTGTCAGCGGTGACACACTTGAAGGTTGTTTCAGGTGACACACCTTGGATGTTGAAAGATATTGGTATTCTGATGAAAAAACTGCGATAAATCGTGTAAGATCGCTCTCAGTTAAGGCAAATGAGGTTTCGGTTCATTGAAAGAATTATATTTTGTAGTTAGCCTATTTCTATTTTATTTTGTAGTTAGCTTATTTCTATTTTATTTTGATTTTATAACTAGCCTATAAACGAGTGTTTTAAGTGTTCGTTTTCTTTCTTAACCATTATAATTTCTGCATAGTAACATGATATTATAAAAACATATAAAAATTATTAATTATTATCAATATTATATGATACAAACGTATAAATACGTGCTTTATATATTATAATCTTAAAGTTTTCATTTGACTTCTGTGTGAAATTCGTTTATGCATGCATTCCAAGTCTCTCCACTGAGTAATACAAGTTCTGAACACATTTAAAACCACTTTAAAAGAAAATATAATTCGCAGCATTAAATATTGAATTTATCTGAGTAAATAATGAAAACATTTTTATAGTTGCAATAAATTCGGTAAATTTTGTTAAATAATGCAAATAGTAACAACTTACGATGCTGTCGCAATAAAACCTACTAAATAGCTGCTATTTAGGAGCATGATAGAGAATAAAACGTAACAAGGTTGCTATGAACGTACCGGTAATAAATCTGGCAACCCTGCTGAAAGCAGTAGTTGGTAGTCTTGCATGGTCTGCCACTTAAGTAATTTGAGTTGCTGGTGTATAATTCATTTCCAGTAATCGTTATATATTATTAATTATTACCGCTATATATAATTGTGCTCTTTTTTAATTTGTGAACCCTTTTACAGTGGCAGGTACTAATAAAAAATTAAAATTATCACAGGAAGGAAGTGGAAGAAATTTCCAAGATGCCTGGACTGAACAATGTGATGATATTGATAGAAGCAATAAAGTTCTCTGTAAATTGTGTGGTGAGCTATCTGTGAATAGAACGTGGAATGTAAGAAGACATTTTGAAACTAAGCACAAATGGCTCCTAGAAAAAACTTTCGAAGAACGCAAAGGATACTTATCGCAACATTAAAACTGGCAGAATCACAATCAGGGACTTTAATTAAATTTGTTTCAGGACCTTCAAATTTAGTAGCTGCCATTTACAGTATTCCACATACTATTGTTGAACATGGGAAACCACTTAGTGATGGTGATTATATTAAAGAAGCTTTCGTAAAGTATGCACCATTTTTATTTGAGGACTGTCATAATAAGGAAGCTATTGTAAAGCACACGAAAGAGTTACCATTAAGTAAGAATACCATTAAAGACAGAGTTATATCAATGAATGCTAGTATGAAAATCAAATACAACAAAACTTGAACTCATGCCATTGTTTTTCCATTTGTCTCGATGAAACTAAGATCACCAATCGAGCTGATATTACGTCATAAGCTCGATTGGCGATTATTGCAAGGTATGTTCACGGTGATTCTATACACAAGGAATTGATGAAGTTAGAAAATTTACCTCAAAATACGACAGATAAAGACATGTGACTGTGTTGTTAAAGTGTTCGTGAGAAACAGATTTATCGAAAATATTTTCGATTACAACACCTGATGGTGCGTATAATATGGTTGGCCGTAATGTCGGTTTTATCAAACAATTTACAGAATATGTTGGTCATCCCCTGGTTTGTTTCCATTGTATTATACATCAGGAGACACTGTGTGCGAAATCAGGCTTAAAGGATTTGGATGATGTGATGAGAATTGTGACAAAGGTAACTAATTTTATTGCTGCCAAGGCTTTAAACAAGCGAGAATTTAATTCGCTTTTAAGCGAAGTTGAATCAGTGTACAATGGTCTATTAATGTACAATAATATTCGATGGTTGAGTCGGGGCCAAGTACTTGAACGACTTTACTGTTTAAATGAAATTAAATTATATTTAGATATGAAGGGCATGGAGCACGAATTTTCTCAGTTGAACGATTCTGCTTGGCTCAGTAAGCTGATGTTTTTCATAGATTTTTCATTGCACCTGAATGAACTTAATATACATTTGCAAGGTTTCGGAAAAATCTGTCGATGTTATTTTTGGCACGATCAAGAGCTTTGAGAATAAACTCAAAATATTTCAACGTGATTTATAAAGTAACAGTTTTAAGTATTTCCCAAGAATGAATTTTTTTTAACGAAACCAGCCCCAAAAATCGTGAACATATCAACCAATCTATTGAAGTTCTAAAGTCAGTAACTGAACAGTTTTCTTCTAGATTTGAGCAATTTCGAATGTTGGAAAAAACAATCCAATTCATAACGTATCCTGATGAAACAGAATTCATGGATCTTGAATTCGATGGCTTTGAGTGGTTGGATTTAAAAGATCTAGAAATGCAACTAGTCGACTTCCAGTGTAATCCTATCTGGAAAATAAAGTTTATTGCTCTTAGAAATTAATTAGACGAATTTGAGCGGGAACGTCAGACTGTGAATTTCTAAGTGTGGGGAAGAGCCTTCCCGAAAACTTTCATGCTCTTAAAATCTTTGCTAAAGCTCTTCTAACAATTTTCTCTTCTACATACTCTTGTGAAACTCTATTTTCTGCCCTAAATAATATCAAATCAAAAGGGAGAAATAGACTGCGCAATGATTTGAGCGCTGCTTGTGTAGCATTAAAATGTACACACTATAGCCTTTCTGTAAAGCAACTTTCTACCAGTACTCGGCAACAGAAAAATCATTAAATGTAATGTAAGTTTGTAATTTCACTTTATTAAATTAATTGTATAATATGAATTCATAGATTTTATATCAATGTCCTATTAAATAAATAGCCTAATATGATATGTATGTCACCATCTATGATTATGTGGTTAATGCATGTATGCAAGTGGCACATCAACAACGTCAATATTTAAAAAAAAAAAAAAAAGATGTTTGACATACCTGGGTAAAAAGGTTCACCATCACTGCTCTAGGCTGACCATAAGTATCGTTTTGAACGGGACAGTACCGTTCTCGTCATATTTCCAGGCCGTTCCCGTCTATTTAATAAAAATGTCAATTTTGTTCCGTTTTTAATCAAAACTATAAATAAACTTTAATATTAATAGAAAAGGGGATCGTAAATCCTTTTATGTTTCTATAGCCGGGTACGAAACTCGGATCGAAATCCATAGCGTTTCATGCCGAAAAACTATCGGCGGGCCCAAGTGTAAATGATCACTTGGGTAGTACAACACCAGGGCAACTCTATTCAAAGGTGGAGCAAGCTCCGTCACTAATTTTAATATTCTTATAATAATGTAAAACCCAGCTACTAAGTTAATAAACCTTATTAACTTAGTAAACTTTAATATTGGTCAGTCATAAATTATTATTCATAACCTATAATCGTATATCAATATCATGGATACCAGTAATTTGCATAACCATGGAATCGTATTGTTCGATACTAAATATCGATATAGGCAGTGATTTATTGAGAGAAAATAAAACATTCACGTTGGCAACACTTGCGCGTCTCAAACGCGGCGGCAGTTCTGCTGTAGCGTTAGTTTTTATTTTGCCTGTATGCTAAACGGGGCTTTGTTGTTCAATGCTGTTGGTTCAAATTTCATATTTTTTTAAAGTTTTAAGTCATTTTTTAAAGCTTTAAGTCTATCCTTGCAATGTCAAAGAGACGAAACTGTAGTTTTAATGACGATCTCCAGAAAGAATTCAAATTTATTAAACTGGACAAACTGTGTAGTGATGGAACAAAAGTGGTATGCCAACATTGTAATGTCCATTTTTCCGTTGCTCATGGAGGCAGAAGTGACATCAGCCAACATCTACGTAGCCAGAAACATAAATGCTGAAAAGACTCTGGCTTCAGTTAAAAACCTCAGCTCTTTATGGTGAGATGTGATAGCTTCGCTTGCTGCAATTTTTCCGATAAAATTGCACAAGCGAAGCTCTGGTTGCTTATCATATTGTACGTCACGGCCAAAAGTTTTCTCCCAAATGACTGCTTGTCGACATTGATAAAAAAAATTTATGAAACAAAATTTTCATCAGCTTACCAAATCAAAAGCAGGTAACAATGTTTTATCACCAAACACATATTGGGCGAAGTAATAGAGGATTTCAATAAAACAAAAAGCATTATAGTCAGTTTAGATACATCAAACAAAAAAGATATTAAACTTTTTCCAATCGCTGTGCGGTACTTTTTGCCAAATTGTGGTGTTCAAGACAAAATTATAGACTTTCTTTCTTATCTGGTGAAACATGCGGCATACAGTGTGTTATGTTGAAGGAAGGAAGTGACAAATTTATCTTACAAAACAATATTGCTGCTTTGTGTGCAGATAATAATAATAATAATAATAATAATAATAATAATAATAATAATAATAATAATCTAAACACCAATTTTGCTGGTCGCAAAAAACTTGGCTAAAATAATGTGTTTATCAAACATTTTTATTTTCTTACTGGCCCAACAATCTCCCAACAAACGGCTTCCTGGTAGAAGATCCCTGTGCTCCACAGCCTGGTTTTGATCTTCCTAGGAAGATTTGGTCATCAATAAACAGGATCAGAACTTGTCAGGGCAGATGTGGCTACCTTGTACATAAATGGGGGCTGTCAGATCCTTATTGTGATTGTTCTCCCGTGACTCAGACGATTACTCATATTGTGTACGACTGCCCAAGGCGCCAATTTCACGGTAGTGGCCTACAGGACATCCATAAAGTGACGGATGAGGCCTTAAATTGGATTTCCTGCCTGGACCTTGACCTGTAGTTGGTGTGGCGGTGGTCATGGAGGAAACAGAAGATCACGTTCCCATCTCACCACGAAGACGTTATTCTTGTAGTCACTCTCATAGTCCTCGTCATGGTATCAACAGAAATCCCCCTCATGTTAGAAGATAATGATGTAATGTGAAATGGGCCCCCTCTAATGGATCAAGTTTTTTCACACAACTGCTCTCTAATTAAACCTAGTATATAGCTACATTTATGTTGTGAAGTGTTGCGAGAACATGCAGCCTAGTCATACTTGTCACAGTAGGACGATAATTGTCCCTGACTTGATTATGACAAGTTGCGTTTGCTTTATTCTTCCAAGTTATATAGTCTTTGTCTAAGTCTTCATTTTATGTGTGATCTTTCAGCATTTTACTTACTTCATCCTTGTATTTCTCCCAATTTGTCTTCTGGAAGTTCCAATGATATTTTCTTTTTTGGGTGGAGTCTAGTCATTTTTGGGTTCACATTGATTAATATTGGACTGTCCCAAATGCAGCAAAGAAAAGTATCCCAAACGGCTACAGGAGAAAAGTTATTTCAAACTACACAAAGGTTCACCAGGAACTTGCCAGTAAAATAATTAAACGAAATGAATTATTTAATATCTGAAAAATTGAAAGCTCTCCAGAAACCAGGATTGAGTACAACAAGATAAATGCGGAAATTAAACAAAAATTTAATATTTTACAAAGAACTAGGTGGCAAGAATTTTGCCACAACTTAAATCCAAACACTTCAGATACAAACTTTGGAAACTGACTGCTAATTTACAAAGAGACCTACCAAAGGCAAGTGAGACTAACACGCTGAAAGATCCAGATGGAAATATCAAAATTGAAGATGGGGAGATTGCAAATACCCTGGCCTTTCATTTTCAAAATATAAGCAAACTAGAGATGAATACTAGGAAAGACCATCAAATATCCATACAGGCTCGACAGCAGAAAAATGCTGCGAACTCCCCAAAACATCACAACAAACTATTCTGGGATCCATTTACAATCTCTGAATTGGAGATGCCTTGGGGAGACTAGATATAAACAAATCATGTGGAACAGATAACATACAAGGAATTATGATCAAACACCTTCCTTCCCTGGCTCGAGATTGGCTACTTCGCCTATACAAGAATAGCCTAAAACAAGGAAAAGTTCCGAAAGACTGGAAGACAGCCACAATCATACCAATCTTAAAGCCTAACAAACCGCAATATCAACCAGGAAGTTATAGACCAATTTCACTGACTTCCATTCCAGGAAAATTGATTGAAAAAATGATACTCCAACATTTGAATTATTATCTAAACAAAAATATACTACCACATTTTCAGGCTGCCTTTAGAAGAAATCACTCAACAACTTGATCAACTTTTCTATTTAACCCAGACAATTGAAAATAACTTCCAGACCAAATCCACCTTTGCAGCTTTTATAGATTTTAGCAATACCTTTGACAAGGTGTGGAGGCAGAAACGCGTTTCCAAACTTTGTTATTTTGGAATAGAGGGGAGTTTTTAACTGGATCTATAACTTTCTAAGAAATAGAACAATTCGAGTTAGAATAAATAATACCTTTTCCAAGAAAGTGAAAATAATACAGGGACTCTCTCAAGGTAACATTTTGAGCCTACTCCTTCTTTCCATCTACTTCAATGACTTAGATAAAAATATAAATAAAGAAACAAAGATAGCTATGTTTGCTGATGATTTGGTCCTATTCTCAGCTCACATTAACCTAGAAACAGCAGAAGGTTACTTAAACAAAACCATTGAAAGTTTAGCTACGTACTTTGGAAACCAAAAAATGAAAATTAACCCGACTAAATCAGAAATCTGTGTTTATATTATTAATAATCACCTCAGAAAGTGGAGACCAAAGATTAAGCTAAACGGTCAACTACTTACATTTAATGAAAACCCCAAGTACTTTGGAGTAACTCTGGATACATCGCTAAGCTTCAATAAATATATCAACAATGTTGCAGTCAGAGCAAAAAGAAGACTAAATATCATGAAACGTATCTCAGGTAAAGGGTGGGAATTCGATGCTAAAACCTTAAAAGTCACATATACCTCTATTATCCGTCCCATAATGGAACATGCTTTGCCAATTTCGATGCAAACATCACAAACCAGTTTAGACAAGCTTATAAAAATTTAGAAAAATGCAGATGGAATCATATGTGGACTAAGGAATACAACTCCTGGAAAAATAGCAGAATTCGAATCCAACCTTGTTCCTTTAAATATCTTACCAAATTTGTAGAAAAAAGAGCCAACCTTGCTCATCATAGAACAAGTGAACTTTTTTAAAAACTGGAAACCAACAAACAGAATAAAGAAAAAACCAACAGTGCATGAAATCATAGAAAATAAAATTTCCTTGGATTGTCCAAATAAAATAGCGAACTACCCAGCATTTCCTCCAAATCAAGACAGAAAAAATATAGTTATCAACTCTTAAATAGGGAAACATGAGAAAAAAGCCTAGAAAATCCTGAAATCTTGAGTTCATTAACCATTTTAAAAATACCGGAATATGGACCTAACTCAATAAAGATGTTCACAGATGGCTTCAAAAATCCAAATTTCAATTCTGGGAGTGGCATACTGATCTATGGCTCTCATAATATAGAACTAATAACAACTAACACTATCGGATGCAACTAATACCATCCAGAATTAATAGCCAATAACACAGCAGTGCAATATTTGGACAAACAAAATCCAAAGGAGTTTATATTTTTCACAGATTCCTTAGCAGCCCTTCAAGCTATTAAAAACTTCCACACTAGCCAATAAGAAATACTTAGAGACATAGCAAAAAAACATTAAAAAAATACATAAGGATTCCGAAATAATTTTCCAATGGATCCCATCCCATGTGGGATTAAATGGAAACGAAACTGCAGATGAAGTAGCAAAAATAGCTGCAACATCAAGTGATACCACAGATTTCGATATTTTTAAAACAACCCAAAAAGAAAACATAAAAAGAACAATTCTTCAGGGCATGATTTACGACTGGTACTCAGCAGAAAATCCAGGAGCTACCATCAACTCCAAGCTTAATTGCAGTGCAACTATCATGATCGCTCGCCTCAAGACCGGCCACACAAGACCAATCAAGTTTAGCAATGGCATAAAAGTCGTCCCCACCTGCAAAATCTGTAACATCGAGGAAGCATCACCAATACATTTGCTAAACTGGATGAATATTTCCAAATGTGAACTCTATAACAACCCAGAAAAGGTGCTGTATAAAATACATGAACTTGACCTCTATGACGTGGTGTAATTTTTATTTATTTATTCGTATGGAGTTTTTTTCCCCCGTCACTATTAAGACGAGTTGATCCCCCCTCATGGGAGGGTTAAGTATTTATGGCTGTAGATCCGTATGTGTGTATGGGGCCGGTTTGCCTACTTGTGGGATGAAAAACGCCAGATAAACTGGCGGGAAAAACCCTATTGCTCGCGCCCAAGACCGGCTAACTTGGCTATGGCTGAGGAAGATCCTCAAATTCCTCACGTGTTCGACGGGAATCGAACCTGGGACACTCCTTCCCCAGTCATATGGTTGCGAAGCGCACAGCCACTGGGGGAACCGCACAGACATCTGGTGTAATGAAAAAATTAAAAAACTTTTGCTTTATTAAAAAAAAAGAAAAAAAAAGGAAAGACTTAGAATGCCGGTTGTGCCTTTATGTAATGAACTTTTATATGTTAAGATTTTCATAATTTGTTTCTAGAAATTGTGATTGTACTTTTCACTTACCAGTTTCATGTAGCCATAAGCATAAATAAATTGTCTTACTTTTTCATGAGTGCAGAATATTATTTAACCCCTGCACCGTTATTACCATCCCAATGTCCCGTTTTTGTCTCAAGGAAATATAGTCAACCTATCACTCTCCCAAGTAGTAACCGAGCTCAACGCTGCTTAACTTCGGTGGTCGGATGAGAACCGGCACGTTCAGCGCGAGCATAAAAAAATCTTATCGCTAATCCTGAGCCGGACGTGATTCAAACATGCAATCTTCTGATCTGGCATTAGACGCGACTACCATTGCGCCATAAGCCAGCTCTAAACATCACCGTCGAGGCGGATTTGAACCACCGACCTATGAATGTCAGCATTTACCTCTACAGTCTACCGCTCTGCCAGCTGAGCTATCGACGGAACATTTATTATGTTCAATATACGGAAGCATGTTTCGCTTCAGTATATTACAGTTGGTTTCGACAAGACATTATATTAGTCTGATTCTAGTGGGTTTGTGTACTAGGGATGGCTTATTATTATTATTATTATTATTATTATTATTATTATTATTATTTGTGTAAATCGAATTTTCTGTAACGTCAAGCGCCCTCTACCAATGAAGTATCACGTGACAAAAACTATCAACATTACCACATCTGCGCAATGTATATGTAATAATTTTAGTAAAGGTTTGGGTTATATTGTGTATTATATATATGTAAATATAAATATATGCATGGGTGAACAAGAATCGTACATCGAATTATCGTAAACTGAACTTTCGGAGGAAAAAGAAAGTTAAAAGTTATTTTATTTATCCAAGTATTAGTGTTCTTATTCCGTGTCCTTCTCTTCTGTGATAAAACAAGATGGCGTCAGCTCCAAAAACTCACGAAGGTATTTTTTTTATTACTATTTGCATATGTTTATAAACAGCATAACATGCTGTATCCTTCATAAAGTTCAGAAAATAACTGACTATTGTATATATGCTAATTCGTTTGTATGAACCGATCCGTATTCCTTCATACAAAACAATTGTATGTTCTTTACAAATCAGTTTCTAATTGGCATATCGTATTGACGATATAACGTTCACTTAAGTACTAATTGTCGCATTATTTGGAAAGTTCTGTGAAATAATATTGACTTCGACTTAAATGATCACCTTATCGTGCTCATTTTAGTGAAATAGCATTCATCTTCATGAATGCTGTTTCAGGTCGTTTATTTATTTATTTTTCGGACAAGCATTTTTTCAACACTTTCTTGTCCCAAAATATTTGTTTTTATTTCTTATCCTGTCTCCTTATTTTTTGTCGGCATTGACCGCAAACTTTTTTTTCTATTTCTTGTATTCTACTTCTGTCTTTTTTTTTTTTTTTTTTGTTCTTCTCTTTGCATCGGTTACATAAGAGATAATGGACAAAAAAGTATCTTCTCTTAATTAAAAGCTTAAGCTTCAGTGGGTCTTTACCGTCCCAAACCAGTCTGTTTACACTGTTAGAAACGTTTTAGCTTAGTGAAGTAAATCCTTCATGATGTCTCCTGTACAGTTTCTTTAATATTTAAAACTCGTGGTTCTCTTTCACATTATTCTGTTTATTTAGTTTCTTTTGTAGCTCTTCTGAATATGCCAAAATCACCACATTATATGCAAATGAAGCTGGTTTTCCTGTTTCATCACCACAGTTAACAGCATTGGCAGTATGACACTTTGTTCCTTGTTGTAGCCCATTCCTAAGTGTGAACTACTCCAAATTACGAAATTTAGTCTTCACACATGCATTACATTTAACATCCATATTCTTGATCATAACTATGGTTTCTTTTGCCATACCTATCTTGGCCAGACTTTCCTAGACATTTCCCATCAAACTTAATCAGAGACGTTTCCACATCAAGAAATGACATAAGTATGTGTCATCATTTCTTTTACAACACAAATCAAAACAGTTGATCTTTTTCTAAAACCAAGCTGCACTTCTTTTAGACATTATTCAGTTTTATTCCATGTTCTTGTTGCCATTATCCTTTCATAAATCTTTGTCCAGTGATATAATAAAGTTATTTCTCTATAACTGCTACTCTCCCTTCTCAATTTTCTTTACATATTGGAACAGTAGTTCCTTTGACTACTCATCAGGTATCACCTTCTTTTTCCAGCCCATCTAAAGGTATTACACAACCATTTCAATTCTGAGCTAAATCAGAAGCTGTTATCAATTCAACAGGCAAATCATCCCAAGAGATTTTCCATTCTACATGTATCTTAAAGCTTCAACCTCTGCCATATCCATTTTCCTGTTATCTCTCTCTCTCTCTCTCTCATCTCTGTATTCATTCTAGTTTGTTTTACTATAGCTTTCATATTTGTAGGTATTATTTCTGGGAAAATTCCCATGTTACTCCTCTTAAAAACTATTATTTTTATGGCTATTATAGCCTGCTTTTGTTTAGGAGTGTCCTTTATTTTAAATACATTGGCTTTTTTACTCAAGAAATTTTTAGGGTATTATAAGTGTATTTTAAAGGAAAATATAGCAAATAATCGAGGAAGAAAAATTTTGTACATATCTTGTTTAGATGCTAGGATGTCTATATTTTCCATACTTCTGCTGTTAGGCTGTTAAAAAAAAAAGGGGGGGAGTGTTTGATGCAAGGTGGGAAGAATAATTTGAAAACCCAGGTTTTTTTAAAATAATATATATATTTTATTATACTTAAGGGTGCTTCTTTGGGTAAGGGGAAGGGTTTTTATGGGGAACTGGGGGGGGGGAGCATTAACGGGGTGTGAGCCGTTAACGCTCTCCCCCCACCCCAGTTCCCCATAAAAACCCTTCCCCAAAGAAGCTCCCCTAAGTATAATAATATATATATATATATATGTATATATATATATATGTGCAAAATTTTTCTTCCTCAATTATTTGCTATATTTTCCTTTAAAATACACTTATAATGCCCTAAAAATTTCTTGAGTAAAAAAAGCATTTAAAATAAGGGGCACTTCTAAAAAAAAACAGGCTATAATAGTCGTAAAAATAATAGCTTTCATCTTTGTTTAACAGATCTCTCAAGTTAATGTTCCCATATTATCTTAATTTCTCCTTCAGTAGTCACATGATTTCCATCTCCATTTATTAAAAACAAACAAACATTATTTTGAACTGCTTCCATTCTAAATTAATCTCTATGGTATCTTCTTAATTCCCATTAATATCTTTCTCCAACTAATATATAAAACTTTTTTTCTCTTGGCTCTCTCTCTCTCATCATAAACAATTTTATCATCATTTGGACCAGTCTTTCTGCCTTTCATAAAACTTTTTTTTATGTCTGTGATGTCCTTTGATATCCATGATTTCTCTTTTCCATTCTTTATTTATATATTTATAAATATATATAATAGATATATTTATCAGTATCTTATCCATAATTCTATCATATTTATAAGTGTCATTTACTTTACTGATGATAAAAACATAAATTTTTGAATAGTTTCCAAAACAAGACATAACTACTCAGTTCCTCTTTTCTTTCTTTTTCTTTTTTTTTTTCCATTCATATCATAAAGATCTAATTTCCTCTCAATTATAACATTTACCAATTCCTCACCTGTACCCATAAGTATCAATAAGTTCACAGTTCACTGTTTTTATTCTCAGGTTCTTTTTCCAGTTCAGGTCATTTACCATTTATATCTGTTAACCTCCAATATCTTTGTTTCATGATTATCATCAATTTTCTGATATGTTCCTCAAGGCATACTGTGGCAGCATTACATGATTACCTTATTACTAATCCATCAATAAATTTCCTTCAATTTAGTGTATTAACTGTCACATCCAATATTTTGGTCTTCTTGGGCACTTCAGAGCAAATTAATTCCACTTAGATCTTATGCTTCCTATGGGACTTTTTCCTGTCAGCTTGGTATCAAACATCTGTTTTGATTACCTTTCTTCTTTCTATTTCTGTTTAAGTGATTTTGGTATGATTCTATCATTGATCCTATCTCTTCAGTCTCCTGATTTTTCTTATAACACTGATATCTGTGGTCTCTAGTCTTTGATCAAGTGCTTTATTTCTAATTCAACTCTCAGATACCTAACTTAAAATGGTTTGAACACTGTCTTGTATACTGCTAGTTTAGTTTAGTGCTTTGACTGATTTCTCTCTTATTCCATATAAATTTATTCATTTGGTTCCTCACAATACCAGCTTTACTTATTCTGTTGTCTATTTCCAGCTTTAATTTGTCTTCTTCACTAAAACTATGTGCCTAAATAGCAGAAATGTTATTCTTTTGTAGATTCTCCATTGAGAACGCAGCGAAACTTTTCTGTGTTCCTGCCTCTTTTCAGAATTTTATTTTTTTTGATTGCTGATTTTCATTGCAAAATTTGTTATAGCTGTTATTCGGTTTAGTTAGAGAATCCTAGAGACTTGCACTAGATGTCTTTAGGAGTGCGATGTCAGTTATTTAAAGCAAATAGCTATTTGATAGCTCCAATTCTAATAGTAGTTGTAGTGTCACTTTGTTTCTTAATAATTATTATTATTATTAAGAGAGACCTCTAGGGAGTCAGTGACTCATCGAGGGAGGCCACAATCACCTGCACCAGCTGTTTTACCTGTTCATTAATTCATTCATGCTGCCTGTACTCGCAGTGTTCCCTCTAAGCTGTGTGTGTGTGTGTGTGTGTGTGCACTCCAGTCAAAAAGGGGAGTGCATATGCCTAGTAAATTCGCTTTCATAATTTCTAATTTACAGTAAATAAATTTTTAACTCTTACTATAAAAATGAATTATGATAAATTATACTTGCCACTTATTTCATTTAGTAACTTCTCCAGTGTCTCTACTCCAATATTACTCTAACCCATTCCAACTTAATACACTCTGATTACTTGCTTTTAGTCTACATCATGTGAACAAACCAGCACTGATGTCATCGAGCTACAGAACTATATTTGTTTGTTGTCCAGTATTCTAGACCATCATTTTCAATCTTTTTCAACTAATGGCACACTAAACATGGCGATGAAATTGTCAAGGCATACCATCAGTTTTTTAAGGATAGATTTTATCATTAAAAAATCAGTACTAAGGTTGTGTTTAAAAGTTCATTAACTAAAATTTTCATCATTGTGTTATTTTTAAAAATAATGTTGATCATTGATTTCAGAAGATTTATTTTTAAAATTTATGTTTATATTTGCTATTTTCATTATTGAAATGAGATATTCTTGAAAAAAGATGTTTTTTATAAAAAAAAAAAATCCTATGATGCATTTCATTGGCCTCTGATTGGAATTCCCTCAGTCTTCCCGAATAGAGGAAGCGCTGTCTTTGCAATTGCCAATCCATGATTTCCATGACAAATCGTGAAAACTGAAATAACTGTTGACAACATCAAGAATGTCTTTTCCTTTTGTTGTTTTTGGAAGTGGTTTGTAAAAACAAAAATGTTCAGTGATGTCTCCATTACAAACAAAACTGCTGATTGCCAGGAGTTCACCTTTTCCACTGATGTCAGCTGACTCGTCCAACTGGGTGGCAAAAAAAAAATTGACTTCCTTAATGTTAGCTATCACTTGTTACTCAGCACCTTAATACATGTCTTGTATATGCCTGCTAATGGTGTTGTCTGGCATAGGAATGTTCAAAATCTGTTTTTTAATATTCCTCAACAAATATAAATAAAAAAAAAAATAAGCTAATGCCTTTTATTCCTTTATAGGGAATAGACGAGGCCTTTAAACCCTATCTAGCTTTTGGAGACTGAGTTGGCAGTTCAGTCTCCACTGGTAGCCAATCAGAGATAGTTGGCCCATGTCTATTACTAAATATAGGCGGCACTGATGATGAGATGGGCAAACAAGTGCTGCCATCTCTTGGTACCTAATCCTAACAGGATATGTTATTGTCTGAAATAATGTGGATTCTATGGGCAATTTTCTTGAGTTTATGAGAGGAAAAACCCTCTTGCTCATGCCAGAGATCGACTAACTCAGGAACCAGTCAAAGATAGGCTTAGAAAAAGTTCCTCCAGTTGGCGACTAGATTTGAACTTAAGTCTACATTTGGGCAGCCTAGCACAGAGTATTCAAGCACCGCTTCCACTGAGCTACACACATTTACAGTTTTACAACATACTAGTAAAATTAGTGACTTAGCAATTGTGTGATTTCATCTTTTTTTTGATACTCTTTCGGCAGTGGCATAGCTCTCTTCTTGAGCTTTGTCAGAAATAGTTATGTTTTTTTTAAGTGTGGTCTGTTTGATCAGCTGTTATTATTCTTGCTCTTGTCTGAGGACTTGTGACTCTAGCCACAATGTCTCCATTTCTTTCTGTATTGTTGCAGCAGTGGCCAACTCCAAAGTAAGTCCAGTGATCTTTTTAATCTGGTTTAACCATCCTGGTCTTGGGCATCCTCTTTTTCTTTGTCCTTCCACTTTAGCCTGAATAAGTTTTTCTAGGTTGTCATTTTCATGTCTTGAAATGTTTGAGAATTGTTTCATTTACAATGTTACATAGCTGCCTCTTGATTTGTAGTTGACTCATTTTACTTTCATTAGACATTTTGTCTGTCGGAGATTCTCAACATCCTTATCCATCACCAATCTCAAAGCTATTTATCTTTTCCATATTTTTCTTGCTGAGTGTCCAATATTCAGCACCATAAATGAAAATTGAAAACATCAAGCTATTGATCAGTCTTGATTTAGTGGTGATAGAAATGTTTCTGTCTTTCCATATTTTCTGCAGTTGCATCACTGCTGCCCTTACCATGGTAATTCTTTTAATTTCTGGTTAACATCCCTTGGTGCTTATTAGAGCGCCTAGGTAAATTTATTCATTCACCTTCTCACAGTCAATGTTGTGGGCGAAATTGTCATTTTCATCTATGGCCACATATGTTGTTTTATCAAATTAATTCTTAAATCATATTTCAGGCTTCCCATTCATCTCTTTTAATGAAGACCTCCAGTTTTCATTTGCTGCTAGCAATACGAATGGTATCATCACCATACCGAAGATTATTTATCTTTTTGCCACCAACTGAGAAACCACTATCATGTTATAATGTATTCTCTGTAAAGATTGTATAGATCAGGGGAGAGTATGCATCCTTGTCTCACACCTCTCAACATTAATCAACTATAAGTCTTAAAATATTTAGTTGGATTCTCCCGTTAGTGTTTTGTGTGAAAGTGTCTTTTCAGCTTGCTTAGAACTATATTTTGGTTTACCAGTTTCTGACTACAAACAATACACATAGGATATGGCTGCTCATCTCCAGATGAAATGAATCTGAAGGACAAATGGTCTTGATTATACTGCTGCATAATGGTTTTAGAACTAACTATGCTACTACGTGTATGATGTCAGCCAGGTGATTCATTGTCGTTTAACTTATGTTTTTTTTTAATTAAATCTTTATTTTCAATACTTTCATACATTTTTTTCTCACTATATTTTAAACACTATCCAATGGTGGTCACTTCATACCTCAAATCTCTTGTATGCTTGTGTATTCTTAACCGATGTGATATCAACATCCACAATTACATAGTCATTAAGATTTTTATTATTATTATTATTATTTGCATTGCCATGCAAAGTTATGCACAGTTTTATGTTATAATGCCTAGTTCATGTCCTTAACAGAAGTCCAGCAGGCACTCGGTTATTATTAGCATCACCCTTTTCTCCCAGTTTCCTCTTCAGAGTTTTTATGTCTGTTATTTCTTACTCTGCTGTTGAGATCAACTAAAATCAGCTTTTTCTTTGTCAAATGACCTCTAATGAACCCAACAAAATTCCTCTACTTCTTAGTAGAACTTTCTATGAACCATAAATACAAATAAGTCTTGTTGTTCAATTTCCTGTTTTGAAATTTGTCCATATCACTACTTGAAGTGCGCTTCCTTTTAAGAAGTTGATTTTCATGTTTTATATTGAATGACACACCTATGCTTACTTTTCCTTGATCGGGGCATACTATACATCTTGTAGTTATTATTTCATAATATCTCAGTTGTTTTGGCCTTCTTCATTTCAGTAACACCAATTATGTTGGTATTATACTTTTCATTTTCTGTGAGTTTCATTTCTTTTCCATTGATACTTTGGTGATACTTCAGTTTTATTGAACTGACTTTTCACTGTTTGTTCTAGGAACTGACTCTTGACTGTTTGCCTTGGTTCACTGACTATAACAGTGAAGCTTCTTAAACTGAATGATGTCCCACTTGATGATATTTCATCACATTGCATCATCATATTATTTGTGTGCAGAATACAGTTTGTTCAGCTAGATTCCAAATTCCCAGCTCATTTTTGTTCATTCAGTATCCATGTGGATACCTACTGATAGGATGGCACCACAAAGTGGGGATTGGAGATTATTGATTCAATAGCCCTAGTCAGTTCTCTGTATTACTTAGAAAGTATGAGGCAGTCTCCTCTCAGTTATCTACCTTTGATTCTTAAGTTATCCCACTGATAATTCACTAACTTATGTACTATAACAAGGTGACAAATACCTTGGACAGGGGAGATGCATATACAGTGATGTACTTAGATTTTGCAAAGACTTTTGATAGACTGCAGAAGACATTGTTGAAGTATTCAGTGATCAATTTATAAAGGTGATCATGACATCCTGATGACAGCACAGATGAGGATATTGACCAATTTTACAAAGATCTGACAGAGACAATAGAAACAATACCAAAGCAAGATGTACTAATTATTGAAGGAGATTGGAATGGCCAAGTCGGAATAGATAATGATGGTTGGGAAAGCATCATGGGAAAATATGGTCAGAGAAAGAAATAAATGTAGTGAAAAAATGTTAGAATTTGCTGTGGACCACGAGATGATGATCTATAACACAAGATTCCAACAAAAAGACTTTAGAAAATGGACGTGGTGATCAAATGATGGGAAAACCATGAACATGATCGATATGATTACAATTAAAAGAAGATGGATAACAGCAGTGTCGAACTTTTCAAGGAGTGGATATAGACTCAGATCATAGTTTAGTGATTGCAAACATCAAGTTGAAATTAAAAAGAATATAAACCCATCATCAGAAACGAAAGAGATACAGCAAGAATAAGTGAAGCAGAAATAGGAAGACGGTACAGAACAGTTCATGACTTAAGTTTTTAATGGTTTTAACAACACCAAACAATTTAATCAAAAGATGTTTTAATAACTGCTTATATTTTGCTGAATTTCAAATCAGCATCATCAGAGTACAACATACTTATGCAGTGAGTAAGTAAAACAATAAAATTGCAGTGTACAAATGATCTAGTGCCCTCTAATGTGGGGGAAAAAAATCATTACAGCTGTGTGGGAGTTTCTCTTAGGATGACAGTCTCCCAAATTTTTGGCAAATTAATGCAACCATACTTGTTCAGGTGAGGAGAATTCTTCAAAGCCATTCTTGACTTTGAAGAATGAAAAAATAATCTTTCAGATCTGTAACAACTTCTAAATAGCACACTCATTTTCTTCCATCTAATCCTGTGTGAAGAGTGTTCAAAGCATGATCTGCCAGTCCTGACTTGCCATAGTAATAGTAGCGAATGTATTTTTTATGTTCTTCCAGGCGGATGTTAATGATCTTCCTGTTTGTCCATAGTAGGCCAAGTCACAGGGAACTTCATACACTCCTGGGTGTGCTAAAGGGTGAAGTTTATCCTTAGGCGAGTGGATCAGAGTTACTATTTTTACATGCAGTTTAAAAGTGGTGTGAAGGCCATGCTTCATCAGTACTTTGGCTATCTTTTCTGATCTACCTCTGATACGGAATAGAGATGGTTATGTTGTGTTCCTGTGTATTAGGGGAGGGAGGAGTAATGGGGCTGTGTAGTATTTTATCTATTGTGTAGGGGTTGTAGCCGTTGGTTAAGAACGTATGGCACTCAATTATCTGCAGGGTAATTCCAAGAAGAGAAATCTCAGATTGTCTGGAATGGGTATTGTCAAAAATAATACTGGGAGAAACTGGTTCTTTTTTATGAGAAATGAGACAGTACTGGGTTTATTTGCATTGAAATTGACTAGGTTATCTGAACCCCATTGGAGAATGACTTGGAGGTCTGAATTAAGGGCAGTGGTGGTTGCTGATCTGTAGGTGGAGGTGAGTTGTGTGGAGTAAGGTTTATCAAAAGAAAGGGAGGAGTGCAATGTGCTGTCATCTGTAAAACTGTGTATTGGGTTGGAGGTAAGCTGAAGTAGGTCATTGATATATAGTAGGAAGAGGGTTGGTGAGAGGATAAGGAGCCATCCACCACCACCACACATAGTGAGCTTCCAGACAAAAAGCTGGCAATCCAATTACAGAGGTCTTGAGATAGACCAAATGATGGCATGCTTAGTAAGCCCTTGTGCCAGACCCAGTCAAACGCCTTGGAAATATCAAGTCCAACTGCTTGAGATTCGCCAAACTTCTCCATGGCATTTGACCAGAGATGGGTGACATATGTGAGCAGATCTCCTGTTGATCAGCACCGACGGAATCCATACTGACGGTCGTTTATTAGACAAGTAGCTTCAAGGTAGTGCAGGAGTTGGGAATTGATGATTTTTTCCATTACTTTAGACAGGAACGAGGTGAGTGAGATAGGCAGTAGTTGGACGGCAGTGACTTGTCGCCCTTTTTGAGAATGGGTTAAATATAGGCCAATTTCCAGGCTGCGGGATATACCAGTAAGATAGTATATATAAGTGACATAGGACAGGAGACAGTTCTGGTGTGTAAACCTTCAGGACAATTGGAGGAATGCCATCAGGGCCAGGAGATGGGTTGTAAATCTTAGTTCAGTATCTAGGGTTAGGCCTAAGTATTTTGGAGACTGTTTTTTTCTATTTAAGTTAAGGGATATTACATCCCATATTGTTTCTTAGTCGAATAAGAAACTCAAAGAGTTTCATGCCATGCCGAATATAGAAACTATATAAAGTTCGGCTGAGGCTTCGCCTTGAAGGTAGTACAAGCTGAGGCAACTCATGAGTTGCCTCAGCTTGTACTACCTTCAAGGGTCAGTTGCTGCACTATCCAGGTATTTGCTTACGCTCGGAATTGCCGAACTTTATATAGTTTCTATATTCGGCATGAAACTCTTTGAGTTTCTTATTCGACTAAGAAACAATATGGGATGTAATATCCCTTAACTTAAATAAGTTCATGTTGCCGAATTGAAGCCTTTGGCTCTTAGTGTATTTTTCTATTTTGGTATTATATATTTTGATTTGGGGGTTGTAATTGTGTCTATTTTTCTATCAGTGGAGAAGATGCTCAGTTTTGTTTTTTCTGTGTTTATCTGTAATTTAATTCCTTTGCCCATCTTTCTAAGCCTTTTTTTGAATTATTTAGGACTTTTTCAGATTGTTGATTATTACTGCCTGTGTGCCAGATTGCTATATCGTCTGCATAGCATGCTATTTTTGTGTCATTTGTCATGTGAGAATGGATATTGTTCATATAGATGAGAAATAGGAGTGGGCTTAAGACAGAACCTTGTGGGACTCCAGCCCAAGTTTGATTAATGTTGGAATAAATTCCATTAACTTTTACTTTAATTTTTCTTCCTTTCATGAAATTAGAAATCTAAATTAATGCATTCCCCTTATTCCAGTATCGTATGCAATGTTTATTAATTTTTGTCTCCAAGCACGGTCGAAGGCAGCTGTGAGATCCAAGAATATTGCTGTTGTCTTCTTTGGTAGTTTTTCTTGAAAGCCATCTATGACTGATTGGCAAAGATAAAATAATTGATCTTCTGTACTGTGTTGAGACCTGTATGCATTTCAGTAGAAGTTGATCTTGTTATTTTCTAAGAGCTACTTCATAAGTCTGGTATGTATTATTTTTTCGTTTAGTTTGCAGAGTGCTAATCAAAGCTATTGGTCTGTAACTTTTACAGTCACTAGGATTTTTGTTAGGTTTTAGAGTAAGAGTATAATGACTGATGTTTTCCAGATTTTTGATAGTTTACCTGTATCCAGGCAATGTTAAATATCTTCAGAAGATAGTTTTTGGTTATTTTTCCCATGTTTTTAATCATGTGTCCAGAGATAAATTCTGGGTGATTTGTCAGGGTCAATTTGACTAATTTCTGTTTCTAGTTCTGTCATTGTGAGGTCCTGAGTAAAGATGTCTTCAGAAGGATAGGTTCTGGATTGTATTAGCAGATGTTTAGCAGATTGTATTAGCCGAGTTTTGTTTTTTCTTGGTTTATCTGTAATTTGAGTTCCTTTGCCCATCTTTCTAAGCCTTTTATTGATTTATATAGGACTTTTTCAGATTGTTGAGGATTACTGCTTGTGTGAAAGGTGAGAAATGTACATTGAAAGAGGATAGGAAAGAGTTGTTAGAAGAAGCAAAAATGAAGATTTTTGCTTCTTCTAACAATAAAGATTGAATTTGCTGCTTCAGCATGATGGGACCGAATTGAGAAGGGTCATGATTAAAATAAATATACCAAGAAATTATGTACTTGGTTTAATCCATTATCCAAGTGTAAGCAAACAAAGTTTTGCACCTGAAGTATCTTTCAGGACTGGGGCAAAGGTGGTATAACTTCTTATCACGTGCCTCAGTAGCCCATAATGCAAAGCATATCTCCTTGCAGACATGTATAATGCTGTGCATTAAGAGAAGGGTCCCTACCCAGATTGGTTTCGACCTTCATTGAGGTCTCATCAGTGGGAGCCAGACCTAGAAGTGGTGTTACTAAGGTGGAAGTAATGGAGAAGAGAAATCATATTTCCATATACCAGTTGCCAAAAGGTGCCACACCTTATTATTAAAAATACTCTGGATTAGAGACAGATAGTAGTTGAAAGTTTTTCATCATCATCATCAAATTCCTGCCATGTACCCTCAAGGGGTGTACAGGATATGATAGTACTACATGAAAAGAAATTATATCATTATTAATTTCCTATCTACAATTTTCCTCCAAATCAGTCTGTTACTTGTCAACACTCCAACATTATCAGATCTTATATTTCTCTCGTCTAAAGCACTTTGTACTGTATCAATCCACCTATATCTTGGTCTTCCTCTGGGTCGTTTTGCTGCCAACCTGGCAGAGAACACTTGTTTTGCTAATCTTTCCTTGCCCATTCTGTTTAAGTGACCATACCACCTGAGATTAGCTCTGCTAACGCATTCCTGGATGCTGACAATGTCAAGTTCTTTCCTAATATCCTCGTTTTTAATATGATACTGCCATTGATGCCATCTGTTCACGCCTATAATCTTTCTCAGGACTCTCATATCTGTGGTCTCTAGTCTTTGGTCAAGTGTTTTACTTCTGACCCAGCTCTCAGATCCATAAGTTAAAACTGGTTTGAACACTGTCTTGTATACAGCTAATTTAGTGTTCCGACTAATTTCTCTCTTATTCCATATGAATTTATTCAATTGACTTCCTACCATACCAGCTTTGCTGATTCTGTTGTCTATTTCTATATTTAATTTACCATCTTCACTAAAAATCGTGCCTAAATAGCTGAAATGTTTTACTTGTTCCACAGGTTCTCCATTCACAACACAGTTGACATTTTCAATGATTCTGCCTATTTTCATTTATAATATAACCAAGTGAAAGTTTTTCACTTGGTTATATTATAAATTAAAGATACCAAGAAAATATGCACTTGATTTAATCCATTATCCAAGTGTAAGCAAGCAAAGTTTGCACCTGAAGTATCTTTCAGGACTGGGTCAACTTGTGGCAAAGGCGGTATAACTTCTCATCACTTGCTACAGTATCCCATAATGCAAAGCACATCTTCTTGCAGACATGTATAATGCTATGCATTAAGGGAAGGGTCACTACCCAGACTGGCTTCTACCTTTATTGAGGTCTCATCGGTGGGAGCCAGACATGATGCAAAGTACATGTCTGCAAGGAGATGTGCTTTGCATTATGGGATACTGCAAGTGATGAGAAGTTATACCACCTTTGCCATGAGTTGTCCCAGTCCTGAAAGATACTTCAGGTGCAAACTTTGTTTGCTTACACTTGGATAATGGATTAAACCAAGTACATACGTTTCTTGGTATCTTTAATTTATAATATAATCAAGTGAAAAACTTTCAGCAATAGTCATGATTGTCAATGAGAAGATAGTGCAGGAGGAATGGTGTGTAGTTTATAGATGTGTTGAGTGAATTTGATGGACATAAGGACCTGTATATGCCTAATGGGTTGCATTTCAATGGTTTTGGAGTTAGATGCTTGAAAACAGTGTTGTTTAGTGAGAGTTTGGAAGTTCAAAACCAGATAAACTAGAAATATTGGTGGGGAAGCAATCAAGCGCATGTCTAGCCATCCCTGAGACAAATGAGTGAGTGCAGGAATAACTGTGTCGAAATATATCTCACCCCTGGGATATATAAATATGAGTGTAGGAATGACTGAGTAGTTGGGTGCAGTTTCGAATCTGAATAAGCAGGTAATGACATTATGTAAGGGTAACTGTAGGCCCATGGGGATGATGTAATCCATCTACACAAATGCCCAAAGTATCAGAAATAAAGGAGAGGATATTTTGGCATTGCTCAGCTCAACTTGGCCCGAAATTATTGGCATCAGCGAGACCTGGTTGTCAGAGAATTGATGCCAACTCCTTGGAAAAAAGTCAACAGACATCCCATGAGCAAGGTACATCATGCCATGTAATGAATCACATGTTTGTAGGCAGTATAAATTGGAGGAATATGATGTCAATCATATCCCAAGTCAGTTTAACTGTGTTCGGGTGAAATGGCTGAGAGAAGGGAAATGACATAGGATGTCATGCTGCAGGCCTATCTGCTTGGCAAATTGTAGATGACCCACCAGCTGCAGGTAGCACTTGCAGTTAACTCTTTGCACTTCCATCTCAGTATCATATCTGTGATTGTTGACCTTGGATGGCTGAATTTGTCTACAATTTGCCAAGCAGATAGGCCTGCAGCATGACATCCTATGTCATTTCCCTTCTCTCAGCCATTTCACCCGAACACAGTTAAACTGACTTGGGATATGATTGACATCATATTCCTCCAATTTATACTGGCTACAAACATGTGATTCATTACATGGCATGATGTACCGTGCCCATGGGATGTCTGTTGACTGCTTTTCAAGGAGTTGGCACTGAATGTGACTGTAGGGTGCTACAAAGGATAATATGTTGAAACTGACATTTGTCAGCAGACATATTAAATATGGAGTTCTGGGTCAACTGGAACAGGAAACTGCACAAAAGATTCAGAACCAAGACTCACAACATAGGTTTCCATGGTACAACTGCAATATGCAAGCCTCATGTTACCCAAATCAATCTGCAACGTCGTCCTCAGTGGGAAGTAGAAATTTGGAAACTGGTTATGGAGAGACGAATCGCACTACACTGAGCAGATGCACATCTGCTCAGTGTAGTGCGATTGTATGGTCCTGTGTTTTTTGTGGTTTGTGGTGCCACGAACATTGAACTCTGAGAGGTATCTAAACATTCTGGATAATGCAATGCTTCCTACTTTGGTGTTACTGTAGAACTGACCATTGTCTCTTTCAGCAAGACAACGTATTGTGTCATAAGAGGTTGTTGCTGTGACTGCATGGTTTGTGAACATGAATGTTACCATTGATAGCCCAGAGCCCAGACCCAATATTATTATTATTTTTATACACTTCCTCCAAGAAGTCTGAAGACTGGTGACCCAAACTATCCATATAATCTATCATAACTTTCCTTGAACCCATTAACAGACATAGCACTCACAACTGACTCTGGCAACCCATTCCACTCATTCACTACTCTCCAAGCAAAAAAATCTAGTCCTCACACCTCTACTGACCACACCTTTATTCAACTTCCAGGGATGACCATTTGTTCTGGTCCCTCTAGCCAAGTGCTAAAACATTTCTCTTGCATTTATCCTGTAAAACTCTTTAAGCAACTTAAATGTTTATATCATATCTCCTCTTTTTCTCCTATCAACCAACTTTTGCAATCTCCACACACCTTCAATCTTTGTATCTATCCTTATAGGAAACATTCCACAAGCCACTCTCCAACTTGGTCATTCATCTCTGAATCTTCTCTACTTCTTCCTCGTTCCCAAGGGACCAGACTTGAGCACAGTAATCCAGATATGGGCCATATCAAGGCCTTATAAAGAGGAATAACAATTTCTTATCTCTACTTATTAATGCGTTCTTCAATAGTTAAGTAATTTTATGGGCTATCTTAGCAATATATCCTGTAAACTTTAACTCTCTATCTACCACTACTCTCAAATCTCTAGCTTCATCTGTTTCCTGGAGTAGTGCCATTGATGTGATACACAGCGTGTATGAAGGTGGTCTGAAAAGTTCTTGGCCTAACAATGAAAAAACGAATTTATAATTTTAAAATTATTTTTATTTTTCAACATAATCTCCCTTAAGACTAATACATTTATTCCAGCGATGCTCCTGTGCCATTATCCCGTCCCTGTAGTGGTTCTCATCAGTAAGAACTGCAAAATACACCTCTACAGCTGCAATCATCTCTTGATTCAAAAAAAAAAAAAAAAAAAAACGCTCACAGCGAGAAATAGTTTTGGGAAGAGATAGAAGTCAGAGGGAGCTAAATCCCGGGAATAGGGTGGATGTTCCAACAATTCATAGTGCAGATCCCTTAATTTTCCCATTGCCAGAACACCTTTGTGGGCAGTTGCATTGTCCTGATGAAAGATGATTTTTTTCTTCTACAAACCAGGTCTTTTCTCACACATTTTTTCGTCTAGTCTGGTTAAAAGATCGGAATAATTTTCCCCGGTTATTGTTTTACCCTTTTCAAGATAATTAATAAATAAAATGCCTTTAGTATCCTAAAACACCGATGCCATGACCTTTCCTGCTGATGGAACCAACTTTGTTCTTTGGCGCCAAACAACTGGCTTCTGTCCACTGTTTGGATTCTGGTGTGTACTGGTGAATCCAAGTCTCATCCATAGTAATAAATCGATGCACAAAATCAGTTTTATTCTCGTTAAAATTCTTCAAGCACTGTTCAGAGATTTTCATGTGAGTGCATTTTTGATCTGCTGTGAGCAAGCACGGCACCCATCTTGCACAAAGCTTTTTCGTTTGCAATTCTTCTTGCAAAATATATCCTACACGTTCTTTTGAAATGTCTGTAGTCTCAGCAATTTCATGCACTTTGACTCGCCGTCATCCAATATCATATTGTGCACTTGATCAATAATTTCTGGTGTTGTTACACTTTTTGGATGTCCTTCACATGGATCATCTTCAAGGCTTAAACGTTTAAACTCGGCAGCCCATTTCTTAAGTGTCAAAAACAAAGAGAAGAATACCCGTAAACTTTTATGAACTTCAAATGAATTTCTTTTAGCGTTAAACCTTCTTTTACAAAGAATTTTATAACTGCACAATACTCAATTTTGATACAGACAAACTTTGGCTTCTGACAGCCGTATAAAAAAAACTACCAAGTGATCTGTATACCAAGATGTATACAGATCACTTGGTACATCTGTACCAAGATTTTTGGTACAGATGTACCAGAAATCTTGCTAATAGTGTTGCCATCTATGGTCGAGGGCGAGAACTTTTCACACCATCTTCGTAATCTATTTATCCATAACTTTACATTTCTCGACATTAAACTCACACCGATTAACTTTTGCCGATACTGACAGCCTATTTAAATTTCCTGCAAGCTCTCCACATCGCCTTGATTAAATATTATACTACCTAATTTTTCCCCATCAGCAAACAACTGAATATTTCCTTTCAGGTTATTTCCTAGATCATTTATGCAAATTAAACAGCAATGGTCCCAGCACTAAACCTTGCAGCACACCACTTGTCTCTCACCTGTTATATGACTCGATTCTGCCCTTCCATATACCACTTTTTGATATCTGTCCAGCAGCCACCCTCTTATTCACCAGTGTCATATCCATCCCCATTTGTTCTAATTTGCTTAACAGAGTTCCATGCGGTATTCTGTCAAATGCCTTTGCAAAATCATTGTGACTTTTATCATGTTACTCTATAATAAAAAAGTTAGTAAATTACTGAGGCATGATTGACCCTTCACAAAGTCATGTTGGCCCTCATACTGTATCATATTTTTATTTACCCATTCTTGAATTCTCTTTTTTATCAAGTTTTCTATACTTTTACCACCATACCTGAGATACTGATTGGTCTCTAATTTGCTGCTGTAGTCTTAGAACCTCCCTTATTGAAAGGAATTATTTTGCCCTGTTTCCACACCCTTGGAACTCAACCTGAGCTGAGACTTAAATTAAACAGCTATTCAAAGGCATTGCCAGTTTCCATGCACATTCTTGCAAAATCCTAGCTGATATACCATCTAATCCCACAGCTGTATTTACGTTGAGATTCTGCACTATCCTAAGAACCTCTAATTCATCCACCTCTTTTCCCACATTAGTGTCTGTCACATAGGTTAAAGCAGTAACCTCACTGGGATATACCCTTGCAAAATGGTCACCCAGTATCTCAACTATTTTATCTGCTTCTGTCTCCTTGTGACCATCATTAAGCTTATTAAGGTTAATCTTCCATAGCCATTCTTCCTCTTATACGCCACATAGAAAGTGAAAGAACTCTTTGGGATTTCCTTTGGTCTACTCAGCTAGATTCCTCTCATAACCTGATTTTGGCTTCCTTGCCAGGAATGGAAGAGATATAAGGAGACGGGTGGAGAGCAGATGCATGAAGAATATAAGACTCAGGCCAGGAGAGTGACTAGTATGGTGAGGAAGGCAAAACTGGAATATGAGAAGAGATCGACACGAAAATCCTAGGGAATTTTTTAGCTATGTGGCCAGTAGGACGAGAAATGATTGTGAAAGAATGACATTGTGGGATAAAAATGGGAATAAAGTGACTGATGTAGAGGACATGGTGGAGTTGTTCAATGAACACTTTATTGGAGTATTTCATCCTGGAGAAGTAGGTTTTAATACTAGAGGGATATGGCAGGTTCGGGGTTAAAGGTTCAAGAGGAGAGTGTGTTCCAAATTCTGATTACTCTGGATGTCATTAAAGCTGTGGGAACTGGATGGTATTTCACCACTGGTTTTGAGAGAATGTGCTAAAGAACTGACTCCGTTGACCTGGTTTTTCCATGAAAGTTGGACTGTGGGAAAGGAACCCAAGGAGTGGAAGGAAGGTAAGACAGTGCCATTGCATAATGGCAGTAGCAGACTGGAAGTGTCTAATTATATAATTTCACATGGATGCTTTTTGGTACCTCTGTACCAAGATGTATACAGATCACTTGGTACCAAGATTTTTGGTACAGATGTACCAGAAATCTTGCTAATAGTGTTGCCATCTATGGTCGAGGGCGAGAACTTTTCACACCACCTTCGTAATCTATTTATCCATAACTTTACATTTCTCGACATTAAACTCACACCGATTAACTTTTGCCGATACTGACAGCCTATTTAAATTTCCTGCAAGCTCTCCACATCGCCTTGATTAAATATTATACTACCTAATTTTTCCCCATCAGCGAAAGAGTTGTGTATGGTGGGGCAATATCAAGGGAGCAGAAGGTTTCAAGTTGGGGTTCCACAGAGCTCAGTACTGGGACCTGTATTGTTTAACCTCTATATCAATGACATTGTTAATGGATTGCAAGGGGATAATACAGTTGTTTGCAGATGATGTGAAGCTGGGAAGGGTTATTAGTAATAGTGCAGATGTGGCAGCCCTGCAAGAGGATTTGAATAAACTAGAAAGATGGGCAAATGAATGGGGGATGTCGGTTTAATGCAGCAAAATGTAAAGTCTTGAAGTTTGGGATACATCGATGGGAGGCTGCATACTTGTTGATTGGATGAAGTAGAGGAGACAAGAGATCTGGGTGTGATGATTGATAGAAAACTGAAATTCACAGAGCATATTGCAAAGGTGGTGATGGTAACCTAGAGGATTGCTTCAATAATGTGAAGGACGCTGACCTGCAGAGATAAAAGAGTTATCATTCCGTTGTATAAGACCCTGATCAGACCACACTTAGACTATTGTTCTCAAATTTGGTCCCCAGGATGTGATGGGGATAAATTAACTGGAAAGGGTAACAAAGATGGTTTCCTCATAACTAACTGTACAATGTTAGTTATGAGGATCAGCTGAAGGAATTTGGACTACAGAGTTTGGTGAATAGAAGAAGTAGAGGTGATATGATTGAGACTTTTAAACTGTTGAGAGGCAGTTACAGAATGGACACTGGGGATTTCTTTCACATGGTGGAACAGTGGGAAGGAGTGATGACAAGGGGCCATCCCTGGAGGTTGCAAAAGGAGGCTGTGAGCAAGAGGGTGAGAAGTGGTTTCTTTGCATGGAGAGGGACTGAACCGTGGAATGCATTGCCTGATAGGGTGGTGAGAGCAAGAACGGTCAATGAGTTCAAGGAGTGATATGATAGACTTTGTGTTTCCTAGGAAGGATCTCCCACGATGAGTGTCTTGACTCCATGGAGGCCTGAATAATAATAATAAAACTCTATAATCTAACTTCTGTAAAAAAAATTAATCAAACAACTTGAAATTGACATTCTGTCTTTCTTCCATCTCATACTCATCAAGCACCACACATACTCATCAAGCACCACTTGTTTTCTCTTTTGCTTTGCTTGATAAAAAAGTTACTTTTAAGTTTGGTCAAGTGGTCATTTATATAGACAGGTACCGACTTTAATTGTTCATCAAACTGCTGGGCAGCAATCTTGAGTTTTCATGCTTCCACCATTCATTTACTTTTAATATTTTTGTTCACTAATTGGATGAACAACTGGCCTAATGTCAGTTTTCCTGTTGATGGATATTCTATGGGCATCTACGATGCCTTCCTTTTCATCTCTTATTAGGTTAATTAATTGTTCAGTTATAGTATCCATATTTTCATTACTGGATGTAAGAGCACCGAGTGTTATATTCTTAACCATCTGTGTCATGTTGGAGGCTTAATGGATTTTTTACAACACTCAAAAAAGAATTAAAATAGAATTTAATACTTCCTATATTTCGTCCTAGTCACTAGGACATCTACGGGGATTACAAAAACAATTAATGTAACATATACACAAATAACAAACAATACTAAGCCCAACCACGTGGGTGACCCTAAAGTCCTATCTAGGTAGAGTGCCCTCTAAGGACAGTAGTAGGTGGCCTGGAATGTAAGATGGGAACTCTGGTGATGAGTGTTTCCCAAATCTTCGGAAGCTTAATGCAACCGTATTTATTGAGATTTGGTTGGTTTTTGAGAGCTGCTGCTTCTAAGAAAAGTCTCTCTTTCTTGAATTTGCTGTGGTGGAGCATGGTGGTTTTCTTCCATGGTACCCTGTTGGTGGTGTCCAAAACATGGTCAGCCAAGCCTGAATGGCCATAGTTGTGTTTGAAGATGTAAGACTTGTGTTCCTCTAGACGGATGGATGCTGATCTGCCTGTCTGTCCAAAGTACGCCAGCTTACAGGAACAGGGTACTTTGTAAACTCCAGGCAGAGAGAGAGGAGGGAGCTGATCTTTCGTAGAACGGATAAGGGTAGCAAGTTTGCGGTGGGGCTTATATGCTGTGTGTAGGTTGTACTGTTTTAGTATCTTGGCTATTTTTTCGGATCCGAAAAAATAGCCAAGATTTTCTTCCATGAGACCCACAGGGTTTCATGGAAGAAAACCACCATGCTTCACCACAGCAAATTCAAGAAAGAGAGACTTTTCTTAGAAGCAGCAGCAGCTCTCAAAAACCAACCAAATCTCAATAAATATGGTTGCATTAAGCTTCCGAAGATTTGGGAAACACTCATCACCAGAGTTCCCACCTACTACTGCCCTTAGAGGGTGCTCTACCTAGATAGGACTTTAGGGTCACCCACGTGGTTGGGCTTAGTATTGTTTGTTATTTGTGTATATGTTACATTAATTGTTTTTGTAATCCCCGTAGATGTCCTATATTTCGTCCTAGTGACTAGGACGAAATATAGGAAGTATTAAATTCTATTTTAATTCTTTTTGAGTGTTGTAAAAAATCCATTAAGCCTCCAACATGATGTCCTCACAGCACTTAAGCCTCTACACACGTAACCATCTGTGTGTAGCCTTGTTCTTAAACATTACTTTCTTTTGTGTACTTGTCATCCACTTTCATAACCATATCACTTGATTATCTTAGCACGTGTTTGCAGTTGAATTGGCAGGTTTTAATGTGGAACACTGTAAGACTTTCAATGAATCACATAATAGTCATTGATCTCTTCCCTTGTGATTTGTTTATAAAATAAATTTTGTCATAATCAGTCTACTCCTAAATGAAGTGATTCTTTATCTTGCTCCCTATCAATAAGTGATCCCTCTCAAAGATATATATCAATAAAATCATTTTTGTTCAGACATGATATAATTAAAATAAAATTTTAATATAAGATTAATTCATATTTCTTCTTTAAAATTTAGAATGTTTTGAATTCTTTTTATAAAATTGTTTTCAGAAATTGAAATTCAAATTCGAGAAATTCAAGCAAGAAAAGCTGGACATGCTAATCGTGTCGTTGTGGAAAATGGAGAAGGTGTTCCCCTTGCTGCTTCAGCTGGTTCTTATATGGATGAAGATATATATGGTAGTACCAAAAACAAGTTTGAAGGTTACGTAACATCCATTGCTGCAAATGAAGAAGCTGATATTGATGTATGTATTATCTTCATAGAATTTTCCAAAATCTATGCATGATTTTTTTTTCTCAGCAGTTTTTGGTATATTATGAGACATGTTTTCAAATGCATTATAGTAAAGGGACATATATCGCTAAAGGCATTTTAATAACAAATACAGACTTACATAAAAGTTGCGGTCCATAATCTTTACGTAACTTGAATTTTACATAAGTTGTGATTTATACCCCCCCCCCATTTGCACATTAATCACACCCTATTGCTCATGTGTTTATGTAGTACATTAACATGTTTGAAATGTTATTTCTGCAGTTTCATTCACACAAATTAGATTTCAGTATATAATTCTTAATGCCAAGTAATAGAATAATATAGTAGAGAAAATAGAAAGAAAAATGTTTAATTCAATCATTTAGCCTTCAGTTTAAAGTTACTAAGAATTGTCTAAACAGTGGCTTTTTTTTTCTCATAAAGCTCTCAATAACAATCTGAAAGCATTATCTAGGGGAAATTTTATCATAAAAAAAAAGTATTACATTACATTACAGAAGCATCACATTCAAGAGTGTTGTGTGCATGCGCATAGCAAGGAGAACTTATGGTAAATACATTTCTGAATGCTTGCTGTGACACAAAACTCAAGTTAATATGTGGCAGGATACATGTACCTGGTACCAATTTTTTTAAAATGTGCTGTGTATTTGTCTTTATTCACTTTCATAATTTTTAGTGTTTGCTCATTGGTTGTTTGTCCTTGGGTAAAGTATAATCATGATCAAAAACAGAACTGAAAAAAAGAAATAGAAGTGAAAAAAGTGAACCCACATAAATGCACCAAAATTGACCTGATTGGTACCAAATAATTATCTTTTTTTCTTTATAATTTTCATTTTTATCTTTAGATCAATTTTGATACATTTATGCATGGGTTGGTTCACTCTTTTCCACTTCTGTTCCTTTTAATCACAATTGTACTGTACCCAAGAGCAAGCAAACACTAAAAATGATAAAAGTGTATAAATACAAATATGCATGTTCATTACCATGGAAAGTGCATGCATCACATAGGCTCTTTGCCTTGCAAATGACCACTGTTGGTTGCTTTTGAGTAATATACACATGGTAAGTAAAATCATTATAACTCAAATTTTTTTTCATATCTCTTTTCAGGATAATTTGCCTAAGTACAAATTTACATAAGTCAAGGACTACCTGTATTAGATTTTCAAGCACATTTCTGTTTATAAATGGAAATGCACCTCAATTATTATACATCATCTGACTACTTCTGGAAGTAGTCAGTGGTTGTATAATAATGAAATTTCTGAAAACTGAAATAATTGAGTACTGGGATGAGAGGTGGGGGAAGGGGGGGGATTGAAATCAAAATTAATGCCTCTGAAAAGCCAAGGCTGAACTGGCACTTATTGCAGTTGCAGCATCATTAACAATTATCGTATATTTCACTTCCTGGATTTTTATTGCATTTATACTTTTTCGTGTCATTTTGTATGCTTTATATATTCAGTGTATGATTTTCATCATTTTATTGGAATGAAGTGGGGAGGACAGCATTTTTCCCCTAATACACTATAGCAAGCCTTGCTGGTCCTTGGGGTGTGTTATAACAAGTATCCTCTGTATAAGGCTGATGGTTGCTAATGTTGCATATAAATCAATTTGGAGTTTGGTGTCTGGATAATGTGTTCTTCACTGAGAGTTTAGGAGTACAGTTAGAGAGACACAAGTGCTGGGGGAGAGGTCATCGAGTGTCTAAGCATGCATCCTTGATCAAGGTAAGTGAGAGCATAATGAAATGGTGCTAAATAGTTCCTCAGGTTCTGAAATTAACTTAGATAATCTGCATAATGTGGGAAGAAGGTTGGACCAAAGGGATACTGCAGTTTATATATATTAATGCCAGAAACATTCTGAATAAGTGGAATTTTTGGCCAAAAGTTATATGCATTTCTGAGACTTATGACAGAGGATAATATAGGAATAGAAGGAGTATAGTCTTTCTAGAAAGGAGGAGAGAATGGGATGTTGGGGGAGATTGCTGATAATAGAAGAATTGAAGGTAAAAAAGAGTTGGCATTCAGTATGAGGACCTGAATGCAAAGGCCAGTTGATTTGAGGCTATCTGGTGTGAGATAGAGGCCAGCAAGATGAAATACACTATATGAATAAAAATGTCTGGACACCTGCTCATCCCAACTCTCACTCTAATATGAAAGGCATTGATATGGAGTTGTTCCACCCTTTGCTGCTATAACAACGTTCAATCTTCTGGGATGGCTTTCAACTAGATTTTGGTACATTACTTCCCTTCCCTTGGCGATAATTCCCTTCCATTCTTCCAGAAGAATATTAACAAGGTCAGTCACACAGGCAATTCAGCCTGGTTTGCAATCAGCATTCCAATCCATCTCATAGGTTTTTGATTGGGTTGAGATGCAGGCTAGTCAAGTTCATCCACACCCATTTCATCAAATCTTCCTGCACAGATCTCACTTTTTGGATGGGACATTGTTATGTTAATGCAGGAAAGTACCTTCACCGAGGTGTTACTATTAAAGTTGGAAGCACAGAACTGTATAGAATATCATTATAGGCTGCAGCATTAAGATTCCCTGTCTCTAGAACTAGGTGTCTTAGCCTGAACCATGACAAACAGTCTGAGACCAAGATTCTTCCTCCACCAACAGTTGGTTGGTTGGTGGAGGAAGAATCTTCTGTTCATCATCATCAAATTCCTATATATACCCTCAAGGGATGTACAGGATATGATAGTACTACATGAAAAAGTTACATCATTACTAACTTCCTATCTACAATTTGACTCCAAATCAGTCTGTTAAATATCAAGACTCCAATTCAGGTCTTATATTTCTTTCTGTCTTCTAAGCCACTTTTTACTGTATCAATCCACCTATATCTTGGTCTTCCTCTGGGTCTTTTTCCTGTCAACCTGGCAGAGAACACTTGTTTTGTTTTGCTAATCTTTCCTCTCCCATTCTGCTTAAGTGACCATACCACCCGAGATTAGCTCTGCTAACGCATTCCTGGATGCTGACAATATCAAGTTCTCTCCTAATATCCTCATTTTTAATATGATATTGCCATTGATGCCATCTGTTCATGCCTCTAATCTTTCTGAGGACTCTCATATCTGCAGTCTCTAGTCTTTGGTCAAGTGTTTTACTTCTAACCCAGCTCTCAGATCCATAAGTTAAAATTGGTTTAAACACTGGACTACAGTCCAGTAAGCTCATTTAGTGTTTTGGCTAATTTCTCTCTTATTATGTATAAATTTATTCAGTTGACTTCCTACCATACCAGCTTTGTTGATTCTGTTGTCTATCTCCATATTTAATTTATCATCTTTATTAAAAATTGTGCCTAAGTAGCTGAAATGTTTTACTTGTTCTATAGGTTCTCCATTCACAACACAGTTGACATTTTCAATGATTCTGCCTATTTTCATTGTCTTCATCTTTTTATTGCTGACCTTCACACCATATCTATTACAACAGCTATTCAATTTAGTCTGGGAATCTTGCAGACTTGTAGCGGATTTATTTAGAAGTATAACATCATCCGCATAAAGCAAAGAGCTGAGATTAACACTTCGATTTTGATATCAGGTTTAATACCACTTTCCTTCATAATGTGATCCATATAGATAATGAATAACAGAGGGGATAATGTACATCCTTGTCTCACACCAGATTTAACATTAAACCATCTTTCTGTACTTCCTTCAATTCTAACTGCTGACTTACAACTCAAATAAAGACTAAGTATTGCTTGATATAATGCCCCATTGACACCATATAACTGCAGCGTATTGAATAGCTTATCTCTTGTCACCTTGTCATATGCCTTTTCCAAATCGACAAAACTTAAATACAGATCTTTGTTATATTCCTATGCTTTCTTGACTATTTGTCGTAAAGTGAAAATCTGATCCTGACAGCCTCTATTTGGCCTGAATCCAGCTTGTTCTTCACCAAGCTTTTCTTCCACAATTCTTCTCAACCGTTTCTCAAGTATACTTGCATAGATCTTGCCAGGAACACTCAGTAGGGAAATACCTCTGTAATTCATTCAGTTTTATTTCCCTTTTTATATATTGGTACCATGAGAGCTCTACTCCAATCATCTGGAATTCGTCCCTCTGTCCAGGGCTTCTGAACTATGCAGTGCAGCCACTGTACGACTTTTATACCTCCACGCTTGAGCATTTCTGGTCGAATATCATCTATTCCTGCTATCTTTCCACATTTCAGGCTTTTGATAGCTTTTTCTACTTCAAGTATGGATATGTATTCCTGACTGCTTGCCTGATCAGTGTTTTTTACCACTGTGCCGTCACCACTGCTTGTTTCATTTAGCAGTTTTTCAAAGTAATTATTTCATACTTCATATCCAACAGACTCGTCTGTTGGACTGCCAAGTGTTGAAGCATTATTCATTACTCCAGAGAACATATTCTCACTGTGCCAGAGTCCAGTGGTGACAAGCCTTATACCACTCCACATGACACTTGGCATTGCCCTTGCTGATGTCAGGCTTGTATACAGCTGTGTGTCCATGGAAACCCATGTTCTTCAGCTCTCAATGAACAGTTGTGTTGCTGGCATTGTTTCCAGAGGCAATTCAGAACTAAGTAGTAAGTGTTTCAACATGGATATCGACTTTTTTTTCATGCCTAGTTTCAACACTTCGCGTTTCTGCTCTGTGATTTTATGTCTGTGCATTGTGATTATGCTGTTGTTACTCCTAGGCATTTCCACTTCTCAATAACATCACTTACAGTTGATTGGGGAAGCTACAGCAATCAGAAAGTTCCTGAACTGAATTGTTGCAAAGGTGGCATCCTATGGTAGGTGCCATGTGAAAAGTCACTGATCGCTTCAGTATATTCCATTTTACTGGTAATTGTTTCTTTTCCTAGTGAAAAATTTATGTAGACACAATGCACATGTTAGAATGATTACTTTACTTATAACATTTGACGTTTCGATCTCTGTATTGAGGTCATCATCAGGAAAATATACATATGTACAGGATACAAGCTACATGACACTAACTACACAAAACTAGGATGAATCGAAATGTTTGTTAATCAGTAATAGGTAATTACTTAATCCATCCCTGTCCATAAGTTTATTGGACATAATCAGGCTGTATGGTCACTCTGCTCCTCAGTGATGTGCCTCACAGTCCTCATCTGGTGGTATTGTTGTATTCTCTTCTAGAGGCTTCAACTCACCGAAGACCAGTCATCCTCTTCTTCTGACACTTTACCTATCTTCCTCTTTTTCTGACACTTTACCTTCTCTTACTGTTTTGAGAAGTCTTCCTTCCATTCTTTCAATATATTGAAAGTATTATACTTTCTTCTGTCTGTACCATTAAGGAGTCTTAAAGGTCTACTGATCCTTCCTAGTATTTATCTATTTGTCCACCTTTCAGTATATGAAATCCTCAATAATTTCCTATAACACTATCTCAAAATCAGCTACCCTTTTCCTATCAGATTTCTATAGGTTCCAAGTTTCATATTCATAAGTCACTATTGAAAAAACAGCAGCATCCAGAATCCTCACCTTTGTTTCTGTTCCTTTAGAGATAGATCCATCCTTTCATATTTTAGAAGTCTCTGATTTCTGTTTTAGCCATTTCTGATCTTCTTTTGATGTTTTCTGAACAGCAATTCTTCACATTAATGACTCATTCTAAGTACTCGAATTCGTTGACTTTCTCAGTTATTTCTCTGTTAAGATACACTTGTTTCTCAGGAGCTTCCTTCCTTCTCTCTATTTCCTTTGAGAGCCATAATCTTTGTCTTGTTATGGTCGAGTTTAAGTCCTCTGTTCTTGCTGATCTCATTAACTCTTTGGAGGATTTGTCCTAGTTCCTTCTTAACATTTATAAAAGGAGTACTATACCTCATATTACCAGTCTATCTGCCACCTAATCAGATTCCTGTTCTATTCTCATTCAATGCTACATGCATAATGCTCTCAGCTTACATACTAAACAGGTGAGCAGAAAGTAGGCATCTTTGCCTAAACTCCCGTGCCTACCTTGAAGTCAATCAGGTAATGCAACACCTGTTCTTACCATGACTTCTTGCTCCTGAACACATTAGCTTCCAACCTGATGATGTGTTGGGGAACCCATTATTTTCATTACCTTCCACAATTTCATATGCTGAACACACAGTCAGAAGCTTTGGAGTAGTGTATGGAACACATTACCAAAGGGCATCTCCACCTCGACTTTGGTCTTAATCTTATTTATATTGATCTTTAATGAAATCTTGCTTGTATGAGCAATTAAACTAGTAGTTCTAGTTCTTGTAATTACTTTAGGCAGCACGTAATGAAGTGGAAGAGGTTAAGAAGGGATGTATGTAGAATTTCAGAGCAAGTGATTGACAAGCTTGGAACAGTGCCATGACATTAGAAGCTGGATCTAAGAAAGATGTTAAATGTGCATGGGAGATGGTCAAGATGTGTTTGAAGAAAATAGTATCACTAGTACCAGGATGAGATGGATGAGTGGAAGTTAAATGGATGCTATGGGTTTGAATTCCACTGCGGCCCGTATGTTTGTGAATGGGAGATGATTTTCATCTCTCCTACTGCTTATTTTTGAAGGCTTGAAAAAAGCATGCACAGTCACTTGAGCATGATTCCAGATTATATATCCTTCAGTCAACTTTCAGAATGCACTACTGGTATGTTAAAGGTTATGACCTTTTATGAGTGAGATTCACATAAAAATCAGATGCTACTACAGTAGCATCATCAATTCGATACTTTTCCAAGGTTGGAAATTGGAAGTAGGTAAATACATGATTTTTCACAAATTTCTTTTTTAAAGTCCATTTTAGATTATTATTATTATATATTAGCATTTACATGCTAGAGATAGAGATTACAAAATTTATAACAAAACACTGCTATGTGAGTGGACAGATTGAGAAAGAAGGTATGTGTTAATGTTTCTTGATGAGCTGAGAATTATTCATTGGAGGAAAACAATTTCAGAAGGCTCTTTCAAAGAATTGAGGTAGAATGAAAGAAGTGGATGAGAAGTTATGATAAATTTGGAGCTGAATTGTGTATTGATGTAGGAAAGTGGAGGAACAATAGTGATTATGGGGATCCATTTCAGTGAAGCTGTGACCATAAAATATAAAAGGTAATGCTGAAATAGAGTGTGAGAAAGTGGTTGGAGAGAGTGTATGAGAGTATCTATTAAGCATATTACCCTCTTCTGGATTGTTTTTTCTAAGAATACTTGAGGAGCATTCTTAGGAAAATGCATGGCACTACCCCAGTCATAAGAACCATATTCTAAGATTGGACAGTTATAGAATTTAAAATGTTTGGAGTTGTGAAGGTGTAGTATTAGTGTTTTGAATGAAAAGAGAGTTTTTTAGATACTGAGAAGGTTAGTTATCACGAAGAGAAAAAAAAATTGATCTTGACTGGAAATTATTATCACAATTATAAAACATCAAAACTAAGGGGAGATGAAGTACAGGATTATGTTTTGGCATTGAAATTCACTAGATTTTCTTCATCCTACTTGAAAATGAGGGGACCAGTATTTAAGATATTCTTAAATATCTAAAGTAGATCTAGAAGAGCTTGAATCATTTGAATCTTTCACTGCCAGCTCTAGCTATGATCAGATGAGTCAAAAAGAAAATGATACAAGGGCTAGGGTGTACCCCTTAGACAACATGCAGCTACATCGCCCTACAGCTGTGAGAAGTGGACGAGGGCTACTTCATCAAGGGCAGATGCAGTTAAAAGAGTGAGCCCAGCAGGTGAGAGAATGTTGCGAGTGGGAATGTTGGAAGCATGACTGGTAGGGTAAGAGAGGTGGCAGACATGATGAGGAAAAGGAAGTTGTACATTTTATGTGTGTAGGAGAGAAGGTAGAAGGGGAAAAAGGCGAAGGAACTGGGAGATGGGTATAAATTGTTCTACTCTGGAGTGAATAAAGAGGGAAGAAATGGTGTCGGAATTATGGTGTGTGGCAGAATGAAGGGCAAAGTACTGGAAGTGGGTAGGAGGAATGAAACTGGGTCTTGAGAAGAGCAAGTGGTTGTCTTATGTGTATACGCCCTGCAAATTGGTTATACAGCAGAGGAGAAAGATGAGTTCTGAATTGTGCTAGATGAAGAAATGAGGGAACTGGAAGAAAACTAGATCGTGATTTTTGGAGGAGACTTGAACAGACATACAGGAAGACAGAATAGGGACTGTGAAAGGGTGCATGGCAGTCCAGGAGTGGGAATGATGAACCAATAAGGAGAGAGGATTGTGGACTTGCAGTAGTGTTTCATCTGGCAATTGTGAACTCATTTTTCTGCAAGAGGGAAGAACATTTGATAACATTTAGAAGTCACTAAAAACACACGTAATAATCACAGTAATGACTATTTAATTCATAAATATTTCATCCCAAGTATCTAATCATTATCAGAGCTGACAAAGGGAATACCACTGTGGTTCTTGATTCCAATTCATATGACCGAAAAATGAATTTATTACTTTGAGATCGTAATACTTACACCAAACTGGATTATGATCCTACAAAACGTCAACTCAGAAAATTAAACAAGTTGCTTGATGAAACCTCCTCTTTAGATGAAGAAACAATTAAAAAACTCAAGTCATACCATGCTAGACCTCCCAGAATTTATGGCTTACCTAAGCTTCATAAAATTAATGTTCCTCTCAGACCAGTCGTAGATTCTATTAGCATGGTATGACTTATTGAAGAGGCAAAGTGGCCTATATAAGTTATCAAGATTCTTATCTAACCTTCTCCGTCCTTATATAGGCCACTTTGCCTCTTCAATAAAAAATTCCATAGAGTTTCATGCAAAAATAAAAGACATTCAACTGTTAAAAACTGATTTGTTAATTAGCTTCGACATTGTCTCCCTCTTCACGAACATTCCCCATAAAGAAACAGAATTATTAACTCAAAAATTTCCTTCTGATATAGGTGAATTATTCAAATTTGTTATTATATCCGGTTACTTCACCTGGAAAGGTCAAACTTACAAACAAGAAGGAACAACAATGGGATCTCCCTTATCACTAAACTTAGTAAATCTGTTTCTAGAACACCTTGAAGAAAAAATATTCACTTTTGAACCCAAACCAAAAATTTGGTTACGATATGTCGATGATGTATTTGCAGTCTGAGATCATTCCGAACAGGAATTACAACTGTTTCTAGATAAAATAAACCTTCTTCATCCTCGCATCAACTTTATGCTAGAAAAAGAATCTCCACAGGGTATCTCCTTTGTGGATTTACACATTCAAAGAAAAGAAGACGGTTCCATCACCACCTCTGTCTATCACAAGCCTACATTTTCAGGTCGCTACATTCACAATTCTTCCGCTCATCATCCATCTCAGAAATTTGGCATCATTAAATCACTAGTTTCCAGAGCACACAAATTCTGCTCCTCTGAAGATTCTCTAAACCAAGAACTAGAAATAATCAAAAATACAGCTATACTAAATGGATATAATCTTAAAACAACTCAAAAAATCATCAGTTACCTTCCCATACATCAACCCAGACCAGAAGTCCATAGGATTCCCATACCTTACGTCAAAGTCATCTCCGAACATCTTTCAAAAATTATGAAGCAATACAATTTTGCCACTACTTACAAACCTATCAACCAAATCTATAACTTGTTACCTTCTCCTAAGGACAAGCTCTCACCTCTGATGTTACCTGGCATTTATGAGATCCCATGCTCCTGCAAATTGTCTTACTTTGGTCAGACAGGTAGGTCTGTTCAGAAACGCATCTCGGAACATCAAGACCACATTCGTCTTTTCAAACCGCAGAAATCTGGTCTCTCCCAACACGGAGTTTTTATTTTATTTATTTATTTATTTATTTTTTTCCAGTTATATTTAATTTACTTCTATAACAAGTTACTGCATGCATATTGAGATTCCATTGTAATCATGCACCCTAACTGTATGTTATTCCTTGTATTGTTTAAACTACTGTACTCATGATGTCCCAAGATACTTGGGATGAAATATTTACGAATTAATCATCATGCACCCTAACTGTATGTTATTCCTTGTATTGTTTAAACTACTGTACTCATGATGTCCCAAGATACTTGGGATGAAATATTTACGAATTAAATAGTCATTACTGTGATTATTACGTGTGTTTTTAGTGATGAATTCACCACAGGTTTCGTTATTTAAAAAAACATTTAGAAGTGGTAACAACAGTTCACAGATTGACTACATTTTGACTAGAAGAAAACATCTTAAGGAAGTGACAAATTGTAAAGTAATCCCAACAGATCAAGTGATGCAGCAATACTGGCTGCTGTGTGCTGACTTTAAAATAAAGTCAAAGATAAGAACCTTTGGAAGCTATGGGATGAAGACAATTAAGTGGTTTCGCTTAAAAGAAGAGAGTGTGAGGAACCGTTTTTAGGAAGAGGGTGTTAGAGAGGATTTTGGATGGACTAGAAGGTGCACAAGATTGGGAGAGACATAATTCAAAAGTAATTTTGAGCTGTGCAATCGAGGTGCTTGGTGAAACATCTGGAAAGATTAGAGAGCAGAAGGAGGGCTGGTGATGGAATAATAATGTACGAGAAGCAGTGATGGCTAAGAGGAAGGCAAAGCAGAAGTGGGACGAGTCACGAGTGTAAGAGGACAGAGAGAGAAAGTGAGAAGCCAAGAAAGTTGTTGCGCAGGCGAAGGCCATGGCATATCTTATGATCAATTAAAAACAAAGTAAAGACAGAAAAATAAGGCATCAAAGGACATGTTACATGTGAGGCAGATCAAAGACTGAAGGAAGAATATTAAGGAGGGATGTGGATATAAAAAAATAGATGGGGGATATACTTTGAATGACTTTTGAATGAGGAAAATGTGAGGACTCAGAGAAGATGGGCAGTCTTATGAGGGGGGGGGTGCAGAACATCAGTACAGTGGAAGTGAAGGAGGCCATGAAGAGTGGAAAATCAGTGGGCCCTGACAGGATCCCAGTGGAGGCATGGAAGGCACTGTGGGAAGTGGGAATTGACCTGCTGTGGGACTTGTTCATAAAATTTTGCCAACAGGAAAATATACCCAAGGAGTGGAGGGAAAACACTCTTGTCCCCATCTACAAGGGTAAAGGGGATGCACAAGACTGTAAGAATTACAAAGGAATCAAGTTGATGTCCCACACAATGAAAATCCTAGAAAGGGTTCTTGATGGAAGAAAGTTAGTAAGAGGTGGAGATTGCAAAGGAGCAATTTGGCTTCATGCCTGGTTGATCAATGACAGATGCTATCTTTGGGTTATGGTAGATGATGGAAAAGTTTCTAGAGAAACAACGGGAGCTACGTCTGGTGTTTATTGATCTGGAGGAAGTGTACAATGGAGTACCAGGGCAAGAAGTCTGGAGGGAGAAGAAGGTACTTTAGAAATATATCAGGTTGGTGCAGGATATGTACAGAAATTTGAAGACAGGAGTTTAGACCTGCCTGGGGCAGACAGAAGGTTTTCAAGTGACAATTGGCTTGCATTAAGGGTCAGCATTAAGTCCGTTCCTGCTTAATATTGTGATGGAGGAGATGAAAGAAGATGTGCCTTGGTCAGTGTTGTATGCTGATGACATCTTGCTTTGTGCAGAATCAAGAGAAAAAGTGGCAGCTAAACTGGAAAGATGGAGGAAAGTACAGGAAGAGAGAGGTATGAGACTGAGCAGAAGTAAGACAAAGTATATGTGTTGGATGGCAGCCAGGAGACAGATCTGGAGCTGGAAGGAAATGTCATCAGGAAAGTTAGGAACTTTAGATACTTAGGTTCAACAGTGAAAGAGAATGCAGAGGCTGCGAAGGAAGTGGAATGCAGGATACAAGCTGAATGAAGGAACTGGAGAGATGGCCAGAATGCTATGCAATAAGGGAGTGCCGATCAATCTAAAAGGCAAAATCTACAGGACAGTAGTGAGACTAGCTATAACGTATGCTATGGAAACTGTGACCCTGAGTGAAAATAACATCAGCAGGATGGAGATAGCAGAGGTGAGAATGCTTAGGTGGATGTGCAGTGTGACCAGAAAGGATCGTCTGAGAAATGACTATGTAAGGGAACGGTGAAAGTTACGAACTTAGGAGCAAAGATACAGGAGGCAAGGTTGAGATGGTTTGGTACATGTGATGAGGCGGGAGGACGAATATGTGGGAAGAAGGGTCATGCAGATGGATGTGCAAGGAGGGAGGAAGCATGGGCAGCCAAAGAAGAGTTGGAGGAAGACTTGAGGATGAAGAACTTGGATGTGGTTACAGCACAAGACAGGAGGATGTGTAGGAGACTCACTAAAAACAGCGACCCTACTTAAGTGGGACAAGCTGCAGAAGAAGGTATGAAGAGGAGGGAGTGTACTGGAAGGTGTAAAAATCTCACATAATTGTTTCACTTATTATGTTAGTTTTTTACAGTATTACATATACTGAGTATAAATGTAATAAAAAGGTTTGTTTTGTTATGTGATATTTTATTTTATTTTATTTTTATGTTGCTTCCACTCCCAAAAGGTTGCAAACCTATAGTACATTTGTGCCGTGGATGGATTAAGGACATTCCCCCCCCCCATTTTTATTTTTATCACTAATTCACTGTCCAATACACATTGTTTCCTTTGTTTATTATGCTGATTTCAAATATGTTTTCATGTACCATTCCAGAGAAAAACAATAGGCCCTATATGAGCTATTATTGTCTATTGTGATGCAATCACATTCTACTGTTACTGCATCAACCATGTTTAGTTAACAGGAGATGATGCAATATGTGTGTATGTAACTATTGCATAAGATTACATTAGACTGTATAGGCTAATGTGGAACACATTGCATTGTTCCACATTAGCCCATACAGTCCATTCAGTGCGTAAGTCTCAGATATATTGGGTTGGCAAATAAGTGTTTGTTCGGTTTATGTGTTAGTACAAGTTTACGGCTCTTTGCCTGTCGCTATTGCGCAGTTGAAAGGCGACATTTCACATAACCTTTCAGTGAATTTTCGTTCGGCCTATTTCAGTTGCTTCTGTGTAACATATTTTTAGAAATGGAAGGAAATAACATACATTACCGGCATATTTTGCTTTTTTATTTCAAAAAAGGCAAACAAGCTGCGGAGACCCATAAAAAAATATGCAGCATATATGGGGATGGTGCCTTAACAGAACGCGTATGCCAAAAGTGGTTTGCCAAATTCCGTTCTGGATATTTCGACTTCAGTGATGTGAGTCGTGCCGGTCGCCCAACCGAGGTTGATTCGAGTGTTGTGAAGGATATCATTGACAAAAATCCATCACAAACAGTGCAGGAGATTGCTGCAGTACTGAACATATCCCATACAAGCATTGAAAAACCATTTGCACAATCTGGGATATGTTTCAAAAACTCGATGTTTGGGTGCTGCATGAATTGATGGAGGCCAATATGAATGCTCTCATATCCATCTGTGATTTGCTGCACGTCACCAAGAAAATGACCCATTTTTGAATGGGTCGTTTTCTTGGTGAAAACGTGTTGTCCACTATGAGGTGTTACCGTCAGGCAGAACAATTGACTGTCTATTGCTCACAGTTAACGCGACTGGCCCATGCAATTAGCACAAAACATCCTGAATTGGGAAATCGGAAAGAAGTTGTCTTTCACCACAACAACGCCAGATCCCACACATCGTTAACAACCTGGAGTAAATTGTTACGTCTTGGCTGGGATGTTTAGCCACATCTTCCGTATTCACCTGACCTGGCACTTTTCGATTACCACTTATTCCGTTGCAGAATTCTCTGAACGGGAAAACCTTCGCTAATGAGGAGGCTGTCAAAAGACACCTGGATCAGTTTTTCGCCAGTAAACCTCAGGAGTTTTATGAACATGCCATAATGAAGTTGGTGGACAGATGACAAGAGATCATTGATAAAGAGAGTCAATATATAACTGACTAGTATGTATTATATATATTAAATAAAATGTGTTTCATTCCACTCTGAAAAACCGAACGAACTTATTTGCCATCCCAATAGCTTGTGTCATACTCTCTGTCTGACAGAAAAATGCCTTGTGTGTGTCAATTCTCCTAATTTGTTTTGCTATGTGTGCAGAGAGTTTGTCCTCAAGAAGAAACAGACCATTTACAAAGTTAATTAAGGAAGCTTATGAACGTTACTTTGGTTGCAAGGTAGGTAATCAAGATAAAAGCTGAGTTCCGTGCACACGTGTGTGTGTGTGTGTGTGTGTGTGTGTGTGTGTGTGTGTGTGTGTGTGTGTGTGTGTGTGTGTGTGTGTGTGTGTGTGTGGTGTAAGTTGTGTGCAGGCTTAGCTGAAATGATCCAGACCGTGAATGCCATTTGCTGTTCCAATGATTTGGAGAGCCAACCAATCATTTTACTGACTTATATCTGCCTTACAAAAGCTTCAGAATTTTCATCAAAAAAATAAGAAGCACATAGTGTATCCAGATGCTGCATCAGCTTTGTGACCAGTACCTCATTCTGTTAATTTGCCAGTACCAAAATTTCCACACTTGCAGACATTGAGAATGGTGGTGAAGAAACAGAGGAAATATCTGACACAGTACATGATTTCAACAATCCACACTTAATCAACCAAGAGGAATTAAATGATCTTGTAAGAGATCTTCATCTTACAAAGGATGACACAGAACTGTTAGCATTATGGCTGCAAGAATGGAATCTCCTAGCTGAAGGAACTAAGGTCACATATTTCAATCACAGTCAAAGTGAATACGTCGGTTATTTCACTGAAAGTGATACCCTGACCTTTTGTACTAACATAGATGGGCTAATGGAGTCCTATGGCATTGAACACACATACCTTCTGAATGGTGACTTTTTTTTATTGATTCATCAAAATCCAGTCTGAAAATTGTTCTTCGCAATAGGGGTGGCGGCTTATATCCATCCATCTCAATAGCTCATTCACTTACTATGAAGGAAACATTAATTATGATGCCTATAAGTGGACCATCTGTGCTGATATTAAAGTCATTGCCATTTTGCTTGGTATCAAGCAAAATGGCAATGACTTTAATCATGGTACCAAGTTCATGAACATTTCAGAATTACAAAGACAATACACAAGTACTGTTGCTTCCTATGTGACAGCAGGACCAGGAGTAATCAGTATGTTGTTAAACAGTGGCCTTTTTGTATACATTTCACACTTATTCCCGATATTTTAATCACCGATATTTTTTCTTGTAAAGTTCATTGAATTTTCTAATTTGTTTGTCCTTATAAAGTTTGAAAGTTTTTTCATAACTGCATTGTATCGTTTGATCTAATTGATTCCATATGGTATATTCTAAATTGTTAGAAATGTCATCAATGAACTTGCGGCAATTAATATCACTTTTATTTAGTTCATATCTCGTGTGTTGAATCCTTTCTCTTACAAGCACCAGTGAAGTGCGTAGATAATTTTTTTTAGCTGATATAGAGTTGATATGACCTCTGACTATGAGAAACTTTGGAATGATGGAGAATTCCCTGCAGCGTTTAAGGAATGTTAGGTGGTTCAAAAGTTTGGCCTTACTGCATTTTTCTCTTTCCATGCACTAAACTTTGTGTTTCATTAAACTGTTTAAACTAAACATATTTGGTCGTTTTATAATTAAAATACAAACTTATTTATACTGACCATTTACAAACAAACTTACATTATAGCCTATACCAGCAAAACGTAGCCAACACTATTAGATTCAAAAGTACGATAATCCTAGCCAAAGTCAAACAACCTATTCTCAACACGTCTCCTTATGATAGAAAGGCAATTCTCAACTTGAAGAAAAACAAAGATATCATTATTACAAAGGCTGATAAGGGAAATTCTACAGTTATCCTTAACTCTAAAGATTATTATTATAAGTTTAATGTTTTACTTTCAGACAACTCCACCTATAAGATGATAGACAGAGACCTCACAATAAAAAATCATAATGAAACAAATCAACTAAACAGAAATTGTAATATTTGGCCAGAAGAAGTGAAGAGAACACTAAAATCCTCACATCCTATCACTCCAAGACCATATGGGACACCTAAAATACATAAACAGAATATACCTCTCCGTCCAATTGTTGATGGAAGATCATTACCAGCCTACATTTAGCAAAGAATCTTGCAAACTTATTAAATAATAAAATAAGATCAACAAAATCCTATATCAAGAATAGTCAACATTTTGTAAATAAACTCCAAGCCATTAAGATTGCACCAACAGACATGCTAGCCAGTCTAGATGTTGTATCCCCTTTTCACTAATGTACCAGTAGAAGAGGTAATAAATATCATCCAAGATCTCTTTCCTCTAGACATCACACAGATGTTTAGACACTGCCTTCAATCTAATTTCTTCAAGGTTAACAACACCATATACCAACAATTAGAAGGCCTAGCAATGGGAAGCCCACTATCACCATCTTGTGCAGACCTTTTCATGGAAAAACTTGAAAAAGAAATTCTCTCCACAATCTACCGTAGACCATCTATATGGTGGAGATATGTTGATGATATCTTCATTATATGGCAAGACAGCTTAGAAAACCTAAAATCGTTTGTGGATAAAATCAACTCAATACATAACAAGATAAAATTCACTCTGGAAGTGGAAAACAACAGACAACTGCATTTTTTTAAACATCTTGATAAAGAAACAATCAAATAGTGTCAAATTATCTATTTACAGAAAACCCACATATACTATAAGATATCTTCATTATACTTCAAACCATCACAAGACACACAAACTGAAAATTATCCACGTTGAAATATAGGGGCAGAAAGTTTATATCAGAAGAGGAGGATACACAAACAGAACTCTCACTAATAGCCAACACATTATCACAAAATGGATATCCTGAAAACACACCCCAGCTCAACATCACCAGAGTTAAAAATCGGTACTATCAACATAAGAAGCCTGAATGGCAAAGAAATGGAGCTAGCTGAGGAATTAGACAAGTACCAGATCGACATAGTAGGGGTGACTGAAACAAAAAAGACAAAAACTGGTGAGATCTTTCTGAGCAATAAATACAAAATGTTATATTCAGACAATGACAATCAAGGAAATGAAGGAGTAGCCATAGTATTCAACACAAAATACGAGGCTAATTTTCTTGAATGGCAGGCAGTCTCAAGTAGAGTAATGTGGGCAAATATGAGAATGGGGAACTGGACAATGACTTATTTGTGCCTGTGTCCCACAGAAGGCTCTACTAAGTTAGAAGTGGAGGAATTTTTTGAGGCTTTAGAAAAAGCAACTGACACAATGAAAAGGGAAAAGTTGGTCCTTGTTGGGGATCTAAATAGCAGAGTCGGAAATGATTGTCAGAAATGCAAAAATATTTTGGGAAAATTTGGAGAAAAAGCAAAGCTAATAATAATGGCAAAATACCTGTTGCATTTCTTCTAAGGACATGGACTGGTTATTACTAACACACTGCTCCAACATAAAAATGCACAAATTCACATAGAGAGAAGAGGCAAGGAATAAGAAAAGTCTCATTGACTATAATTGTTGATCATGATGTTTTTCTCCCTGGTGCAGGACACCAGAGTGTACAGAGGATTTGAAATTGGAATTGATCACTATTTAGTCTTGAGCAGGATAAAATTGAATTTCATATTGAAAAGATAGACATTTTAGAAAGTTCAAAGCGAATAAAAGTTGAGCAGCTCTGAGATGTGAACTGTAGACTAAAATACACAAATATTATTCAAGAAAAAATGAAAGAGTTTGAGAACAGGAATCAAACCTTGGAGATTCAGTGGAAAGCCCTGATTGACTCAGCTAGAGAGGCATGTGGTGAAATTGTCTGCAAGGATAGAAAAATTAGAACTCCATGGTGGACACAGGAAGTTATAAAGAGGCAGCGAAGGAAAAGAAGAAAGCATATCAAAAGTTCCTCGAAAAAAAGTCAGATTGTGCTCTTAGAGAATACAGAGACAAATGCAAGAATGCTAAACACTGTGTAAAACTAGCTAAACAAAAGTCATGGGAGGACTTTGGCAAGAATATAGAAAATAAATATCAAGAAGGTGGCAAAATATTCTGGAGGTTGTTGAAGAAGCTTAGGAATGGAGGAAAGAGTGCTGTAAAAGGAGTTAGAGATGATAAAGGTGACATAAAAACGGAAGAAAAAGATATCCTTGAAGTATGGAGTAATTACTTTGAAAAACTGCTAAATGAAACAAGCAGTGATGACAGCACAGTGATAAAAAAAACACTGACCAGGCATGCAGTCAGGAATACATATCCATACTTGAAGTAGAAAAAAAAAAGCCATCAAAAGCTTAAAATGTGGAAAGGCAGCAGGAGTAGATGATATTCAATCAGAAATGCTGACGTATAGTAGTATAAAAATCTTACAGTGGCTGAACTGCATAGTTCAGAAAGCCTGGACAGAGGGACGAATTCCCGATGATTGGAGTAGAGCTCTTATAGTACCCATATATAAAAAGGGAAATAAAACCGAATGTGAGAATTACAGAGGTATTTCCCTATAAGTGTTCCTGGCAAGATCTATGCAAGTATACTTGTGAAACGATTGAGAAGAATTGTGGAAGAAAAGCTGGGTGAAGAACAAGCTGGATTCAGGCCAAATAGAGGCTGTCAGGATCAGATCTTCACTTTACGACAAATAGTCGAGAAAGCATGGGAACATAACAAAGATCTGTATTTAAGTTTTGTCGATCTGGAAAAGGTATATGACAAGGTGCCAAGAGAGAAGCTATTCAATATGCTACAGTTATATGGTGTCAATGGGGCATTATATCAAGCAATACTTAGTCTTTATTTGAGCTGTAAGTCAGCAGTTAGAATTGAAGGAAGTACACGAAGATGGTTTAATGTTAAATCTGGTGTGAGACAAGGATGTACATTATCCTCTCTGTTATTCATTATTTATATGGATCGCATTATGAAGGAAAGTGGTATTAAACCTGATATCAAAATTGGAGATGTTAATGTCAGCTCTTTGCTTTATGCGGATGATGTTATACCTCTAAATAAATCTGCTACAAGTCTGCAAGATTCTCTGACTAAATTGAATAACTGTTGTAATAGATATGGTATGAAGGTCAGCAATAAAAAAACAAAGACAATGAAAATAGGCAGAATCATTGAAAATGTCAACTGCGTTGTGAATGGAGAACCTTTGGAAGAAGAAGTAAAACATTTCAGCTACTTAGGCACGATTTTTAGTGAAGATGGTAAATTCAATATAGAAATAGACAACAGAATCTGCAAAGCTGGTATGGTGGGAAGTCAATTGAATAAATTCATATTGAATAAAAGAGAAATTAGTCGGAACACTAAATTAGCTGTATACAAGAGAGTGTTGAAACCAGTTTTAACTTATGGATCTGAGAGCTGGGTCAGAAGTAAAACACTTGACCAAAGACTAGAGACCGCAGATATGAGAGTCCTGAGAAAGATTAGAGCCGTGAACAGATGGTATCAATGTCAATATTATATTAAAAACGAGGATATTAGGAAAGAACTTGACATTGTCAGCATCCAGAAATGTGTTAGCAGAGCTAATCTCAGGTGGTATGGTCACTTAAATAGCATGGGAGAGAAAAGATTAGCAAAACAAGTGTTCTCTGCCAGGTTGGCAGCAAAACGACCCAGAGGAAGACCAAGATATAGGTGGATTGATACGGTACAAAGTGCCTTAGAGGATAGAAATATAAGATCTGATAATGTTGGAGTCTTGACAAGTAACAGACTGATTTGGAGGAAAATTGTAGATAGGAAGTTAGTAATGATGTAATTTTTTCATGTAGTACTATCATATCCTGTACACTCTTTGAGGGTACATGACAGGAATTTGATGATGGATATCCTCCAAACATCATCAAAAAATATCTATATGGCGACAACCCCCAGACAAGAAGAATCGCACTCCCAATATGTTTCTACTGTAGTGATCCCTTTCATCAAGTCAATTTCTTATCAAATAGCCAGAATACTAAGAGCCTACAACATCAGAGTGGTCTTCAAACCAACCGCCAGCATCAGACAAGTTTTAGGATCCCCAAAAGATAAGGTGCCATCCTACAAATATCCAAGAGTATATTACATTCCTTGCTCCTGTGGTCTTGCGTACATCGGACAAACTTCACGGAGTTTAGAAATCAGACAAAAAGAACATGGTGATGTAAACCACAAAGAAGTATTTCTTCTGGCTTAACGCTTCATTTCTGTACATCTAACCACACGATAGAGTGGTAAAACAGCTCCATGCCATATCTGGATGATGACTACAGACATCGTTTATTCAAGGAAGCCACAATAGTTTTAATAACTGGTGGAAACCTCAACAGAAATCAGGGTGCAATCCTAAACAGTTCGTGGAAAAATCTGATCCTCTCTCTAAATCAATCTGAACTACAGCTAGCCAGTAATCACATTACATGTTTACAAACACGCATGCGTGATAATGAATAAGAACAATAAATCTTCTCTGTCATGCGAACGTGTAACCTTAGCTACTAATTGGTTTACAACATTTTTTATATTCCTTTCAATTTGCATTTACTAGTTTTTATGTCTTTCCTTATACGCCTTGAAAAAGCCAGACAGTTTCCTGGTGAAACTGGTAAGCTATAATGTAAGTTTGTTTGTAAATGGTTATTATTAAATAAGTTTGTATTTATACAAGAACTTTACTTAAGATTCCATCTTGCTCCTTGGAACATATATTGTTAAGCACAAAACATTCTCACTCATATACAAAGCCTTGATACTATGCTGTCCTTTAATATTAACTTTGCAGTTCCTTCTTGGGGAGTAGTTAAAAAGATCAATATACCTTTTTTTTTTTTTTTTTTTTTTTTTTCCCCCTAGCTCTTGTAGCTTGCATTCTCATTACCCAATGACAGCTATTCCAAGAACTAATGCCCTTGCCCATTGCCAAGATTCAGAACGAAACTCTGTTGACAACATGGCTGCCATTACTATGATGCTCACACATTGTAATAGCATAGGACAAAAGAACACTAATATAAACAAACATACAATAATAGACATGCAGCATTATTTGCAAATCCCTAAGAATTACAACAAAAGATAAACACTTTTACTACTAGTATATATTTAGGTCTTCTTCTTTGTATGACTATTGTTTAACTAAATGGCAGTTCTGATAATACTTTGGATGCAGTTGCATTAATAAAAGTGAACACGTACATATATTTTATAATATTACTTTATCATGTGACAAAACTTAAACCTTTGTATGAAATTTATGCTTGTATAATACTATAAAAATGAACATAAGTAAAACAATTTTGTGAGATGTTTACAAAGATCATTAATATATAAAAGGGGTGTGGTTGAAAGCTCAGAGCCCTGAGGTACCTTTTGACAGAGAAATCCAATGAGAGGATTTCTCTGTCATAATGACTTGCAGTGAATGACTAGAGAGAAGAAATTGATGATTCGATTACAAAGGGCAGACAGGAGAACATAAGAATTAGGAACTCAGCCTTCAGAGATAAAGAGATGAGTGCTGTCAGAATAGTAATGGCAGCAGATGGAAGCAATGATATGAGATAAGGAAATAAGGTGTGGACATCTTAGTATCATTTTCTGCCATCCTGGCATCTAATCAGATTTGATTTTAAGATTTGAGCTAAATAATGCCTCATTATTCCCAATGGGAGTAGGCACCCACCTTTGCTGTTTCCAATAGTGGAGTTCATTTCTGTCAACATTAATGTTAGATAATACTATAGCACCTGACACCATCTTTTATTTCTAATCCTGAATACCAGTCAGAATTAGGAACTCGAACATTTCAAACTGAAATTAAAGTGTCACTCTCTGAATATCTAGTTTATATGGATAAAAAGTTGAGTTTCTTATAGAAGAAAAAAACCCCACTTTTGTTATGGTTCCCAAACTCAGAAACCAAAACAAGTCTATTCGTCCACTAGTATGTACATGCACCAAAATTTAAATAATGCTTGTTTAATATACTTGTACATAATAAATTTACAATTGTACTTTTTCTTTTCTTTTTTTTTTCCCAACTTCCTACACCTAATACTAGATGTTCACAGCAGTACGCAGGAGAAAAAAGATTGAAAGGCACTAATTTATCCATAATGTAATTTGCTTGTTATAAAGTATATACTTCATAACTATGCTCCACCAGTCCTCTACAACTAATCAAGCTGATAATGAGTAAGAGCAACATGCTAACCCACTGTCAGCATCCTACACTTAGATGACTGGTTTGGGGCATGTGCTGAATAGTGAGTTGTTAATGAATTGCCGGATACTGTGTAATTTGCTATATTGACAATGGGGAATGAGTGATGCTAGTACAGGTAACCCTCATATAACGCGATACTTATACAACACGGTCCTTATATAACCCTTGTTCAACGTGGTATTTATACAATGCAGTGTCGTTGTATAAATACCACAGTCTACAAATTGTAGTAATCCTTTACCTTTTCATATATTTTTTACTGTGCAACTTAAAAATCAAATTTTATCTTTGTTATATTAAATTTGCGTCTGTCCATATTGAGCATGTAGTTAATAGGTAGCGAATTTATTGTTTACAGTAAACGAAGACAATCGAAAATTGTCTTCCTTTTCTGCCAGGAAAGTGCATTAAAAATCATAAGTGTGTTAATCTCAAGCTGAACTCTTTATTTTCTGGTGAGTTACATATAATATGTAATGCTTTTTTTTTATGTAAAAAATTTATTTTTATAGTAATGGCCACTTAGAGGGCTTTTGCAACATGGTTGAAAACGAAATTAGTGAATTAATTGATGGGGAAATAGATTTAAATGAGGAGAAACTAGTACAATTAATAGATGACATCAAATCAAATGGCAGGGAAAGTAGTTTAAAGAAATTAGCAGAAGGATTGGACTTAGCAAGAAAGTTAGGAAGTTATTTTACAGATAATGATTCCTTAATGGAGCGCTCTGGAAAATTCATGAGACAGCTGGATATTTGTTTAACTCCATATCATGAACGTAATTAAAAATTGCAGCATAGTTGTAAGCAAGGTCTTATTACTGACTTCTTGATAACTAAACTAGCCAAAGTATGCAATGAGAATTATACAAATGATGTCTGAGAGATTTCAAGTGATGACAGCATACAGCCACTCTTTAAATAATGAACATCTACAATTAAATGCACTTTATTTTATTTTGCCTAAAACATTTATGCTTTTTGTGCAATGAAGTTTGCATACAATTTGTGATTTTATAAGTTTATACTATGTATTTGTTTCATAGTTTCTGTGTTTTCTTAACTTACATGAATTACCTGAATTAAATGAAAATATTTTTTTTGTTGGATATGTCTTTGCTTATATAATTAAAAAAAAAAAAAGATTTCGGAACATAACCCTACTTTTTCTATGCGATCTGAGTCTCGCATAGTGCTATTTATATAATGCTGCATTTCTTTGGAACCTAACATCTGCGTTATACGAGGGTTACCTGTAGTGTGATTGTCATGATCTTTTTTACTTCTTGAGTATTTTTATTATGTGCAATTGCTTTTTACATTTATTTTGCTTGTCTGTTAGTGCACATGTTTAGACTGGATCCTTGGATAAATCATTTCAAAATCATGTGTAGAAGTAATAACTTCAATCTGGCTGAAAGAATTTAACGAAATTTGGTAGTTAGGATCCTTGCTCTTTTAAACTTTTTTTTAAAACATCATTTCCATTTTATAGTAAATAAGATCATTTGTAAGGATAAAACATTTCAAAAAATATATAAGCTAAAACAGACCATATAATTATAGCCGGAGATCTTAATGCCAGAATAGGAATGAAAAAAATTCACAATAATATACAAAAATGGAAAGCGACTCATTGATTATATAATAATTTAAAAATAATGAATACATTTTGCAAACATAAAAATATACATAAATATACATGGTGTGCAAGAGGACAAAAATCATTAATAGATTACTTTTTAACAAATGAAAAAAAAAAAAAAAAAGCAGCAAACCTCTTCCAAGATGTTAAAGTCAGAAGAGGGCAAGAAATCGACACAGATCACTCTTTAGTGCAGGCATAACTAAGGTTTCCACCAAACAAAAAAAAAAAAATAAACAAACTATAAAACAAAATCTAATTACAAAGTAAGACTACTAAATGATTCAAGTATAAGAAACACACGTAACCACAGTAATAAGTTTTAATAAATAAATATTTCATCCTGAGTATCATAGGACATCGTCAGTACAGTTAATTCAAAGTATAAGAAATTTATACCAACAGAGGATTAATAACTACTTAGAAAAATTACAAGAAAATGAAGACATTGACAAAGAATGGAATAGTATAAAAGAAATTATTGCATCAAACAGCATATGAAAGTCTAGGAACATGCAAAAAAATCATAAAAATAAAAAATTACATATATGGGATAATGAAATAAAAATAATAATTGTAAAAAAGAAGATGGAGTTGAATATGAAAAGAGACGAGCAATAGCCAAAAGAGAAACTTAAAACACAAGAAACTGCAAATATAAATTGTGAAATTGATGTGAAAGAATTCTTGGATTACTTTACAGATCTTTGGACAGATAATACTGGCATAAAAAAAATACACCACAAACTTACAAAATACTTTAAATGATATAATAACAATGAAAGAATTAAAGGACAATCTAAATAAAATAAAAAATGGCAAATCAGCAGGAGAAGATTGGATAAACTACGAACTGTATAAATTTGCTGGAAAAAAATTTCATCAAATATTATTAAAATTTTTAAATAAAATATATATAACTGAGAGGAGACCTCCACATAGCCTTTAAAGGAATGCGGAGAACCGACCAGGGCTTCTGACCTAATGTCCAATCCTCACCTTCTCGTGGTGCACCCTGTTGGGTATCTACTTTGATACTGAACGAACGAGGATGGGCTGGCAATTTGGGATTTAGCCGACCAAATTGTATTCTTATTGGTTAAACCAAAATAAAAAATGATGGTACAACATGACAAAATTTCATGCCGGCTGGGGCGTCGCCCGGTTAAACAAGACCCCCGTTGTTTTCGCCAGGGAACCAGGGCGAACAGCGAAAAGTCAGCTACTGGAACAAATCTGAAAACAAACCCCAACTCAACATCACAAGAGTTAAAGATCGGTACTATCAACGTAAGAAGCCTGAATGGCAAAGAAATGGAGCTAACTGAGGAATTAGATAAGTACCAGATCGACATAATAGGGGTGACTGAAACAAAAAAGACCAAAACTGGTGAGATCTTTCTGAGCAATAAATACAAAATGTTATATTCAGGCAATGATAATCAAGGAAAACGAAGGAGTAGCCATAGTATTCAACACAAAATACGAGGCTAATCTTCTTGAATGGCAGTCATTCTCAAGTAGAGTAATGTGGGCAAATATGAGAATGGGGAACTGGACAATGAGACTTATTTGTGCCTATGGTCCCACAGAAGGTTCTACTAAGGTAGAAGTGGAGGAATTTTTTGAGGCTTTAGAAAAAGCAACTGACACAATGAAAAAGGAAAAGTTGGTCCTTGTTGGGGATCTAAATAGTAGAGTAGGAAATGATTGTGAGACATACAAAAATATTTTGGGAAAATTTGGAGAAAAGAGCAAAGCTAATAATAATGGCAAATATCTGTTGGATTTCTGCTCAGGACATGGACTGGTTATTACTAACACCATGTTCCAACATAAAAATGTGCACAAATTCACATGGAGAGAAGAGGCTAGGAATAAGAAAAGTCTCATTGACTATGTTATTGTTGATAGTGATGTTTTCTCCCTGGTGCAGGACACCAGAGTGTACAGAGGATTTGAAATTGGAAGTGATCACTATTTAGTCTTGAGCAGGATAAAATTGAATTTCATATTGAAAAGAATAACATGTAAGAAAGTTTTAAAGCGAATAAAAGTTGAGCAGCTCTCAGATGTAAACTGTAGACTAAAATACAGAAATATTATTGAAAAGAAAATGAAAAAGTTTGAGAACAGGAATCAAACCTTGGAGATTCAGTGGCAAACTCTGAAGGAAACATTGATTGATTCTGCCAGAGAGGCATGTGGTGAGGTTGTGTGCAAAGATAAAAAAATCAGAACTCCCTGGTGGACACAGGAAGTTAAAGAGGCAGTGAAGGAAAAGAAGAAAGCATATCAAAAGTTCCTGGCAAATAAGTCAGCTTTTACTCTTGCAGAATACAGAGACAAATGTAAGAAAGCTAAACAGTGTGTAAAACTAGCTAAACAAAAGTCATGGGAGGACTTTGGCAAGAATATAGAAAATAAATATCAAGAAGGTGGCAAAATATTCTGGAGGTTGTTGAAGAAGCTTAGGAATGGAGGAAAGAGTGCTGTAAAAGGAATTAGAGATGATAAAGGTGAAATGAAAACAGGAGAAAAAGATATCCTTGAAGTATGGAGTAATTACTTTGAAAAACTGCTAAATGAAACAAGCAGTGATGACAGCACAGTGATAAAAAACACTGACCAGGCATGCAGTCAGGAAGACATATCCATACTTGAAGTAGAAAAAGCCATCAAAGGCTTGAAATGTGGAAAGGCAGCAGGAGTAGATGATATTCGACCAGAAATGCTGAAGTATGGTGGTATAAGAGTCTTACAGTGGCTGCACTGCACAGTTCAGAAAGCCTGGACAGAGGGACGAATTCCCGATGATTGGAGTAGAGCTCTCATAGTACCCATATATAAAAAGGGAAATAAAACTGAATGTGAGAATTACAGAGGTATTTCCCTACTGAGTGTTCCTGGCAAGATCTATGCAAGTATACTTGAGAAACGGTTGAGAAGAATTGTGGAAGAAAAGCTTGGTGAAGAACAAGCTGGATTCAGGCCAAATAGAGGCTGTCAGGATCAGATCTTCACTTTACGACAAATAGTCGAGAAAGCATGGGAATATAACAAAGATCTGTATTTAAGTTTTGTCGATTTGGAAAAGGCATATGACAAGGTGCCAAGAGAGAAGCTATTCAATACGCTGCAGTTATATGGTGTCAATGGGGCATTATATCAAGCAATACTTAGTCTTTATTTGAGTTGTGAGTCAGCAGTTAGAATTGAAGGAGGTACAGAAAGATGGTTTAATGTTAAATCTGGTGTGAGACAAGGATGTACATTATCCCCTCTGTTATTCATTATCTATATGGATCACATTATGAAGGAATGTGGTATTAAACCTGATATCAAAATTGGAGATGTTAATGTCAGCTCTTTGCTTTATGCGGATGATGTTATACTTCTAAAGAAATCCGCTACAAGTCTGCAAGATTCTCTGACTAAATTGAATAGCTGTTGTAATAGATATGGTATGAAGGTCAGCAATAAAAAGACAAAGACAATGAAAATAGGCAGAATCATTGAAAATGTCAACTGTGTTGTGAATGGAGAACCTGTGGAACAAGTAAAACATTTCAGCTACTTAGGCACAATTTTTACTGAAGATGGTAAACTAAATATAGAAATAGACAACAGAATCAGCAAAGCTGGTATCGTGGGAAGTCAATTGAATAAATTCATATGGAATAAGAAAGAAATTAGTCGGAACACTAAATTAGCTGTATACAAGACTGTGTTCAAACCAATTTTAACTTATGGATCTGAGAGCTGGGTCAGAAGTAAAACACTTGACCAAAGACTAGAGACCGCAGATATGAGAGTCCTGAGAAAGATTAGAGGCGTGAACAGATGGCATCAATGGCAATATCACATTAAAAATGAGGATATTAGGAAAGAACTTGACATTGTCAGCATCCAGGAATGCGTTAGCAGAGCTAATCTCAGATGGTATGGTCACTTAAATAGAATGGGAGAGGAAAGATTAGCAAAACAAGTGTTCTCTGCCAGGTTTGCAGCAAAACGACCCAGAGGAAGACCAAGATATAGGTGGATTGATACGGTACAAAGTGCCTTAGACGATAGAAATATAAGATCTGATAATGTTGGAGTCTTGACAAGTAACTGACTGATTTGGAGGAAAATTGTAGATAGGAAGTTAGTAATGATGTAATTTTTTCATGTAGTACTGTCATATCCTGTACACCCCTTGAGGGTACATGGCAGGAATTTGATGATGATGATGATGATGATAAATAGACAAATACCAATAGAATGGAATACAAATATAGTAAGACCTGTATTTAAAATAGGAGATAAAACAAGAGATAATTACTTGAATACATGCTACAAAATATATAATGAAAAAATATTATTAGAATGTCAAAATGGATTTAGAAAAGGATGCTCTATAATGGATGCAGCTTTCTGTTTAAAACTACTTATAGAAAAAAGAAGAGAATTTAATTTGGAAACTCATCTTTTGTTTATAAATTACGAAAAAGTATTTGACAGAGTAAAAAGATATATATTATTTGATATATTCTAAAGAATAAATATACCTAATATTTTACTACATGCAATATTGAATATATACAAAGATAATGACATTAATAATGACTTTACATTAATATATTAATATAATGGAACACCTTAAACAATCTAGGTATAGAAATTTCCCAGAATTACAGAATAAATACGCTATTATTTGCAGATGATCCAGTAATAATATCAGATAAGGAAGACAATTTACAAAGAGCAATGTATAATTTATACGTTATAGTAGAACAGTTTGGAATGAAAATTTCCATAGATAAAACTAAAACAATGCCATTTTGTGGACAAACTCCAGTTAGAAGTAAAATAGTTATTAATAATAAAATAATGGAACAGATGAATACCTTCAGTTATCTTGAATGTGAAATATCATATGAAGGAGAAAAAGACATAAAATTAAAAACTTCAAAATTTTTACAGATTATAGGCCTGATAAATAGAACACTCAATCCAAATATAGTACAAAAAGAAGCACGCTTGAAAATATATAATACTTTAGCAGTGCCTACATTATTATATGACAATGAAATTTGGGCAATAAACAAAGAATAAAAACAAGTGAAATGAGATTTATGAGAAGAACTGCAAAATACACATTATTAGACCAAAAAAAGGAACGAAGACATTTAAAAAAAAACTAAAAACAAAATCAATAGAAGAAAAACTAAATAATTACAAACAAAAATGAATAGAACATATAAACTGAATGGCCAACACCTGATATCCTAAACAAATATCCTGAAATATAAGCCAATTGGAAAGAGAAGGCAGGGTAGACTTTAAAAAAGGATATTGAATGGATAATGAGACTGGAACAGACCAATATGGTCTATTCCCATAATCAGCGTTATGATCATGATGGTATTTTGAATCAAAGAAAATTGGTGAGTCTTGGTCTTGGTTTAAATTAGACCATTTTAGTGTTACAAATAGGCAAAATAGTTCAAAATGATAACACATTATCCTTTATATATAACAAATAAATAAAAAAGAGTAGCTCATAGTTCAGTTGCTATCATAACGCACTTTACTACATAAGTGCGCTGTTTCAAAATGCAAAATGTATGGATTGTTTCCTTGCTTACTATTATCTTGTTTTATTTCAGGATGATGATTATGAGGCAACTTCTTTGATGAACAATAAACGTACTGCATTTCCTCCTCCTGCAGCAGCCTTTTTAAGTGAACTAATTGGAAATGACAAGGTAAGATTTTTTTCCCATTTGTTTAATTTAAAGAGAAAGAGTTATAGGTTTTAGGCTCTAAAGATGTAAATTGTCATAAGAAGAAATAATGAAGGTTTGATATTGTAGCCGCTGTAGCACAATTGGAAGAATAGCGGAACATTGCGCCCTTTGATTGGACCTGGGTTTGAAAGACCTGGGTTCAATTCTTGTCATGATGAGTGAATCCTTATATGGGCTTTTTCAGTTGAAGGTGAGTTAGCCGATCTCATACGGTGGTAGCAGGGTTTTTCCTCCTTTCATCCCGTGTACAGACAAATCAGCCTTCAGAACACTCACAATTTGCAGACAAAAGATGTTGGTGATGATGGGCGATAGATGTCATTGATGGTAGTAGTGTTATAGTGGGAGAATTAAGTAGTAGTGGAGAGGATGAAATGTATTTAGTGAAGTAAAGTAGTGTGCCCTCCCATGATGAGTTCTTGGATTCCCTGGAGGTGTCACGTAATAATAATAAGAATATTTAACAGAATTGATATAATTTGCATTATCATTATTATTCTCAATGAATTTATTTTTGAAGTTGTATATTTTTAAAATGACTTGGACATGGAACACATCTTCACGAATAAGTTATTTTTTTTTTCAATCATTACTTATCTGGAAAAGAGATCCAGATTTATATTCTATATATATCTGGATTTATATTTGTGAGGGAGAAATTTTTTTTTTAGCCTTTGATAACTTATCTGTAGCCAATTTTTAACTTAATTTAGAAATTGGCGAAGTGAATTTAGTAAACTGAAATGTTTGAGTGCATCCCACAGCTTAGTGGGATAGAATGTATAGGTATAGTGTGTTTAGGAGGGACAGAGAGAATAAAATGGGGGAAGGAGTGTTATTGATGATAGCTGATGAACTGCAGCCAAGGAGAATTGAAGTTGTATTGCAGGATAGTGAAAAGAGCACATTTGAAGCTATTTGGTGTGAGATTGTGACTAGCAGAACTAAATATACAATTGGGTGCTGCTATAGACCAGGTGATGGAATAGATGGTGGAGATAGTATGCATAAACAAATTGATGAAATGAGTGGAAGGAGGGTAATTATTATGGGGGATTTCAACTATGGTAACATTGATTGGAAGGAGGAGAGGACACATGTAAGGAAGGAACTGGATTTTATTCAATTATTAAGGGATAACTATCTGAGACAGCATGTAATAGAAAATACTAGGGGTTTGAGAGTGCTTGACCTGGTAATAGCATCTGAGAATTTGACTGTAATGAATATGACCATGTTGCCACCTATTGGTGAGAGTGATCATAAGGTCTTGACCTGGGAGGTGGCTAAAGGTGTGGAATTTTCAATTAAGACAGGGTATATGTGGAAGTACCGTGCCATGGCATGTAAAACTGCAAGGGCTGGATGTCGATAGAGCATGGGAAGTGATCAAGGAGCATTTACAGGAAGTTATGGCTAATTGTGTACCTATGGTCCGAATAGTAAAACAAGTAGGGGTTAAATGGGTGAATAACACCATTAAGCTGGAGCTGCAAAAAAAGATACAACTGTGGAGGGAATTTAAAGAGAAAGGTGACCTGCAGACACATGAACGGCATAAAGCGCAGGCCAGAAGGGTAACGAGCGTGGTAAGAAAAGCAAAAGCAGATTATGAAAGGAAACTAGCTATGCAAGCTAAAGAGAATCCCAAACAGTTCTTTAAATATGCTGCAAGCGAAAAACAAACTGTACACGGCAGAATGATTTTAAGGAATGCCGATGGTAAGGAGGTCACTGAATCAGTCGATATAGTGGAATTACTGAGTGAGCACTTTGCAAGAGTATATCATCCAGGTGGTTAAACTGAAAGAATGAAGGAACCATTAGTTTATACGGGAATTGTGATGAATGAAGTTGAGGTGAATAGTCTATTACAGAACCTTAATGTGAATACATCTGTGGGATTGGATGGTATACTGGCATAAAGGAGGATCCAAGATTACTGTTGCAAATTACCAACCGATCTGCATATCAGGAGTCGTTGTCAAGGTCTTGGAGAAAGTAGTCAAGGGAAAAATACAGGAATGGATTGATGAAAATGAAATACTGTACGCAGGGGGACAGCATTGCTTTGTGAAGGGTAGATCATGCCTCAGTAACTTGCTCAAGTTTCATAATACAGTGACGGCTGAACTGAGTAGGGGTAATGGGTTTACAGTGATACTGCTGGACCTGGCTAAGTCCTTTGACAGGATACCACATGGAATTCTAATCCATAAACTGCAACATATGGGAATGGATATAGGGTTGATGAGATGGATAGGAGGGTAGTTTACTCAGGAGTAGAATCCAAAAAATGGCCTGTGACTAGTGCTGTGCCCGAGGGTTCTGTTCTTGGACCATTGCTGTTTAATTTGTTCATTAACGATATAGGGAAGGATCTAAGAGGAACAGTTCATTTGTTCGCTGATGATGCAAAGTTGGGTAGGGCAATAGTGAATGCAGATGTCAAAATCTTGCAGGATGATTTGGATAGATTGGAGTTCTGGGCTAAGGAGAACAGATGTCAGTTTAATGTGACAAAATGTAAGGTTATGCATTTTGGGGTGAAAAGATTAGCAGCAGTATACCACATTGGTGGAACTGTACTCCAGGAGATTGATGAGGCTAGGGACTTCGGAGTGTTGGTGGATAGGGAGATGAAGTTTAGGGGACACATTGCAAAAATGGCTAAATCAGCTCATCAAATCACTTGGTTGCTGAAAAATACTTTGACGAGCCAAGACAAGCAAGTTATTGTTCCTCTGTACCGAGCCTTGATAAGACCTCATCTCGACTACTGTGCCCAGATTTGGTCACCTAGGTTTCTTCTTGATGGGAAGGAGGTTGAGAGGATCCAGAGGTGAGTGATCAAGATGATAGCAGGTCTATGGAATGAACCTTATGAGAAGAGGTTGAAGATTTGTGGATTGCAGAAATTGGTTGATAGGCGGAAAAGGGGAGATAAGATTGAGACATTCAAATTGCTGAAGGGTTTCTATAGGATTAATTCAGAGGATATTTTTGAGATCAGGACTAGTGGTGGGAGAACTAGGGGACATCTATGGAAACTGGGCAAAAGTGTGATTAGCAAGGGTGTTAGAGCTGGGTTCTTTACTTTTAGAGTGGTAAATGAGTGGAATAAGCTGTTTTAAGGATACTTGTGACATAAGACTGATATATGCACGTAAACACAAGAAAGATATTTAATTAACCAAATATTTTGGTCTGGAAATAGCAGACCATCCTCAGTGGTATTACATGAACAGTTTTAAAAAAATACAATCTAGAATGCTAACAATAGATCGTTTTAAAAATAGAACACGGCGCGGGATGTTATATCACTAAGTATGAAACGGAATATTTTGAAGTAGAGACATGATTGAAAAAAAAAAAAAAAATTAATGAGTAATCTTGATTAGACTTTCCCAGATTTTTGATATAGATATACAGTCATTACGATTCAGGTTGGGACAATGGAGCAAGGCCTCCACACTTTCCTTGAATAGCCTCTTACATAGATCCCATTATAGGTTTGAACGTTTGTTCAAGGAAAGCATGGGGGCCTTGCTCCATTGTCCCAACCTGAATCGTAATGACTGTATATCTATATCAAAAATCTGGGAAAGTCTAATCAAGATTACTCATTAATTTTTTTTATTTTTTTATATTTTTTTAATCATGTCTCTACTTCAAAATATTTCGTTTCATACTTAGTGATATAACATCACGCGGCGTGTTCTATTTTTAACGATCTATTGTTAGTATTCTAGCTTGTATATTTTTAAAACTGTTCTTGTAATACCACTGAGGATGGTCTGCTATTTCCGAAATATTTGGTTAATTAATATCTTTCTTGTGTTTACATGTATGTATCATTCAAATGAGTGGAATAAGCTGCCAGAATGTGGAATAAGTCTGTTGTGGGTGCTATGACAGTGAATGAGTTCAAGGCAAGGTATGATAGATACTGTGAGAATGTCAAATAGTTGTGTGGACATGATGTTTAGGGCCTCCCTCGACGAGTCTAAGGACTCCCTGGAGTTGCCCATAATCATAATAATAATACATGGAATAACTGGGATGAGACTAGATATATTTCTCTAATACTAGTAGTTATTCATATGTGGGTTTCTCTAGATCAGGAGTGTCAAACACAATTGGACCGCAAGCCATTTGCCATAAAAGTGTGTCAAGTGGGCCACAAAAAAGTTTTGACTAAAAAAGCTGTACTAATTGGAATCAAAGGGAAGTGAAAGAATGAGTATAAATAAACTGGAAAATTAATAATGAAAATTTAATTTATTCAAAGTCATTACAAGACATGAAATAATTGTATAATGATTATGACAGCTCAAACAAATAAAGAATATTTTTTATTACATTAATATTTGCAATATATAACAGATCGATTACATGTAGCAGATTGATTTGTAGGAAAATTGTAGATTAGGAAGTTAGTAATGATGTAAATTTTTCGTGTAGTACTATCATATCTTGTACACCCCTTGAGAGTACATGTCAGGAATTTGATGATGATGATATATAGCATTTAAACTAAATTAAACCAAAATTAAAATATTATTTGAACAAATCAAATATTTACAGAGCCGCCTCCTATTAGTTTTGAAATTTTTTGTGTTTGTGTTGAAATAAAATACTTATTTTTTTTGGGGGGGGGGTGTCTACATTTTGGGGAATTTTTTTAATGTCAATGATAATATTTTGTGGGTAAAAATATATATACTGGCATAATACAATTACAGTAAATTTAGGTAATTTAATTGTGGTATTTATTTTTTTTCCTGACACTTGACAATATTTATTGTTAACCAGCTTACCAAAATTGGGACTCAAAGATTGAGAGCATACGATCTTCATTACGGCAGAAAGATTGAGATCAGTTAGTCTTAATCTGTGGGTTGTTTTGTTACCTTTCATACATGAGAAAAATTGTTTGCATAAAGGTGTTTCCAAAATAATATAGAATATTTGCTGCAAACTTTTTTTTATTTCCAGATATGTTTGACCTAAATAAGGGTATATTTTTGGAACACAGATGTCTTGGTATTTCTCTTTTAGAATGGAATAATTTTAAAATCAATAAGTTCTATTTGAATACAAGGACTTTTTTGGAATTAAAATAAAAAAGTCCTGTAAAAAGCAAAAAAAAACTTATTTTTGCTCCTTAAAATCTTTAATTCATCTATCAAATTCTTCTTTAATCTTTTCTAGTTGGACAGTGTTGAGAAAAGGTAATACTTTGTTTCTTATTGTTCAACTGTTCACACATAGGAAAGTAATTTAGTATATTCTCTTTTAAATGATTTTGAAACAAAACCAATTTACATCTAAAACTTGCCAGTGCATATATGTGTTATTAAGTGATCTTTCCCCTGAAGTTTGACATTTAAATCATTCAAATGTCTTGTAATATCAGCTAAGAATGCTAGATCTTGTATCCATGTCTGATCATTAAGAAATGCAACATCATGATTTTTCATTTCTAGGAACAATTTTATCTCCTCTCAAAGTTAAATAACAAGATAACCAACTAATCTCTGTGTAATAAGTAGCCCTTCAAGTTCACTCTCCAAGTCTTTAAGAAATTGTGCAAACTGGCAGTGATTGAGGCATCTGGATCGGATGAAGTTCACAGTATTTGTTACATCCTTGAGTACACTGCTTATTTCCAGTACTTTGGAGCTGCTAATGAATAATGCAGTGGAAAGCTTATAGTTTTGGAATGTCTGGATACATTTCCTTTAACTTTGCTGCAAGTCTTTTTACAAAACCTTTATTTTTTGTCTGTCATTGCTGGAGCACCATCGGTTGTCACAGCTACAAGCCTGTTCAGAGGAAGTTGGTATTTTTCCAAAATGCTCCACATGATATCAAAAATGTCTTCTCCTGTATTGTTTCCATGGATGGGAATCATTTCCAACAACTCTTCAGTAATATTCATATTGTCGTCACAAGCCTGAAGAAACAGCAACTTGAGCTACGTCATGAATATTGGAACTTTCGTCAAGTGCAATTGAAAAGCACTATGTTTGCAGATATTTCTTGCAACTGGTCACAGAGGTTATCTGCCATTTCAGTTATTCTTTTAATCACAGTATTTCTGGACAAAGAAATATCGTGGAATACTTGCACATTTTTGGGACAGACGTTTTCGCACGCTTTTATCATATACTCCTTAACCAAGGAACTGTCACTAAAAGTTTGGAATATTTCGTCAATAAATAGCTGATTTCATAACTGGCTCTCATTCACTGCTGAATAATTTTTGAAAATACTTGTTGACTTTGAAGTGAATTCTTCATACATTTAAATTTTTCTTCTCTCAGTTTGCCTTCAGAGTGTGAACATTGTTCTTTGTGAATTTTATCATAGTGCCTTTTTATATTATATTCTTTGACGACACTTATTGTTCCGTTTCAAATAATGTACACAATTTTGTCCTTTGTTTCAGTGCAGAAGTAATTCAATTCCCATTTTTCTTGGAATTTTTCCCTCCTCATCAGCAATTTTTCTTTTTCTTGTTGTCTTAGAAAGCAACATTGGGTAAATAAATATATTATTAATAGCAATTTTTATAAAAATTACTGTATTTATATAATTACTCACATTGTTAAAACTAAATTGATTGAATAAAAATGCACAAAACTAGACCAGTGCACGATACTATTGCAAACAGAAAATAATAAAAAAGGGATTCCCTCACAGCTAGATTACGTTGCTCGTGCCATTGGATCATGTTCAGTGCACTGACATGTGCTTCAGAGATCGCTGATCAACTATAGTAACCAATTATAAACTCACAGCCTGGATTCACATAGGTGTGTATATTGCACGCCACGTCGGTCATGTGAACAGCTGCTAGCCAATAGAATTCAGTTTTTTCAGAGTGCTGCCCGCAGCGTGCTATAAATTAACAATCAAAGCATAAAATATGGTTTACGATTGTTTAGAATCGGATCCAACATTGAAATTGCAATATATAAATTTTTATTATTGCAATTATGTTATAGCAGTTATGTCATCCATAACTGCTATAACATGATATAACAATTATGTCATCCATATTGTAACTATAAATGTATGGAAACAGATGAATCGATCAAATGTTTAAATCGATATTTCAGTTTTATTATAAAAAAGCAACCAGCCCCCCCCCCCCTTTTTTTTTTTTTTTTTTTTTGTATCTTTCCTTGAGGCTTCTTGGGCCAAATGCATGGCCACAAACATGGTCCTGCAGTTTGACATCCCTGCTCTAGATAGTCCAAAGGCTCATTGAGAATGGCTCATTTCTATGTCATATTATGTTTAAATATATTTTTCCTTGAACATAGTGACCAAGACATACAATATATAGTTAGCCTATTCCACATACCCTGAGAAAAGCCTATACCTCGCATTATTTTTACATCGAGGCTCAGCAGGGATAAATAAATGTGTCCTGCCATATGCTGCAGATTCTCAATTGCGTGTGTATATTGTAAGATATTCTTACCAACATGCATGTTTCTATCATATTGCCTCTCCTCTGTCTATTTCTCAAACTGTTAAAGACCAAAGTTGTGCATAGGCCAGATGATACCTTGTCTATGTACAATTTGACAGACAAGATATTGTGCTTAATTTTCACAGTTTTTTTTTTTTTTTTAATCTCTCCGTAGAATTCAGGTGATCATGTCCGAGGACAGTAGTCCAAATGTAGTCTTATCAAAGCCTTGAATGTAGAGAATACCTTCCTCATTCCTACAAGTTAGTGTTCGCTTCAACTTTGTAGTTATAAGATGCGATGACTTTGTGGCCTTTGAACTTCCACACTGCTTACATCACCTCAAGGTCTAGTTTCATTGACCACTTACAGAAAAGTGTCATTAATATAGTACTTTGTATTTCTTCAGTTCAAAATATCAGTCTTACACTTGACAACATTGAAACTCTAATTTCTTATCATTACCCATAGAACTAGTCTGTTCAAATTAGCATGCTAGGATTCTGTTTCAGCTGTGTTCTTTATCACCCTCTAGACAGGATGGGAAGCCTAGTTTTACATAGTTGCTTGTGGTGATGAATGAGAAGTGAAATTAATTTTCTGTGGCATGTAAAAATTGAGAAACTAGGGGTTAAATTAAAAATAATAATAGTACATTAACACATTGTTTGTACAAGAACACATATATTTCTTCTTATTATTATTCCTTTCCTCTTCTTTTACCTTCCGGTGTCAAGGATTTTCTATTCACTTAACCACAACCATATATCGAGGATAAGGTGGTTAGCCTTATGTCTCCTGATATGTCCTGTCTGTAGATGCATGTGTTCACAGGCCGATTTGCCTGTTCTGGGGGACGAAAAACTCGACTTTCTGGGGAATCCCACCACCTCCATATGAGACCAGCTAACTCACCTTTAGTCGAAAAAGACCAGATAAAGGTTCCCAATGTCTTGGACAGGAATCGAACCCAGCTAACACTGCTAATCTGCAGGTCTTTCCGACCAAAGGGCTTCGTCTATACTGACTGAGCTATGGAGGCTGACACCTATATTTTGAGTACTCAATTACATTGCATTATCATCAGGCACAAGTGATAAAACAAATAGATAAAATTAAAAAAAAAAATTAATAATAATACAGTAACACATTGTTTGTTCAGGTTTAATCAAATATTCAAAACTCATATCTTTTGAGTACTCAGTTACATTACAATATTTCAGCTATTTAGGCACAGTTTTTAGTGAAGATGGCAAGTTAAATTGGGAAATAGACAACAAAATAAGCAAAGCTGGTATGATGGGAGAGCCAGTTGAATAAATTTATATGGAACAAGAGAGAAATTAGCTAAAACACCAAACTAGCAGTATACAAGACAGTGTTTAAAGCAATTTTAAGTTATGGATCTGAGAGTTGGGTTACAAATAAAGCACTTGATCAAAGACTAGAAACTTAAAGATATGAAGGTTCTGAGGAAAATTAGGAGAGTGAATAGACGGCATCAAGCGTCACAGTAAAGATGGGGTGAAGGAACTTTACGTTGTTAGCATTGAAGAATGTGTGAGCACTGCTAATCTAAGATGCTATGGCCACTTAAACAGAATGAATAGGAAAAGGTTAACAAAGCAGATCTTTGGTGCCAAGATGGTATAAAAAAGTCCTAGAGGAAGATATAAATTATGTGGGTTGATTCAGTCAGAAATCATCACATTTTAGTGATTATGAAGTTTTAATTTAATTGTGATTCAATTTCTCAATTTAATTTAATTGAGAAAGAATCATCAAAATCTTTCTAAGCAACAAATACAAGTTTTTATTCAGGAAATAAAAAGTGGGGAAAAGTAGGAGTAGCTATAATATTAAACACTAAATATCAGGATAATCTTCTTGAATTGCAGGCAATATCAAATAGTGATGTAGGCTAATATTACAATCAGGACAATGAGACTTATTTATGCTTATGGTCTCACAGTAGGTTCTGCTAAGGAAGAAATGTAAGGAAGAAGAAACTAAGGCAAGTTATGAGAACTTATACCACTTTTACCATGAGTTGCTTCAGTCCTGAAAGTACTTCAGGTGCAAACTTTGTTTGCTTACACTTGGATAAAGGATAAAACCAAATATATAATTAGTAGCATAGCCAAGTGAAAAAACTTTCATAAAAAAAGGAAGAAATGGAGAAATTTTTTGAGACATTAGAGAAGGCAGCTGACACAGCGAAAAAAGAAAAGTTGGTCCTTCTTGGAAATATGAACATCAGAGTAGGAAATGAATCACCAGACAAGTGAGAATGTTTGGAGAAAATTTCAAGAAAAGAGCAAAGCTAATAATAATGGTGAGTACCTGCTAGATTTCTGCTAGGACATGGACTACTTGTTCTAAGATCATGTTCCAATATAAAAATGTGTACAAATTCACATTGAGAAAAAAAGCAAGGAATAAGAAGTCTCATTGACTGTGTTATTGTTGACAGTAATGTATTCCTGCTGGTTCAGGGTACAAGAGTATACAGAGGATTTGAAATTGGAAGTGATCACTATTTAGTCTTGAGCAGGATAAAATTGAATTTCATAAAGGTTGGTCAATTGGTAGAGCCTCTGCTACTAATGGCTTAGAAAAAGTTAAGCAAGTTTGAGCACGGTTAGTAGTTGGAAGGTGTCGATGCTGTTGGCACACTCTCCCTCGATGAGTCTTTGGACTCCCTGGAGGTGTCACATAATAATAATATTGAAAAGAAGAACATGTAAGAAAGTTTTAATGCGAATAAAAGTTGTGCAGCTCTCAGATGTGAACTGTAGACTAAAATACACAAACATTATTCAAGAAAAAAATGAAAGAGTTTGAGAACAGGAACCAAACCTTGGAGATTCAGTGGCAAGACCTGAAGAAAACATTGATTGATTCAGCCAGAGAGGCATGTGATGAAGTTGTTTGCAAGGATACAAAAATCATAACTCCATGGCGGACTCTGGAAGATAAAGAGGCAATGAAAAAAAGAAGAAAGCATATTGAAAGTTCCTGGCAAGTAAGTCAGCTTGCAATCTTGTAATTAAAACAAGCAGTGACATCATTGTGATAGAAAGCACTCAATAGGAATTCCATCTGGAATATATATATATATATATATATATATATATATCTGTACTTGAAGGAGAAAAAGCTATCACAAACCTGAAATGGGAAAGGCAGCTAGAGTAGATGATATTCAACCAGAAATTCTAAAATATCATCATCATCAAATTCCTGCCATGTACCCTCAAGGGTACATGGCAGGATATGATAGTACTACATGAAAAATTTACATCATTACTAACTTCCTATCTACAATTTTCCTCCAAATTATTCTAAAATATGAAGGTATAAAAGTTTTAGTGGCAACACTACATAAAACGGAAAGCCTGATCAGGGGTCGAGTTCCAGATGATTGTAGTAGAGCACTCATAGTACCCATCTGTTAAGAAAGAAAGAGAGAGAGAATAAAGCTGAATGTGAGAACTACTGAGTTTTCCTGGTAAGATTTATGAAAGTATTCTTGAGAAACTGCTAAGAAAAATGGTGGAGGAGAAACTTGGAGAAGAACAAGCCAGGTTTACCCAAACGGAGGTTGTCAAGATCAGATTTTCACGTTAAGGGCAAATAGTTGAGAAATCCTAGGAATATAACAGGAATCTGTATTTAAGTTTTTAGATCTGAGAACGGCATATGACAAGGTGCCAAGGGAAAGCTGTTCAAAATGCCCCAGTTATATGGTGTAAATGGGGCATTATATTAAGCGATATATAGTCTCAATTTGAGTTGTAAATCAGCAGTTAGAATTGGTGTGACTAATTTGGAGGAAAATTGTGAATAGGAGATTAATAATAATGTAAACTTAATCATGTAGTGCTGTCATAGTTACCTGAACACCTCTTGAGGATACATATCAGGAAATTGATAATAATGAATTATATTATTATAATAATATTATTATTATTATATATTATTACATCTTCATCAGGCACAAGTGAGAAAACAAATTATTTAAAAAATTATAATATTTAATGCTAAATTTGACAGTCGTTTCGACTGACAAGTTGGTTGAATATATGAACTGAATGCACATTTCAGCTCCACTTCTGAAATATGTAAAATATGTATTTCTATTTCCTGCTTGCTTGAAAAAGTAAAAGTAAGAGGACTTTATCATAACTGTATTAGAATTTTCTACTTGATCCACCAAGTGGATGGTGCTTCTGCTTTCCAACTAATAAACCACATGTTCAAAATCTCATTGTTGGCCTGGATGTTTATGAATATCTTTGTGTGATGCAATTCTTCTATCACTTAGTGTAAGACCAACTTATCCAGCTTATTATAGATCTGAAGTATCTTGAAAAAAGTTTCATGATTAGTGTCGGGAGTAGTGTTTCCAGATTCTGACCTTTAATTCATCCACGAGAAGAATATTCATTCTAAATGCTAGTCTGCAAAGCAGATAACTTACACTTTCTAACCAGTTGATTATGTGTTCAAATCCCACTGTGAGCCTGAGATGTTTTCAAATACTTCAGTATTAGAAGAATTTCATTGTTCAGCATAAGATAACCTGGTGCTTATTGCAAGCCTAAAGCAGTCGATAAAAATATTATTTTACACTTATCCCATAATAATGTTATTATTATATTAGTTAATGTGGATGAGATTTGCAAAGGGTAGGAAAAATCTGTAAATTCTGTATCACAGTTATCAGCAGTAGCCATTCCAATGTACAAATATAAGTTTTATGCTTTCTAGATTTCTGTTAAAATTACTATATATTTCAGGAAACTAGTTTCATTAAAAGATTGCATTATGCATAAGTTCAGTTTATCATGTAAATATCTCTGATGCTTTGCAGAAAGATAATTTTTATTCCGAATTTGTTATAATTTGTTTAGGATTTTGATCCATTTGCTGAAAGACGTGTGCCTCGTATTGCTGACAGAGAAGATGAATATCGTGCCCAGAGAAGGAAACTGATCATATCACCTGAAAGAATTGATCCATTTGCTGATGGTGAGTAAACGAAATTTCAGAAATTGCTGCTTTAAAATTATGAATGTAATTCATAAAAAATGCTATAAAAATTATTCTTTTTAGTATTAGTAAGATTCAACAATCCTGTGAATGTTGTTGAAATCCATAAAAATGGCTTACTAAAAATAACAGTATTTTGGAAATAATCTCAATAATTTTATAAACAACTGCATAAATATTTTCGTTCAGAATATTTATATAAGATAAATAACCCTGTGTCATCTACACCTTATGTTACCAAAATGTATAGTGACTTAAAAACACTGTAGACATGCAGATCTAAACTGTTTTCCATTTGTGGCTTGTTTTTGCTGTTAACAACTGTTACCTAAATCATCAAACAGATTTATTTATACTCTTCAGAAGCAAGTTCAAATGCTTTTCACTGTTGCTTTCTCTCTCTCTTACACACACAAACATAGACAGGCAGAAAGAAAGAAAAGATTTCTTTGTTCTTTGTGTGATGAACTTTGGTACTTTTTTAGGAGATGCAGATTAGATAGTTGGTAACCTCATTTTGAAGTGGCAATATCTGAATGAGTTATTTGAACTAGAACTTTTACCTTGATGCAGAAGTGGGATATTTTTATGCACATGTCTGCTGACATAACATTAATTTTTGATCATATTCACTCCAATGTGGGACATGCCCAGATATAATTGCACTATTAAACTAAGTATCACAGCATGTGCCACCATAGTGTAGTTGGGTACATAGTTATTAAAATTAAAATGACATAATTGCCAGAGAACTGGCTTTAAGAATATGTGAACATCACTCCTCTTGCATATTCCTTGGATCTCAACCCAAAGAAACAAAAACACCTTTGAGATATTGTGGAATATGCTGTGAGATGTATACACAGATGCACCTTTCTCCATTCAGTGACTGTTGAATGCTTTACAGGCATCTGTCATGGCAATTGTATACAGGCTATTATCTGTGCAAAAGGTGGTTAAACACAATATTAGTGAAGTGACTGAATAATGAGTGCTCACTGTACTTTCAAATTATTTGAATACTGTTTTGATACTAAATAGTTAAGATATATGTGAATCCTACTCACAAAAATTGTGAACTTAAAATGCATTTAGTACTGTAGATAGCCAATGGTAGATAATCTGGGAACCCTGGTATAAAGATCAAATATGGTACTTTTTTTCCCAAGCCACAAGGGTAGTATTTTCACACTGGAAATAAAAATCTTCCACCTAAAGACTTTCAGCTGTCAAATTCTTATTATAGCAAGGTTCAAACTCACAGCTTGTTGGTTACTGAGCAGAGATGCTGATCTCTTGGCCATAAAGGTAAGCCAAAGATCATACTCCTTTGGAAACGGCCAATGTTATTTTTGAGTACTTTGAATTCACTGAGTTAATAATTGAGGTACTGAATATGTTCTGTGTGATTGTGTTATCATATTCCCTTGGATATGAAGTGTATGAAGAGCAATGCTAATATGAATAGAAGTGGGAGGACTGTCTTATGCCTTTAAAAGGGATTAGATGGTTCTCATCTGCTATTATATTTCTTGCAGTTTGCAAGTGGAGTTTAGGGGATATTATTGGTAGTATACAGCAATACATGTTTTTTACTTTATGAGCAGCAGACAGAGTATAGCTTAGTATCAAACAGCATTGGATGGCACTGAAATATCAAATAAAAAAAAAAATTACACAGACACTCATGTAGAGTAGTTGAGAAAAACACAGCTGCTCCTGCATGTGTGTTTCCGAGTAAGTGAATACTAGTACATACTGGTGTGTCGAGTTTGTCAGTGTTAAATGCCCTAGAAAAGAAAGGCCCATCTACATTTCACTAACCATAGCAGTATTTATTAAAGTTCTCAATGTAACTGAATATAAAATCTGTTCAGAAACCTGCAGCCATCTTTTACAAAACTTGAGTTAATGACATCAACACAAATAATCATCAAAAAGTGCTTAGACTAACTGATTCCCTTAATGTACTTTGAGTAGACTGACTCATAACCAGTGGCAGCCGGTGAAAATTTCAAGTGGGGGGTGCTACATATATAAAATAAAAAAAAAAATTCATTTTTTCCTAATCAGTAACCAATTTATTAATAATTAAATTTACATGTTAAAAATTGCTTTATTAAAAATATTTCACCCTCACCAACAATAAAAGTTTAGTATCTCACAGAAATAACGAGCGCAAGCATACTATACACTGCCCAAAGAGCAGTGTCAAGTGTAAACGAATATCGGCAAGTCTACGTGCAATTGGTGTGATCTCTCATACTGCATTAGATCGCAGTGTATTTGTTTCATGTAACCCTAATTGAAAAAATATAATTATTTTCATATTTTCAACAGTTACACTCGTCATAATTCAGCCTTGTATCTATAATAAATAAATAATTATATGTGATTTTAACAAAATAAAATAAGATTTGCAAAAAATAGTTCACCCTTTCGTATCTCACAGAAATAACGTGCGCAGGCATATTATACACTGCCCAAAGAGCAGTGTCAGATTCACTAGTTATGAGAAGCGCAAACGAATATTGGCGAGTCTGGCTGCAATTGGTTGAATCTGATAATATGGACACTGCGTTAGATCGCAGTGTATTTGTTTCATAATCTAAAGCATTAATCGAACAATTCCAATTATTAACTATTCAATCAATGTCGAAATATAAGCTGTAACCTTCAACATGTTGTATTGCATTTATATAATGCTGTAAGCATTGTTATTATTTATAAACACAAACAAAATTTAAATGTTTCATTTTTTCCTTGGGGGTGTCGCAGTGCTTATGTACGGGCCGCCACTGCTCATAACCCTAATTTTTCTTATCTCCAGCACTACTGTGTAAGTGTAGTGTGTGTGTGTATATATATATGTATGTATGAATTCTAATTACTAAATACATTTTATTAGGTCGACATAATTTGGCCAATAAATTTCATTTAGTTCCATAGTCATACTAAATTTATATAAGCCATGTTCTGTCATTCACTGCAAGCAACATTTCAGCAATATATGTACCTACCTGCTTTATTAGAAAAGAACAAACATGTGAAAAATATTAAAATTTCCTTCTCTATACTAAATATCACTTTAAAAAAACAAAACAAATATCTATTAATAGTCAGCAATCCAAGCTGAGTCTAATTGTACTCAGGCTTAATTAGTCATCCTGGTATTCCATATTCTTCATAATAATAATAATAATAACTATTCATTGAGCCTTTAATCATAATATTATATTCTAGTACTTGTTTGCAAATTAGCAACAAGACTGTAGCAGTGTTTGTCATTTAATCTGTAATCCACTGTATGATTACGGAATGAGAAACCGAATAAGTACTAAGCTCATTTCTTTAGCATTAATATATTGAATGTATAATTCTGAATTATTAGTAAGCAGAATGTTATCATGAATGAATCAGTAAATTTTGTCTCTTTTACTGTGCAATTCAGTACATGTGTTCTTCTGCATATTAAATTATGGTGATACAGATTGAAGATATGATGTTGGGTTCCCTAGTCATGCCGCTGCTTGAAAAATAACTCAGACATGACTTCAAATAGTGCATCATTGTCTTCCTTTCCTAGACTACCTCATAATAAAACAGATACAATTTTCTGTTCACAAAAAGATACTTGCACAGGAAGTAGTGTAATAATGCAGACTGTGTTTATATTACCTTGCTTTGCCCCAGCTTTCTTTATTTAATATTAGAGAATGGTTGGCTACCTTAACTATTGACTGCTGTCATTTATCTATTTCTACTATATCTTATTTCCCATGCTCTATTGTCTAACAAATTTATTTGTTTTACGACTGTGCCAGTTAGACTATACATTGAGTGTGAGATTATAAGATCTTAAATCAAAGACAAAGAAGATATTGTTTATCTTCTCTGCTTATATTATTCTTACTTTAAACTAGCCTTTGCTTAATTATAAATCCCATAGACTTCTATCTTATACAGGTTTTGAATTTTTTAGGATAGTGCATTGACAGAATCAGTCCAATGTGTTGTTTACAAACCATTTAAGTTAAACAGAAATATGTACAGAATGAGTTACATTCACATATATATACACATAATGTCATTACAATTTTTTTGCTAGTCTCAATTCTTTCTAATCTAACCTTAGTTCTAAGCTAATTCACAATCTAGCATATAACTGAATATAAGATATACATTCTTGTTCAGTATTACAACTACTTACAATTCTTGTTCAGCAGACAGCCTTTCACATTAACCTTTTTTTGTTCACATGTAATTCTTCTTCTTGTCTGTCTTTCCGCTTCCTGACATGTTCCTGTTTTTCCACTAAAATTCTTCCTTGTCGGGGTTGTTGACTATGCCTTGCCTTATAGAACCCTTAACATGGTGGCGATGTACAGCTCCTTTCCTTCAAAATGAACAACAAAATATTTCTTGCATGGCAATGTACCCAGGTAGAACACTCGGAACCCTCATACTTCTTTTTAGATTTCCAACAGTGATTCCAGCGTGACGGTGGGCTCAGGTAAGAGAAGGCTTAGAAAATCCTTAGACAAAATTCCTTCGCAACAAATTGCCTTATATAGACTCGGACCTCCGTTGTGCGCGTGCACGTCTCTCAAAATTGGTCATGTATTTACCTTTGGACATACTGATGTCATTCTTCGCGTGTCTTTGGAATTCTCTATCCACAACAACTATGGTCATGTATTGACCTTTGGACATGACTTCATTCGTCGCGTGTCTTTGGAAATTTCCATCTATAGCAATTCTCAGAATTCTTCACTAATTTTAGCATTAGATTTACTGATTAACATTACTTAATAACTTTACATGATGACGTAATGCACCACATTATTTTAACAAAGGCTCAATACAATATTATTACAGAAAAGATTATTTCAATCAAAATATTAACATTACTCTGAGTACATTCTTCTAAACAAAACACATGTAAAAATGTAACATGATGAGTTACGAAGTCACATATCATGAGAGATTTTGCATTAGATTTTCCTCATCCTGTTATCATCCATGTCAGAAATATGATGAAAAACAAGATTCCAAGTTTGTCCACCTTCCTTTCAAATATTTTCATCAGTTATAAAGAAAATAAATTTATATTTAAGCTATATTTTAGGTACTCAAAAAGAATTTTTTATATGTGAATTCCACCCATAAAAGGCTGTAAACCTATAATACATTAATGTTAGTACCATTGAGTGGGACAATTTTTAAATCTGGAATCCTGCTCTAGAGACCAAACACAAAACTTTTTTTTTTTTTTTTTTTCAGACTTCAAGTTTCTATTAATCTGTTGGTTACGTTCTGCCTAGTATGCAAACAGACTTCCTCCTTATATTCCCCAAAGGATAATTGTGTTCTATTAGCCCAGCATTTCTTAACCAGTGGTATACAGAAAAAGATTTGGTGGTATGTGAATAACGGCAGCTACATTTTTTAAATTTATGAAATTGAAATAAATTAAAATCCCCCCCCGCAATCTACAAAGATGAATATTTGTTTTACCAATCTTTTTTTCAGTCTTGCAGGAGTTGACAAATCACTGTTGACTTTCAACTATTTGTTCAACCTCTGAGCAGATAGCTATATGTATTGAATAAATGATATAAACTCTGTTTTGTGCAGCTGCACATATAATTTCATGCCATGTCAGTATTTCTTTTCATTTAGCTTCTAATTTCTGTCACTACATTATTACATTTACATTTTCTGAAAATTTAATTACAAGATTTTTTACAACAAATCTTCTCAGAATTGGAGATGATGAAATTGTTAGCTGTAGTTGTACTGAAATTTTTCAGTTTTAGTTTTGGTGGTACGAGTATTTAAAAAAAAAATGCTTGAGAACCATTGTATTAGTCCATTCACTATTTTTTTTCATATAGTGAGACAGAGAGGTTGGCAAGCATCTGTATAGAGCAGGGCTGTTCACGAAGATTATATATCACGAGTCTCTTATAAGTCTCTTCTTGCTCATCATGCAGTTTTTTCCATTCATGGAGCTCACTGAAACAAAACCAGAGCTCCTTCACAGGAGCTGATTCTTGTTAGATAGACTATTAGGAATACTGTGTGAATTGCTTCACCACAGACCTAAGCTGAATAGTAAGGACTGTCAAACTATCTTGAGTTTGGGAATTAATTTGTTGAATTTCTCTTGTCATTGCAGGGTTCATATATGTATATCATTATGCCTACCTAGTATCCATTGGACCATTGTAAACTTTGTTTTGCCTGTGACTACATGCTACCTACATTGTTGTTGTTTAATTCAGTGTTGGTCATTTTTGCTTCATTCAATTGCTTACTGTTTTTCACTGATAGTGGCCATAACGCTTGACCAAAATTTTATTGTAGATAAAAAAAATTAAAAAAAATCATAGATTATTTCATTTTTAAATTTTGATGAACTTGTACTTTCTCACTCTTAAAACATATTTTCCAAAGTGGGAAACAAAACACTACTTTGAATCTTGTTTAGGGTTGCAGTTATGCTTATAAGTGTTTTTCAAGTGAATGTGCATTAGTTGGTCTCAGTCACAGGTGAAAAGTTTTTTTGTCCCCCCCCCAGAAGATCAGATATTTAGTAATTCTGCATAGAATTGACAGAAGAAAAAATTTTTGAGTGGAAAAGGATATCAAGTTTTTTGGACACAGAAATTGAATCTTGTTTGAAGAACTGTGTATTATCAAGGCGAAGAATTATCAAGGTTGGTTTCTTCTTTCATGTGAGAAAAAAGATAGGATTATTGAGTTATAGAAATGTATAAACTCAGTATCACTAGCTCTCATTTAAATCTTCATTTCATTTTTCTCATGCAATCAATATTATTTATGCCTCTTTTGATCAGCATTTCATTTAAGTAAAACTTTGTTCATTTCATGTGTACACTCATGAACATCACCATAGCAATGTTGCTGTAAGTTGGAATGAGTTAGTGTCATTACTTCTCTCAGTCATGTCAGCTATGACATTAGTCATTTTATGGCATTCAGAGAGAGAGAGATGCTAGTCAAAAACTTGCACAGAGGAATAAAAAAGAATGGAATTGCATTAAGGTTTTTTCCTTTTGAAGATGTTTATATGTTGGTGCACGTTTGATATTAATTTGAATTTCAGTCTTTTGTTCAGCTTCCATTGTTGAAGATATATGATGATAATTTGCAGACTAGAAAAATTTATGTTAGCAAATTTTTCTCTGCCATAACTAGCTAAAAAAAATTTTTTTTTATAGGCTGCTTTAAAACTCTCATGTTGATTTGTCAGTTACATAACATGAAGGCATCTGTTATACTGTATGGTATTGTTGTTTTATTTGAGAATACTTCCAGATATGATGATCTTTAATGTTTTAAATACATAGTGAAACTACTGGGAGAAATTTTATGGGGGTGTCTTTGATATTGCTGTATTACCCACATAATTGGTTTTCGCATACACACGTCAAAGCTCACATTTTACGAACAGATTATTTTGCTGTGTGTGTGTGTGTGTGTGTGTGTGTGTGTGTGTGTGTGTGTGTGTGTGTGTGTGCGCGTGCGTGCGTGCGTGTTTCTAATGGAATACAGCTGATATCTATTAAGAGCTTCTCTTCCCTGATCAGACAATTACAGAATATATCTACTTGGCATTACTATACTGGCTCTGAATAGGATGTTCCAAAAACAGCTTGTTCTAGTTAACAGTATAGACATTTCTTCCTTCAAGGTAATGCGAAGGCTCACATGGTATGAGTGTTCAACATCCATCTCTACAATATTGATTGTGAAATTTTATACTAACCTTCATATTTCCTAGACATCTCATAATTTTGCCAATTTTGAAACAGCAGAAGCAAAAGAATCATTCAATTCTGATTGATTATTTTGTTACTGTTTCACTTCTAAAAAGCTTATTTATGGGAATGTTGTAAATTGGCTGTGAAATATGTTTATTTTTCTAAATTTTTTCTTTTAATTTGTACCTTAAAATACAGCACAAACTTTGGTCACTTGATACATGATAGCTGAAATGTAAAAAGACCTAATTTTTTTCTGATTTGCATAGCTTTGAAACACATAGAACCAAAATCATCAGACAGTAACAGGTGGAAAAATGGAACTGATGACAGTACAGATACCAAGTCATGTAGTTTTGCAATATGTTATCTATATTGCAAAACTATTGAGTGCATCTGCACTTGGCTTGGCAGATGCACTCGCCTGTGGTGAGTAGATTTTGCCAGCTGGCAAGTAGCTGCAGACTGAACAAAACAGAATATTTCTATTTAATAAAATAATAACTTTCTAATCAAATTTTTTTAAAGAAAAAATAGATGCAGCATCATTAATCACTATGGAACGCCTGTTAATTTATTAAGAAATATTAAAAAAAAAAAGCATGGGAAGAAAGGGGTCTTACACAGGTATATTTTTTCCATGGTGAATTAGGCTTGCATAATTCATTAATCCCTTTCTATGATCTTACTTTAATCTTGTCTCCTGATTGTTTCTTAAATAAAACTGATCTTTCAAGCCTTAGTATGCTTAAAGTTTGGTACAAAGTCAAGCTTTCTTCTTTCATAATACTCATTGTCTTATGAATTGAAGTAAATAGTCTTCCAGTTTGAAATAAAGCTTTTTTTTTTTGTTTTTCATATCATCCCCATATGCATAAAAGTATTTATTCTAAGACTGAATTGATACCAGAAATTCATATAAAACATGTGGATTCTTTTTACATCCTTGTCAGTCGGTCTTTTGTACATAACTGATAATTGCTGTAGCATTCCTCTGGAGTTGAAATTAGAGTCCCTGTTTGTCCATCTTCATATATGCATGTATCAGATATTCTAAGTAATTGCATAATCAAAATTATAACATATAACAGTTGTTAATCAAAATTTTCCGCCTTTTCAATTTCACTGAATGTTAATATATATTAATATAAATGAAATACAAAGAATTGTATATTCTTAATTTATGTGTGTGTGCACGCGCATGCATGTATGCATATATTGAGCCACTTTAGCAAATATTTTTTAAATGTTTTCTTTATACAATTTCATTATCTTGCTATTTAAGTCACACCTTATGTACATCCTTGTGGAATGCATGCCTTCATAAGAACACTTTTGACTGGAATTATTGAGATTATTCTGACCAATAAAACGATGCTAATTTACTAGTTTGGATGAAACCACAGGATTTTTGAATAGAGTATGTGATTTGGTATGAAAGATATGTGTGAATGGTTATGCATGTATGTTGTAGGTTATGAATCATTTTATTTTTTTTTAATATATATATATATATATATATATATATATATATATATTAAAAATGGCTTCCATTTGGGGGAAAAACTTTTCCTGTTAGCTAGGTATCAGTTTAAGGTTTATAAATTCATACTCTTAAAAGTCCACAAATTGGGAAATTTACAAATTAATTCATTAGTTAGACATAAATTACAGCTTCCCATGAAATATTGTCTTTGGACATATTTCACAACTCATTGCAAAATAAAATAATACTTTTCTATTTCAGAAGTGTATTTTAAATCATTGTCACTTTCACCTATAATTATTCTTTTGTACTCAAGAAATGAAAGGGAAATGTGAGTTTCGAGTCTTAAAATATTTCAGAAAAGACATTAAAATATTTCTGATAATGATGTAAACTGATATTAATGATATTAAACCACTCTGTTTAATGGAGTTTAATGAAATTTAGTGTTTAGGATCTATTAAAATTTGTTGAATCTGTTCGATGGCACTATCTGGGAGTAAATGCAGGTTCCTGAGGCTTTCATGGAAGGAGTGTGTGAGCAGTCATCAGTGATATGATTTGCAGTCTGTACAGCATCACACACACACACAAAGGGTTGACTGTGGAATTCTCCACAGATATAATAGGTGGGAACAGTGGCCTTGTTCGGTCCTAAATCTGTTTAGCTGTACCCAAAGGTGTCAAGATAGACTGAGTTCTGAAGGGTTGATAGTTGTATCTGTAATCAGGTATTTGTTTATATTTCATTTCAGAGTCATCTCCACCAGTCCTTGGGACCATCATCTGGTACTTCCACTAGTCATATGGGAGATCTGGAGGTGGAGAGATATCTTGATGTATATGAAAGTACACATTGTTTGTGATTTTCTTTATTTCTTTGATTGTAGCTTCTGTTCTGAAGCATGGAGGAGTAATGTGGGAAAGAACAGGTAACCATGGGAGAGGAGTAGATCTTAAGATACAAGAGATGGTTCTCATTGTTACGTTAAATTATGTGTCCATAAGGGTCATATGGTGACTTCAGCTTCAACCTAGAGACCAATACTCTGCTACAGTCAGAGCTGCTGTTCTAAGAGTCGAGGCATTACAACTCCAAGTTGTACCTTTAAGCTTGTTTATGATGCTGTTCCTGGTAGATAACTTTAACTTCGTTTTTTCCAAATGTTTTCAGTAATGTAGACTACATGTGACACCAAGGTAACAAGGGTTACCTTGGTGTCACATGTAGTCGTCTACATTACTTTCATGGATTAGAGTTCTGTTGCAGAAGTTTAGTTTTAGTTTTCTATGAACCTCGTTATTTAGGTGGAAGCAGAAACAACAGTTTTGCTGGGATTAGGCGATATTCCCCAGCTTTCAAAGTAATTTTGTAAAAAAAAAAAAAAAAAAAAAAAAAAAAAAGTAATTTTGTAGTGAGATTAAATCTTTGCTCAGTGTTTCCTCAAGGCCTTGGAAGGTACTGTCTTGTGTGGTGATAGCTATGTCATCAACATAGATAAACTTTCATCTAGTTGTTGAGAGATATCACTTGTGTACAGGTTGAATAAAGCTGGAGTGAGGACAGATCCTTGTGAAAATCCATCCTTCAGGATAAATGTTCTGCTTCTTTGTTAATTTAGATGAATCTTTATTTTCCTATTGTTCTAGCAATTTTAGAGTCTTTTGGCAACTTTATATAGTAAACCTTTCTTCCATGTGGTGTCATAAGCTGATGTTACATCTATATATATGTTACGGCAGTACCTGTTTTTAAATTTGGTGTACAACTTCTGTATGGGTTGGGAGAGCTAGGACCTGGTTGCAGCAGCTTCTACTACCAGGTAAAAACCCAACCTGTTCGCTTGGTAAGATGGCTTTTAATTTTTGAGAAATCCTAGAAGGATAATCCTTTCAAAATGTTTGGAAGGAGTGCAGAGTAATGCTATAGGGTGGTGGTTATTAGGATCAGTTGGGTTTTGGCAATCTTTGATTCATGCCAAGATTTGGGAGCCTTTCGTCATTTATTATTGATGGCCAGGATTTACTCTTGGGCCAGGGTAAGTAAGCAAGTCTGAAAGAATGCCAGGATCTTTACCTGTTTTAGCTAGTTTGAGTGCTGCATCAATTTCGTCTGGAGTTACTGGATCAGAGTTTGCTGGACATCATAAGAAAACTTTTTTGTAACGACAATCTCTTTTTTTTTTGGTATCTGTGGGAATTTGGGGTTTAGCTTTTTGTACTAACATTTTTGCGATACTGTTAGTTTACTTTTCCTTTAGTTCTGTTTGGAGTCCTGACACCTTTCAGTTGACAGAGAAGTGACCTAGCCTTTCAACTTGACATGATAAACTTGAGGTTCTTCCTTTCTTTATGCCAGTGAGCTTTTGTACCATCATCCAATGACCTTAAAAGGGCATAAGCAGTATCTGGATAGTTCTGTTGTTCATATCCTGCCAGAAGAATACCACTTTCAGTTGACCAGCATGGTATGTAGATTTTTCTGAATCCTCTCGGGATGCATTTCTTGTCAGATGCTATGAAAAGTTTAGTGAATCTTCCATAGTCATCAACTGTAGGTTGAATTATGTTGATGGTTTTTTCAATGAATTCAGTAAATTTTGACCAGTTGGCTTTCTTGAAATTGCATGGTATTGGGAAGCTGTTTATTCTGGGGATAAAAAAAGTCATTCGGTAATTAGGCAATGTCTTATGCTGGCTGTGGGGAAAAGGAGGCAGTATTTGATAGGTTGAGGAGAGAGAGAGAGAGAGTTCCTTCCATATACCTGGTGGTAAAGGGATTGTCTTTGATCTCCATCTTTCAGATTTAAAGATTCTGGGTAGTGTGCTGTCATAGAGGAGGTAGGGCTGTTTGCTTATATCAAGTCTGTCAATTGTAGACATGGATTGTCGTCATTATTCTTCAAGTTGAAATCTGCAAGGATTATGCTAGGTTTGGCTGACTGAGGAAGTGCAGGGCTTGCTAGTCAAGTAGAGGAGGCTTATATACATTGTAGATTGAGAAGTTGTCTAACTGGATGAAAAAGGCAGGATTCATATGCAGGTATTTCCAAAATAGAGGGCATTGTCAGATCTATGGAGACCCAGAAATTTTATCCTGCTCAAAAAAAAAAAGATGATTGCTTCCTATTTCAACTCCCTTACATATTCTTGTATCCTTGACCTGAGGAAAGAAATGTCAATCAGAATAATGAAAGTTTGTATTTTATACGAATTCGTGCACATCTTTATTTCAGAATATGGTGTTAGTTGTAATTTATGCCTTATCACAAATCTAGTCTACACACACACACACACACACACACATATATTGAGAGAGAATTCTTAACTAAAGAAAATGAATAGGTGCCTATAATGAATTGATCTAGGCATGTAAAAGACAAGTAAATGAGATAAAAAGTCAGACCAAGAAATGGAAGATTTATTCTCCAAAAGCATGCTTAGGGATCAAAGCTGTATAACTGAGAGGAGACCTCCACATAGCCTTTAAAGGAATGCGGAGAACCGACCAGAGCTTCTGACCTAATGTCCAATCCTCACCTTCTCGTGGTGCACCCTGTTGAGTATCTACTTTGATACTGAACGAACGAGGATGGGCTGGCAATTTGGGATTTAGCCGACCAAATTGTATTCTTATTGGTTAAACCAAAATAATAAAAAAAAATGATGGTACAACATGACAAAATTTCATGCCGGCTGGGGCGTCGCCCGGTTAAACAAGGCCCCCGTTGTTTTCGCCAGGGAACCAGGGCGAACAGCGAAAAGTCAGCTACTGGAACAAATCTGAAAACAAACCCCAACTCAACATCACCAGAGTTAAAGATCGGCACTTTCAACATAAGAAGCCTGAATGGCAAAGAAATGGAGCAAGCTGAGGAATTAGATAAGTACCAGATCGACATAATAGGGGTGATTGAAACAAAAAAAACCAGAACTGGTGAGATCTTTCTGAGCAATAAATACAAAATGTTATATTCAGGCAATGACAATGAAGGAAAAGGAGGAGTAGCCATAGTATTCAACACAAAATACGAGGCTAATCTTCTTGAATGGCAGTCAGTCTCAAGTAGAGTCATGTGGGCAAATATGAGAATGGGGAACTGGACAATGAGACTTATTTGTGCCTATGGTCCCACAGAAGGTTCTACTAAGGTAGAAGTGGAGGAATTTTTTGACGCTTTAGAAAAAGCAACTGGCACAATGAAAAAAGAAAAGTTGGTCCTTGTTGGGGATCTAAATAGCAAAGTAGGAAATGATTGTGAGAGGCAAAAATATTTTGGGAAAATATGGAGAAAAGAGCAAAGCTAATAATAATGGCAAATACTGTTGGATTTTTGCTCAGGACATGGACTGGTTATTACTAACACCATGTTCCAACATAAAAATGTGCACAAATTCACATGGAGAGAAGAGGCTAGGAATAAGAAAAGTCTCATTGACTATGTTATTGTTGATAGTGATGTTTTCTCCCTGGTGCAGGACACCAGAGTGTACAGAGGATTTGAAATTGGAAGTGATCACTATTTAGTCTTGAGCAGGATAAAATTGAATTTCATATTGAAAAGAATAACATGTAAGAAAGTTTTAAAGTGAATAAAAGTTGAGCAGCTCTCAGATGTGAACTGTAGACTAAAATACAGAAAGATTATTGAAAAGAAAATGAAAGAGTGTGAGAATAGGAATCAAACCTTGGAGATTCAGTGGCAAACTCTGAAGAAAACATTGATTGATTCTGCCAGAGAGGCATGTGGTGAGGTTGTGTGCAAGGATAAAAAAATCAGAACTCCCTGGTGGACACAGGAAGTTAAAGAGGCAGTGAAAGAAAAGAAGAAAGCATATCAAAAGTGGCAAATAAGTCAGCTTTTACTCTTACAGAATACAGAGACAAATATAAGAAAGCTAAACAGTGTGTAAAACTAGCTAAACAAAAGTCATGGGAGGACTTTGGCAAGAATATAGAAAATAAATATGAAGAAGGCAGAAAAATATTCTGGAGGTTGTTGAAGAAGCTTAGGAATGGAGGAAAGAGTGCTGTAAAAGGAGTTAGAGATGATAAAGGTGACATGAAAATGGGAGAAAAAGATATTCTTGAAGTATGGAGTAAATACTTTGAAAAACTGCTAAATGAAACAAGCAGTGATGACAGCACAGTGATAAAAAAACACTCAACAGGCATGCAGTCAGGAATACATATCCATACTTGAAGTAGAAAAAGCCATCAAAGGCTTGAAATGTGGAAAGGCAGCAGGGGTAGATGATATTCGACCAGAAATGCTGAAGTATGGTGGTATGCAAGTCTTACAGTGGCTGCACTGCATAGTTCATAAAGCCTGGACAGAGGGACGAATTCCCAATGATTGGAGTAGAGCTCTCATAGTACCCATATATAAAAAGGGAAATAAAACTGAATGTGAGAATTACAGAGGTATTTCCCTACTGAGTGTTCCTGGCAAGATCTATGCAAGTATACTTGAGAAACGGTTGAGAAGAATTGTGGGAGAAAAGCTTCGTGAAGAACAAGCTGGATTCAGACCAAATAGAGGCTGTCAGGATCAGATCTTCACTTTACGACAAATAGTCGAGAAAGCATGGGAATATAACAAAGATCTGTATTTAAGTTTTGTCGATTTGGAAAAGGCATATGACAAGGTGCCAAGAGAGAAGCTATTTAATATGCTACAGTTATATGGTGTCAATGGGCATTATATCAAGCAATACTTAGTCTTTATTTGAGTTGTAAGTCAGCAGTTAGAATTGAAGGAAGTACAGGAAGATGGTTTAATGTTAAATCTGGTGTGAGACAAGGATGTACATTATCCCATCTGTTATTCATTATCTATATGGATCACATTATGAAGGAAAGTGGTATTAAACCTGATATCAAAATTGGAGATGTTAATGTCAGCTCTTTGCTTTATCCAGATGATGTTATACTTCTAAATAAATCCGCTAGAAGTCTGGAAGATTCTCTGACTAAATTGAATAGCTGTTGTAATAGATATGGTATGAAGGTCAGCAATAAAAAGACAAAGACAATGAAAATAGGCAGAATCATTGAAAATGTCAACTGTGTTGTGAATGGAGAACCTGTGGAACAAGTAAAACATTTCAGCTACTTAGGCACAATTTTTACTGAAGATGGTAAATTAAATATAGAAATAGACAACAGAATCAGCAAAGCTGGTATGGTGGGAAGTCAATTGAATAAATTCATATGGAATAAGAGAGAAATTAGTCGGAACACTAAATTAGCTGTATACAAGACAGTGTTCAAAGCAGTTTTAACTTATGGATCTGAGAGCTGGGTCAGAAGTAAAACACTTGACCAAAGACTAGAGACCACAGATATGAGAGTCCTGAGAAAGATTAGAGGCGTGAACAGATGGCATCTATGGCAATATCATATTAAAAATGAGGATATTAGGAAAGAACTTGACATTGTCAGCATCCAGGAATGCATTAGGAGAGCTAATCTCAGGTGGTATGGTCACTTAAATAGAATGGGAGAGGAAAGATTAGCAAAACAAGTGTTCTCTGCCAGGTTGGCATGAAAACAACCCAGAGGAAGACCAAGATATAGGTGGATTGATACGGTACAAAGTGCCTTAGAGGATAGAAATATAAGATCTGATAATGTTGGAGTCTTGACAAGTAACAGACTGATTTGGAGGAAAATTGTAGACAGGAAGTTAGTAATGATGTAATTTTTTCATGTAGTACTATCATATCCTGTACACCCCTTGAGGGTACATGGCAGGAATATGATGATGATGAAAGCATTGGCCTCAACACTATAATAAGTGATTCATCTGCCTAGAGAGTATGATATTTTTTAGGAAAAAATTCATAACAGGAATATAATCTTCATGAATAATTGGAGCACATTCTACATGGTCTCAATTAAGAATAAACAGTTTTTTTTTTATTTATTTATATGTAGGTCATTTATTTTAAGTAACTAATCTGGCCATAACAAGGAAAAATGGTATGCATTAATTTGCTTGGTGTGGTTGGGAAGGCATCGTGAATAGAATATTTGGATGTTTGTTTCCTTGCGAAACTATTTAAATTATTTTGAAAAAAGTTTTTAGTATTGAAGAAGAGGTAAGGTGCATTTAAATTTTGGTGTGCATAAATGGTGTAAATGGTTGTTGATAATATACTAATAAACAACTGAAGCTAATGTTCTGAAAATATTTCAAGCTAACACATTTCAAAAATGTATTCATATTGCCTATCAAGTATGGAAACAACTCAGAGTTTGAGTTATTTTTATTTTATTATTATTATTATTATTGTTTTTTTATGGTCACCCCACACACCGAAGGTTGTAGAATATGGTGTTAGTTGTGAATAATATATGCCTTATCGCAAACCTATGATACAACGGTGCCATGTGGGGTAAGTTTTTATGGAGAAGTAATATAAAGTATTGATACGTTTCTTAAAGAGTTGGAGGTTGTACTTAGTGTGAAAAACACTGTTGAAGAGATTATTCCAAAGAATAGAGGTGGATGGAATGAAGGAGCAGCGTGAGAAGTTTGTTTGGTATGTTTGGAGTTGACCAGTGGCTGCTCTACTTCTTATATGGTTAGAAGAAAATTCTCTGAGGTTTCAACTTAAATCTTGTTTTCACATCAAGAGTTCAGAATCCTGAATTCTTGATTTGAAAGTTGTTCATATAAAGAAGAAAAGTTTATTTCCTGGCAGCAATACAAAACTTTATTGAAGTTGTGCTCAGTATCATTTTTGAAAATAAGAAGAGTGAAGTGGAATGCATTTATTTACTTTTCAGAAAACTCTGGTTATTATATTTACATCTAGTGTGCCTAAAGTGTAATTCTGTAATTTTGTAAAGTGATTCAGAATGCAAATTACTTCGTTGCAGATTGAATAATTATGACTTGTTACAGTTGAGCAAGGGCTAGCTACTTCTCATGCATCACACAAGCAGAAATCTAATATATCTCTTAAGGGCTTCTTGGGAATGATGAAGGAAATGCATGTACAGTGAACTGAATTTAATTCTAGTATTTTGTTTCTCCTACTCAAAACTGATGATACTATAAATTTTTCTTTTTTCTTTTAAATTTTAATTCTTCAGGTTTTTTGATTATAGGAGTTGCTTTCTGTATTTATTCAGGTGTATTTTGTATTTTCTTTAAATATGTTGAATATTGAAGTTTCTGCTATTTTTGTTAAGGAAAATGTTGGAAAGAATGGAATTGAGTATCCTGTAAGATATTTTGTGAAATATCTCCCTGTACAGTACTTATCCTTTGGTCTTCTGAAAAATTTTAAATACAGATTTAATTGCAATCTATGTCTTTTGTTAGCCAGTATCTTTCCCTCCTAAATGCTCTTTCCATTTCTCTCTATATTCATGATTTTTTTTTTTTTTTACTGAAAGCCTGGCAGAGAACATTGTTAATTCTATTTGTTTTCCTCTTCGAAATTAGTAATTGATGATTAAAGATATCAGCTTAACTAAAGAATGTGTTTCACACATGATTCGAAAATTATCATGTTTTAATATTCCTATCTTGCATTTCCCTTTCATTACTGTCAAACATATATCTATCTATTTATATATATATTTATTTATTTATATATAATTTTGGGAATTGTTTTAAAATTCATTAAAAGCCAATCACAGTGATACGACATTCACAGAATTCATTCATATTTTAGGGCAGGGATTAGTTTGAAATATAAAGATACACTTGCGTATATTTGAATTTATCAAGATATGTATATATATAATAAGTAAATTTTGGGTTGTGGATATTTTTAATTTACCGGTTTTCTATTCTGTTTAGAGTGACTTCATGGTATAATAAACTTGTCTTCATATCCAGAATGCTTCACTATTCAGTTAAAATATATGAGGAAGCCAGTAAAAAAGCATTCTTCACTTATTCCTGTCGTTCAGTTTCTTTCCTCAAGCCTGGAAGGACCACTCGTAGAGTATCCCTCATCAGTGGCAAGTGTCATTTTTATCCTCACAGCCAGGGTTTGGCATCCGTCCCCATAAGGGGGGTTATTATAAGCATGTATTGATGACACTTGTGTAGCTTAAGCACTGTAATTTCATAAGTATTTCATTATTTTTCTCAGCCATGGCAATTTAGAATTAAACCATGACTAAAAGTGATTTTTTATATTTTAATTTTGAAATTAACTAAAATTATTAGGATACTACAGGAAAAAAAAAGCTTACTTTAACTGAGCTTTCAGAATCTTGATTTTTTTGATAGACATTTATGTTGAACTATTTATGCAATATTTAAAAAAACAGTTGCTATTCTTATTGGGAAAAAATAAGGGGAAAAAACATTATTTTCGTCAGTCACTCTTAAAAGCTACTATCCTAATATTCACTGCATTTTCAATACTCATTTTTACACACATATATACATAAATTTACACACACACATGTATATATATATTTTTTCCTTTCATCAATTTTTATTGTGTTCTAGAGACAATTCTGTGTTAACAAAACAACAAAAAAGTAATCATCACATGTTGACTTTTCACTCACTAGGATTAAATTCATAAATGGTTTTTGATTCTCAGAAATATAAAAGCAGGAAATAAAATGCTGAAATAAATGAGTGTAATGTTTCCAAAATTGTTATGACAAAATTCAAATTTCCATGTTTTATATATATATATATATATATATATATATATATATATATCTGACCACACACAAAAGGTCACAAGACCCAGAGCAGATCAGTGCCATGTGTGGATAACAAGAAAGAAGGAATCTATTTATATATATACATACATACCTTTGTAATCTGTTTACATGCTATGCATTATGAGAAGAGATGTTTTTTGTCTGTATACTTCCTTTGCTTGTGAATTATAGGCAGGATGGAATTAGGTATTCTCTATTCCATTATCAGTGATAATACCCTTGTAACCAAGGATACACATCTGTCTTTATTTGCTTTTGCAATATGTAGCTTAGCAGACCATATGTAGCTAACAGAATCCTCTTCTCTCCCCACAGAACAAACTAACTGAAAAATGCACCTAATTAATGGACATAACACATTCACTTCATAACCTTAGTTACTTCAGAATAATCAGAAATAACTTAGTTGAGTCTTGCTCTGGTTTATTAATATATTAATGCCTAATACTACTATTAATTTCTGAAAAATACTTTTTTTGCTGATGTCTGGGTTTAGTTATTGGCAGCCTCTGAGTTTAATGACTCGATATGACATCACCTCTCTGCCTTGCCTCCTTTAAGTATAGTATCAAGAAATGACAAGTTTAACAAGATGCATATATCTGGATGTAAAACTATGATTCATTGCTTCACCCCCCCCCCCCACACGCTCACGTTATTCAAGGATATTAGGTGTCACAATGCCATTGTTAATTTGCTAACAAAAGGTCCAGAAAAAAAAAAAAGCAAGATAATCATAGAAAATTAATGATAAAATGTATATGGCTCATCATTAATTAATTTTCATGTTATATGTCTGAATTGTTCTTTCTCTTGCTTGAGTTATCTTGGAGTGACAGTTTTTTAAGAGATCGGTGAGCATAGTTTCACTAATTAACATTGTGTAATTAGAAATTGCTATTAGGCAACACTATTGCATACCTTGTTATTAGAACAGTCAAGACAAGCATTTGGCATTTTAAGATGACTTAATTTTTATCTTTACTGTTTACTTTGTGCATTTATTATATGTGAACCATCTTCCTACTTCACCATTCACCATGTTCGGATTATCAGTTTATTCTTTTTTGACATGTTTATATTTTTTGATTATAAGCTAATTACACCAAGATTATGCAGACCACTTAATTAACTTCAGTTGATTATTTTTTGTTGTGGTGATATTGTAGAGCAACAACCACTGAATCCATTCTTTACAGATGATTTTAACCTTGTGAATGGAATGCATGGGGAATCATTTTAGTAAATGAAATGAGAGCTGAGATGTAGCTATAAAATTGAGAAAATTGGAATCTTTGATACGTATTATCATCCAGGAAATGTTTTCCAACGTTGTGTGCGTATGTGCATGTTTCAGCTCTAGGGATTGCACATACAGTTAAAGGTAATTCTTTCATAATTGATAAGGGATAATATATTACTAACAAAAAAAAAAAAAAAAAAAAGCAAGAAACTTATTGTAATCATTTTTAGCTAATGTCGAAATTGTATGAATGCATTGTGATCTGAAAACATCCTTAGTTTCAACATAATTTTAAAAGATCCGTTTTATTCAACTCCATTAAAAAAATAATAATAATAAGATTCATGTGTTAGACTTTACTGATAATTCAGCAGTGTGTCTCAGTAATATTTTGCACATGATTCTTTTGAATATTCCTTTCTGATCTGCACATGGAACGTTATGCCATATAAGTTGCTTTCGCAGCCAAAGTTATGTTGTTTCATTTTTGGGTAGACTGCTAAATGTATTAAACTGAAGGACACTGCTGCTGAGCAGCTATGATAGCCATCCTCAATTTAAGAATTGTGGGATACTTACTTTGTGCTTATTTGATATTTTTTTTATATGAGTCCTATCCTAAAAAGATTGCAAATCTATATTAGGTACATCAGTAATTAGCACAATGGATAAGATAAAGGTTAGATAATTTAGAAACCTTAATCTAAAGATCAAACATGGAACATTTTCAAACTTGCAATAAGTGAGATGATGGTTCTGCATGAGGCAATTCCATTCATCTGCCTCCAAATTGTCATGACGAAATTCAAATTTCTATATTTTATATATATACCACACACAAAAGGTCACAAGACCCAGAGCAGATCAGTGCCAAATATCCATGCCCTTGGTTCATACCCACAATGTTTTCGGTTGGAGAGTGGATAAGTTATCCACTTGGCCAAAATCAACATATAGTATGTACTGTACAATTAATTTTTTTTGTTTTTAACATGGGTACACATAAGAAAAAAAAAAAAAAAAGATAATAAATTGGATAACTCCATTGAAAGTAAATGTACTCATTTCAATGTTTCTTTCTTTCTTTTTTTCTTTTTTTTTTTTTATGTACAATGTGAACTCTAAGTTATATTTTTTTTTAGCTGTTATGCTATGCAGAGAAAATAGTTTTCAGAATTGTAATTTTCATCATTACGTTATTCTGAATTTCACTAACTCTCGCTTAGAAATTACTCGTACATCAACAGCTTAGCTCATCTGATTCCTTATATTGATTTAGTTTGCTAGTCTTTGTAGTTTAGATTGTCATTCATATTATGCATTGTGAGGTCTTTTAGTTTATTCTGAGGGACAGTATTTAAATGTACTAAATATCAAATTCTAATCAGAGATATACTCACTTTGGATTTCTTTAAATATTAAAGTTAGCAAAATTATTTCACATTTACATTAACAAGTTGTAATTCAGTTATTAATATTTCTTCAAGATTCATTTAAACTAATTTGCATAATGACTGGGGCAGGTAAGAGAAGCATATGTTTTTATTTTAAATTCCCTTTGGAAAGAATAGCAGGCATTCTTTAAATATTGCATTTTCTTTCTTTCTTTTTTTTTCCCCTTTTGTTCCCCTCAGAGAAAGGACAATTTTGAACTGAAACATTTTCATCTAAATATTTTATACATTGTAAAGTGATAGCAAAATAATATTGCTTTATCAAATTTAACTTGAGTTGTGTTTCACTGTTCATATTGTCCATTCATTTAGTTATATTTAATGTATGGTGTGTGTGTATGTATGTATGATATAGGCTTATAAGATTTGTTCAGAAAATACTAATCGCAAAAAAGCTATTTTTAGGCTCATCGTATCTACATGCCCTCATTCCAGGAAGCTAAAGATGTTGGTGATGATCAAAAGTTGCACGTACGTACCTAGATTTTAAGCTAAGCTGATAAGAAAAACCCTCTCATTCTAATTGTAATCTTTTATAGTCATTCATTGTAATGCCTTCTCTTTGAAACAATCAACTTTAATTAATTTTTTATAATTTTAACCTCTTTAACACAAAATACTTTAATATAATTTATATTGCATGCTACTAGTTAAACTTTTAATGTTTAACATAATTTAATTTTTAAAAAAAATCACTTGCATATTATATTTACTTAAATAAAAGTAACTTAATTTGTTCTTTATCAGTATACAATAAGTACTTTAATATTAATTCATTTTTTAATTTTTATTTTAAACTATTATGAAATCACTTTATTGAAATGAGAGGGTTACTCTTGTCAGCTTAAATTTTAATGCATGTTCACACAAACAATAAAAAAAAAGGTAGTGTAAATAAGTTAAATTTTTTGGGGTACTGTAATTTGTTTTCTTAGAATTAAAATCCCTCTATTATATTCTTTAATCTTTTTGCAGATATTTGACTTAACTGAATGGCAGTTAAATCGAATGAAGTAGCCTAACAAGAACTTTGAGTGTTCAGACGTGCATAATAGATAAATAATAATGCATAAATATTTGTGTGAACATGTTACTGAGTTATCTATTCTTCTTATGCATTGTTGTTTAATATACTGTATACTTATTTCATATTTCTACAGGTGGAAAGACACCAGATGCACAATCAAGAACCTTTCAGGTTATTATGAGGGAGCAAGCTTTATCAAAAGATCAGGTAAATTGTAATTTTATTTTGATAATATGATTGTAAAGCAAGCTAATTTTCTGCATTTTCAATCTCATTAAATGTGCTTTGTAGTACACTGCTGGATGAATGTCTTTACATTCATCTTCCATTTTGGCTGACCTTGTGCATCTCTCCACCATAAATATCCATAACATCTTGTTATCTCATCATCCCATCTTACCACTGATCTATCTGGTTTCCGATAACCAGTTATTGGTGTCCATCAGTTGTCAGGCATTCTCATCACATGGCCTGTCCAGCATCATTTCTTGCCTTTTCTTATTGATGCAATGTCCATTACCTTTGTTTGCTTCCTTAACCGTATTAGACTTTTTATCTCACTATGCTATTCCCAAAATGACTCTTTCCATGTTTCATTGTGTCCTTTTCAGTTTCTCTAGCTGTTATTTTTTTTTTTTTTTACTCAAACTACATATTTCATTATCATTGATTGCTGTTGAGAGTACATACTGGTTGTAGATCTTTCTTTTTAAGAAGTTTATGGTCATTTGTAATGATTTGTCTAAGATGTTTGTATAAACTCAGTATTTTCAATCTGTCTTCAATTTTTTTATTTATGTCTTTTATAAATTTATAAACTAGCAAATATTTCATTTGCTAGTTTTTGTTCTGGAGTATTTTCACTATATATATTATTTTTGATTTGTCCATATTTATTTGCAGGTCTATTTTCAGACTTACTTCATTTAACTCAAGAATCATGCATTCTACTTCTTTTATGATGTTGCTATTAGTTTGATATCATTGAATTGTAGATTAAGTTAAACAATCAGTATTCAGTCCTCTTTTCTCCCAGTTCATATTTTCTCCTAGTGTATTCAAGAGCTATAGCAAATAATTTTGGTGAGATAGTCTCATGTCTGACTCCTCTTTTTATTTCTTTTCCATTTAAATTTATTACTACTGAACTTCTCTCATATACGAGTTAGTAAGTTAATATAAATATCTTCTTTCCTATATGTTTTAAAGCTTCAAGAATTTTACATAGGTCTGTTGAGTCAAAGGCTTTTTATATATGTAACATAAATTATCAGTATGAGATTTCAGTTATACATATCAGTTTATAACATTAATGTTATATCTGCATTGGCTGGATGTTTTTTTATTTCAGTTTGATATTGGAAGCTGTTCACAGTTTGCATTATATTTGGACCATTTGAAATGATAAATTTTGGTGAATTTATCATTTCAAATGATTAATTTGAAATGATACAAAATGATTAGAACCCCCTTTTATGCAATTTGGTATTTACAATATCCACTGAAAATTTGCTCAGCTTAACTTTTGGGTTTCAGTTGGATTATTTTAACTGGCAAAAATAGATAAAACAGTTCAAAATGATCAGCTATCAAAATAATTCAGTTGTGGCTGAATAAAATTTGATATTTAGAGAATGTCCATTCAAATTTGTCAAGTTTCTCCTAATTTTGATTTTGGTTGAACCAAACCATTTTTAGTAATAGTATTAGAGGAATAACATTGATGTTATTTAAAATTTGAAACAACATATGCCAAAAATGGCTCTGGATTTAATTGTCATAATAGTGAATATTGTCACTGTACAAGAATGCTGTTATGAAATGATAGACCTCCAGATCTGTAATCAAATATTTTTTTGACAAAGACTGTACTAAACCACATTTCATTTTATCTTGGATAATTAATATTCCTCAGAATGGATTCTCATCATCATCATCAAATTCCTGACATGTACCCTCAAGTAGTATACAAGATATCATAGTACTACATGAAAAATTTACATCATCACAAACTTCCTATCAACAATTTTCCTTCAAATCAATCTCTTATCTGTCAAGACTCTAATATCACCAGATCTTATATTTCTGTCTTCTAAAGCACTTTTTTACTGTATCAATCCACCTGTGTCTTGGTCTTCCTCTGGATCTTTTTCCTGGCAGAGAACACTTGTTTTGCTAATCGTTCCTCTTCTGTTTAAGTGACCATACCACCTGAGATTAGTTCTGTGAACATATTCCTGGATGCTAACAATGTTATTTCCTCATATCCTCATTTTTAATATAATGTTGATATTGATGCAATTTGTTCACACCCCTAATTTTTCTCAGGACTCTCATATCTGTGGTCTCTAGTCTTTGTTTAAGTGCTTTATTTCTAACCCAGCTCTCAAATCCATAAGTTAAAATTGGTTTGAACATTGCCTTTTATATAGCCAATTTAATCATCATCATTAAATTCCTGTCATGTACTTTCAAGGGGTGTACAGAATATGATAGTACTACTTGAAAAATTTACATCATTACTAACTTCCTATCTACAATTTTCCTCCAAATCAGTCTGTTACTTCTCAAGACTCCAACATTATCAGATCTTATATTTCTGTCTTCTAAAGCACTTTTTACTATATCAATCCACCTATATCTTGGTCTTCCTCTGGGTCGTTTTCCTGCCAACCTGCCAGAGAACACCTGTTTTGGTAATCTTTCCTTGCCCATTTTGTTTAAGTAATCATACCACCTGAGATTAGCTCTGCTAATTCATTCTTTGGAATGCTGACAAGTTCAAGATCTTTCCTAATATCCTCGTTTTTAATATGATATTGCCATTGAAGCCATCTGTTCACGCCTCTAATCTTTCTCAGGAGTCTCATATTTGCTGTCTCTAGTCTTTGGTCAAGTATTTTACTTCTGACCCAGCTCTCAGATCCATAAGTAAAAACTAGTTTGAACACTATCTTGTATACAGCTAATTTAGTGTTCTGACTAATTTCTCTCTTATTCCATATGAATTTATTCAGTTGATTACCTACCATGCCAGCTTTGTTGATTCTGTTGTCTACTTCTATATTTAATTTACCATTTTCACAAAAAATCATGCCTAAGTAGCTGAAATGTTTTACTTGTTCCACAGGTTCTCCATTCACAGTGCAGTTGATTTTTTTTTTTTTTTTTTTTTTTTTTTTTGCTTCTGCTTATTTTCATTGTCTTTGTCTTGTTATTGCTGACCTTCATACCATATCTATTACAACAGTTATTCAATTTAGTCAGTGAATCTTGCACACTTGTAGCGGATATATTTAGAAGTATAACATCGTCTGCATAAAGCAAGAACTGGCATTAACATCTCCAATTTTGATATCAGGTTTAATACCACTTTCCTTCATAATGTGATCCATATAGATAATAAATAACAGAGGGGATAATGTACATCCTTGTCTCACACCAGATTTAACATCAAACCATTTTCCTGTACTTCGTTCAATTCTAACTGCTGACTCACAACTCAAATAAAGGCTAAGTATTGCTTGATATAATGTCCCAATGACACCATATAACTGTAGCGTTTTGAATAGCTTCTCTTTTGGCACCTTGTCATATGCCTTTTCCATATCTACAAAACTTAAATACAGATTTTTCTTATATTCGCATGATTTCTCAACTATTTGTCATAAACTGAAGATCTGATCCTGACAGCCTCTATTTGGCCTGAATCCAGATTGTTCTTCCACAATTCTTCTCAACTGTTTCTCAAGTATACTTGCATCGATTTTGCCAGGAACACTCAGTAGGGAAATACCTCTGTAATTTTCACATTCAGTTTTATTTACCTTTTTATATATGGGTACTATTAGAGCTCTACTCCAATCATCGGGAATTTGTCCCTCTGTTCAGGCCTTCTGAACTATGCAGTGCATCCACTGTAAGATTTTCATACCTCCATACTTCAGCATTTCTGGTCGAATATCATCTGCTCCTGCTGCCTTTCCACATTTCAAACCTTTGATGGCTTTTTCTACTTCAAATATGGATATGTATTCCTGACTGTATACCTGTTGAGTGTTTTTTACCACTGTGCTATCACTGCTTGTTTCATTTAGCAATTTTTCAAAGTATTTACTCCATACTTCAAGGATATCTTTTTCTCCTGTTTTCATGTCACCTTTATCATCTCTAACTCCTTTTACAGCACTCTTTCCTCCATTCCTAAGCTTCTTCAACAACCTCCAGAATATTTTGCCACCTTCTTGATATTTATTTTCTATATTCTTGCCAAAGTCCTCCCATGACTTTTGTTTAGCTAGTTTTACACACTGTTTAGCTTTCTTACATTTGTCTCTGTATTCTGTAAGAGTAAAAGCTGACTTATTTGCCAAGAACTTTTGATATGCTTCTGTTTCCTTCACTGCCTCTTTAACTTCCTGTGTCCGCCAGGGAGTTCTGATTTTTTTATCCTTGCACACAACCTCACCACATGCCTCTCTGGCAGAATCAATCAATGTTTTCTTCAGAGTTTGCCACCGAATCTACAAGGTTTAATTCCTGTTCTCAAACTCTTTCATTTTCTTTTCAATAATCTTTCTGTATTTTAGTCTACAGTTCACATCTGAGAACTGCTGAACTTTTATTCTCTTTAAAACTTTCATACATGAAATTCTTTTCAATATGAAATTCAATTTTATCCTGCTCAAGACTAAATAGTGATCGCTTCCAATTTGAAATCCTCTGTACACTCTGGTGTCCTGCACAAGGAAGAAAACATCACTATCAACAATAACATAGTCAATGAGACATTTTTTATTTCTTGCCTCTTCTCTCCCTGTGAATTTGTGCACATTTTTATGTTGGAACATGTTGTTAGTAATAACGAGTCCATGTCCTGAGCAGAAATCCAACAGATATTGCCATTATTATTAGCTTTGCTCTTTTTTCCAAATTTTCCTCCAATATTTTTGTATGCTTGACAATAATTTCCTACTCTACTATTTAGATTCCCAACAAGGACCTACTTTTCCCTTTTCATTGTGTTGGCTGCTTTCTCTAAAGGCTCAAAAAATTCCTCTACTTCTACCTTAGTAGAACCTTCTGTGGGACCATAGGCACAAATAAGTCTCATTGTCCAATTCCCCATTCTCATATTTGGCCACATCACTCTACTTGAGACTGACTGCCATTCCAGAAGATTAGCCTCGTATTTTGTGTTGAATACTATGGCTACTCCTTCTTTTCCTTGATTGTTATTGCCTGAGTATAACATTTTGTATTTATTGCTCAGAAAGATCTCACCAGTTTTTGTCTTTTTTGTTTCAATCACCCCTATTATGTCGATCTGGTACTTATCTAATTCCTCAGCTTGCTCCATTTCTTTGCCATTCAGGCTTCTTATGTTGAAAGTGCCGATCTTTAACTCTGGTGATGTTGAGTTGCAGTGTGTTTTCAGATTTGTTCCAGTAGGTTACTTTTTGCTGTCCTCCTGGTTCTCTGACGAAAACAACAGGGGGCCTTGTTTAACTAGGCTACGCCCCAGCTGGCATGAAATTTTGTCATGTTGTACCATCATCTTGTATTTTGGTTTAAGCCAATAAGAATACATTTTGGTCGGTTAAATACCAAATTGCCAGTCGATCCTCATTCATTCATTATCCAGGTAGATACCTAACAGGGTGCACCACGAGAAGTGAGGACTGGACATTAGGTCAGAAGCACTAGTCAGTTTTTCGCATTCCTTTAAAGGCTGTGTGGAGGTCTCCTCTCAGTTATACAACTATGACCACTAAGTTAACCCTTACACTAATGTAGTGTTTTGACTAATTTCTCTGTTATTCCATATAAATGTATTCAGTTGACTTCCTACCATACTGGCTTGATTCTCTTGTCTGTTTTCATATTTAATTTACCATCTTCATTAAAATTCGTGCCTAAGTACCTGAAATGTTTTACATGTTCTATGTTCTCCATTCACAATGCAGTTGATATTTTCCATGTTTCTTTCTCTTTTCATTATCTTTGGCTTGTTATTGCTGACCTTCATACTATGTCTATTACAACAGTTAGTTTAGTCAGGAATCTGGCAGACTTTTACCAGATTTCTTTAAAAGTATAACATCATCTGCATAAAGTAAGAACTGAGATTAACATCTCCAATGCTGATATCAGGTTTAATACCACTTTGCTTCATAATGTGATCCATATAGATAATGAATAACAGAGGGGATAATGTACATCCTTGTTTGACAATGGCTTTGCAGGTCTACAAAACTTAAATACGGATCCTTGTTATATTCCCACAATTTCTCAACTATTTGTCATAAAGTGAAAATCTGATCCTGACAGCCTCTATTTCGCTGAATCCAACATGTTCTTAAAAAAGCTTCCCTTCCACGATCCTTCTCAACCATTCTTAAGTATACTTGCAATTTTCTAATGTACTTTTGCATGCTTTTCAGTTTATTTATTTTAAAATATGTTCCCATTTTATTTTAATCAATGTTCCTGTTCAACACCCAGTTTTGATTAGTTCATAGTTTACAATACAACAGCTGTTCTGCAAAATTCTTCTCTGGGTGGTTTTTTTTTTTTTTTTTTTTTCATTCTCTGAAGGGTGAGTTAGCTGGTCTTATTTGGAAGTCGAGGGTCTTCCTTCCAGAAACACTGATTTTTCTTGGAATGGAAGGAAGTTTCGAATGAAAGGAAGGAAGGATCATTTGAGGGATTTTGAAATTTTCAACAGTCATGTTCAAATCATAATTATTATCAGCTGGTTTTCATTATCAGTACATATTTGCAGAGTTTGAATGGCTCTGATAGCAGCACGTAAGCAAATCGGAGACTTTTCAGTTTTTTTCTATTATTATTTAATTTAGACGTTACAAAATTATTTGAATAGACTGGAAACCTGGGCAAATGAAAATGGCTGTCAGTTTAATGTTAGTAAGTATAAATTTATGCACTTTGGCGTGATTAGAGTTCCAGCAGCATATTATATTAGCGGGGTTATGCTACAAGAAACTGAAGAGGCAAGGGATCTTGGTGTATTGGTGGATAAGAATTTAAAGTCTAAAGGTCACATAGCAAAAGTTGCAAATACGACTCAGAGGATAATTGCTATGTTGAAGCGACCCTTGATATGTAAGGATAAGGAAGTAATTTTGCCTCACAGACTGTGGTTAACAGGACAAAGAGAAGGGTGATATGATAGAGGTCTATAAACATTTGAATGAGTATTATAGCATTTCAAATGATGAAATTTTTCGTTATATGGAAGACGGGGAGAGAACACGGGGGTATCCATGGAAGTTAAGGTTGTTCTCAGTCAAGAAAGGGTTAAGATCTAGGTTTTTCTCTCAGAGAGAGCAGTGAGTGAGTGGAATGATTTGCCCTTAGGGGAAGTGAGTGCACCTAGTGTAAATGAATTTAAGGGAAGGTATGATAGCTGGGTTGGGTAATTTACAGCCTCCCTGGAGGTCTCATCATCATCATCATCATCAAATTCCTGCCATGTACCCTCAAGGGGTGTACAGGATATGATAGTACTACATGAAAAAATTACATCATTGCTAACTTCCTATTTACAATTTTCCTCCAAATCAGTCTGTTACTTGTCAAGACTCCAACATTATCAGATCTTATATTTCTATTGTCTAAAGCATTTTGTACCGTATCAATCCACCTATATCCTGGTCTTCCTCTGGGTCGTTTTCCTGCCAACCTGGCAGAGAACACTTGTTTTGCTAATCTTTCTTTGCCCATTCTGTTTAAGTGACCATACCACCTGAGATTAGCTCTGCTAACGCATTCCTGGATGTTGACAATGTCAAGTTCTTTCCTAATATCCTCATTTTTAATATGATATTGCCATTGATGCCATTTGTTCACGCCTCTAATCTTTCTCAGGACTCTCATATCTGCGGTCTCTAGTCTTTGGTCAAGTGTTTTACTTCTGACCCAGCTCTCAGATCCATAAGTTAAAACTGGTTTGAACACTGTCTTGTATACAGCTAATTTGGTGTTCCAACTAGTTTCTCTCTTATTCCATATGAATTTATTCAATTGACTTCCCACCATACCAGCTTTGCTGATTCTCTTGTCTATTTCTATATTGAATTTACCATCTTCACAAAAAATCATGCCTAAACTGAAATGTTTTACTTATTCCATAGGTTCTCCATTCACAACACAGTTGACATTTTCGATGATTCTGCCTATTTTCATTGTCTTTGTCTTTTTATTGCAGACCTTCATATCATATCTATTACAATAGTTATTCAATTTAGTCAGAGAATCTTGCAGACATGTAGCGGATTTATTTAGAAGTGTAACATCATCCGCATAAAACAAAGAACTGACATTAACGTCTCCAATTTTGATATCATGTTTAATAGCACTTTCCTTCATAATGTGATCTATATAGATAATGAATAACAGAGGGGATAGTGTACATCCTTTTCTCACACCAGATTTAACATTAAACCATCTTCCTGTACTATCTTCAATTTTAACTGCTGACTTACAACTCAAATAAAGACTAAGTATTGCTTGATATAATGCCCCATTGACACCATATAACTGCAGCGTATTGAAGAGCTTCTCTCTTGGCACCTTATCTTATGCCTTTTCCAAATCGACAAAACTTAAATACAGATCTTTGTTATATACCCATGCTTTCTCGACAGTTTGTCTTAAACTGAAGATCTTATCCTGACAGCCTCTATTTAGATTGAATCCAGCTTGTTCTTCACCAAGCTTTTCTTCCACAATTCTTCTCAACCGTTTCTCAAGTATACTTACATCGATTTTGCCATGAACACTCAGTAGGGAAATACCTCTGTAATTCTCATATTTAGTTTTATTTCCCTTTTTATATATGGGTACAATTAGAGCACTACTCCAATCATCGGGAATTCATCCCTCTGTCCAAGCTTTCTGAACTATGCAGTGCAGCCACTGTAAGACTTTTATACAACCATACTTCAGCATTTCTTGTCGAATATCATCTACTCCTACTGCCTTTCCACATTTCAAGCATTTGATGGCTTTTTCTACTTCAAGTATGGATATATATTCCTGATTGTATGCCTGTTGAGTGTTTTTTACCACTGTGCTATCACTGCTTGTTTCATTTAGCAATTTTGCGAAGTAATTTCTCCATACTTCAAGGATATCTTTTTCTCCTATTTTCATGTCACCTTTATCATCTCTAACTCCTTTTACAGCAGCTTCTTCAACAACCTCCAGAATATCTTACCGCCTTCTTGATATTTATTTTCTATGTTCTTGCCACAGTCCTCCCATGACTTTTGTTTATCTAGTTTTACACACTGTTTAGCTTTCTTACATTTGTCTCTATATTCTCTAAGAGCACAAGCTGTCTTATTTGCCAAGAACTTTTGATATGCTTTCTTCTTTTCCTTCACTGCCTCTGTAACTTCCTGTGTCTACCATGGAGTTCTGATTTTTCTATCCTTGCTGATAACCTCACCACATGACTCTCTGGTTGAATCAATGAAGGTTTCCTTCAAGACTTGCCACCGAATCTCCAAGGTTTGGTTCCTATTCTCAAACTCTTTCATTTTTTTTTCAATAATCTTTTTTGTATTTTAGTCTATAATTCACATCTGAGAGCTGCTCAACTTTTATTCACTTTTAAACTTTCTTACATGTTATTCTTTTCAATATTAAATTCAATTTTATCCTGCTCAAGACTAAGTAGTGATCACTTCCAATTTCAAATCCTCTGTACACTCTGGTATCCTGCACCAGGGAGAAAACATCACTATCAATAATAATAGTCAATGAGACTTTTCTTATTCCTTGCCTCTTCTCTCCATATGAATTTGTGCACATTTTTATGTTGGAACATGGTGTTGGTAATAACCAGTCCTTGTCCTGAGCAGAAATCCAACAGGTATTCGCCATTATTATTGGCTTTGTCTTTTCTCCAAATATTCCCAAAATATTTTTGTATGTCTGACAATCATTTCCTACTCTGCTATTTAGATCCCCAACAAGGACCAACTTTTCCTTTTTCGTTATTTTATTTGCTTTCTCTAAAGCCTCAAAAAATTCCTCCACTTCAACCTTAGTAGAACCTTCTCTGGGACCATAGGCACAAATAAATCTCATTGTCCAATTCCCCATTCTCATATTTGCCCACATCACTCTACTTGAGACTGCCTGCCATTCAAGAAGATTAGCCTCGTATTTTGTGTTGAATACTATGGCTACTCCTTCTTTTCCTTCATTGTCATTTCCTGAATATAACATTTTGTATTTATTTTTCAGAAAGATCTCACCAGTTTTGGTCTTTTTTGTTTCAATCACCCGTATTATATCGATCTGGTACTTATCTAATTCCTCAGCTAGCTCCGTTTCTTTGTCATTCAGGCTTCTTATGTTGATAGTACCAATCTTTAACTCTGGTGATGTTGGGTTGGGGTGTGCTTTCAGATTTGTTCCATTAGCTGACTTTTCGCTGTTCACCCCTGGTTCCCTGGCAAAAACAACAGGGGTCTTGTTTAACCGGGCGACGTCCTAGCCAGCATGAAATTTTGTCATGTTGTACCATCATTTTCTATATTGGTTTAACCAATAAGAATACAATTTGGTCGGCTAAATCCCAAATTGCCAGCCCATCCTCGTTCGTTCAGTATCCAGGTAGATACCCAACAGGGTGCACCACGAGTAGGTGAGGATTGGACATTAGGTCAGAAGCCCTGGTCGGTTCTCCACATTCCTTTAAAGGGTATGTGGAGGTCTCCTCTCAGTTATACAGCTTTGACCCTTAAGCACCCCATAGCACTTTGTTTTGAAGACCAAATAGCGTTTAAAATTTGTGTGTGTGTTTAGTGTTTTTTCCTCTCACTTACAAAATCAGTATTATTTAATTGTTCTAATACTTTTCCAATATGCTGATCTACTTTCAAACAATTCAGGTTCTAAAACTTTTAAAATCTCGTCTATTACATTCACTTGTCTTAGTCTTATAATTAAGACAAGAGAGAAGAAACATGTTTAATTAAAATGACTATACACATAATTATTTGCAAAATATTCATTACAAAGAATTTCATAAGGGACTTTCTATTTCACATTGACACTTAATTTCCTGAATAAAAAAAATCTAACAAACAAAACAAAGAAAAATTTCTTTTTAAATCCCTACTAGAATTAATAACTTTCCAACAGAATCAGTTTACTCAATTTCAATGAGAGACCTATCTCACTTATTCAGAGCCAACTTTCTTTCCAAATAAAGAACCTTATCCTACCTCAGGACTTAGTGTAAACAATATCAGAAAAATTACCTTGCTTCAGAAAGTTATCCATAAAGCTTACATACTTAGATTAAACTGTTTACAAAACTTTACAGTTTTGTAAACAGATCTTCATTACTTGAATTCAGTTCCATTCCTTATCTGAATAATACTTTTCTTCTTGTCTTTAGTTTTCTGTAATACACACACACACACACACACACACACACATACACACACACACACACTTTAATGTAGAACTGTTTAGAAGAAAAACACGACTTTTTGCTTAAAATAAAGTGTTCTATCTTCAGTTTCATCTGTTGACAGGAACAAATGCAGGATTAAATAATCAAGCACAAGACCAATAACTAGCACTGGAATTTGATTTTTCCAAACTTGAGCTAGTGTTTATTCTTTTAAAACAAGAAACTATTAGAAGCCTTCTTCTAGATTATTATTTCTTGTGGTCGTACAAGAAAGAATTTTGAAAGAATAAATACTTTCAGATAAATCTAAAGACCTTCAAATACATTCTTATAACTCTTTCTATCTAAATGGAACTCATGTTTCTCATTCCAAAATCCACAGCAATGTAAACATCCATCTGTTAAATAGTTTCATTGATGCTTCAAATGTCCACGCATGTATGTGCTAACTTCAAACTGCGGGTATAATACAGTGGTGCTTTTGTTGAATAGTAGGAAGAAACAACATGTAAAATAAACTTTCAGCTAAGAAAAACAGTTTTACTATACATTTTCACTCTATTAAAATACAATAATGATAGTTTCCTGATATCTACTATCAAAATTGCAGTGCATTTCTTGAACTAGAAAAGCTCAACTTCATATACGCTGTCTCCATTGCCATTATGAATCATACCAGAATTTAGTGCTATGTTAACAATTGCATTTTATAAAATGATTTATTAACATAATTCTTTATTGTTTGGAGAGACAGAGACAAGTGATTTTAATTTTGGCAATAAATTAAATTTTGTGCCAGAGTATTAAAAGAAATTATTAAATTAAGGTAAAAAGAAGAAAGGTGGGGAGAAATATACATTTAATTATCCTAATTTCTTTCAAATTTCTTATTAAGATTGCTTAATATATGTCACCTAAATTTTATAAAAAATAATAAAATGTGGTGTATCTGAATGAAAGTCATCAAATACTTCGCACTTTTCTCGTCTTCCTTTATCACTGTCCAACTCTCACATCCATATAGTAAGATGGATTTAACAAAGATTTCGATGAGATAGTCTTTAATTCACTATTTTATTGGCTTTCCAAAGTAGCTGTAATCTCTGAAGGGCAACAGTTGTTTTAGCAATGTATAATTTAATGTTATTTAAATTAATTTCAATCATTAATTAAAATTTTCATAGGCTCCTTGTCCAAAGACAATTTTTGATTTGAATGCTTATCTTTAATCCATAATCCTTAGATTCTCAATTCTTGTGACTGATGTTCATTCTTTGATACTAGGTCAATGTCAGTGCAAATCTAAGGTAACTCATTGTTAAGCTGCTGTTTTCCAAGGCTAGTCTATTATATATTCCAAATATAGGATAAAAATTATCGGCAAAAGTATGTTGACCTTGTCACACACACACACCTCTTTCCATTTTGAAAAGCTTGCTGTACTTGCCATTGATTTCTATTAGCATTTCTGAGGAATTGTATAAATGTTTTAATTAAGTGTATTATTTTGTTTTCTATGACATACAGATTCAATATTCTTTACAATGCCCCCATGCCATAATGAAGAAAATGCCTTCTATATAGCTATAAAATTATGTATTTTATAGATTTAATTAAGTATTTTATTATGTTCAACATATTTTTCTCCACTGAGATATATTGTAAATAAATGATTTACTCTTGCTTTGATGGAATCCTGCTTGGTGAGCTGAAAGTATATTTTCCTCTTAATCCTAGAGAGTACGATTTTAAAATTTTGCTTGGATGACAGATTAGACTAATGGTTCTATAACTGCTATGTTTTGTATTCCCTTTTTTAGGTCTTAATCAGAATAAATGTTAATTAATCATTAAGCTGTGATTCTTTGTTCCTCACATGCAGACAAATTTTGAACAGATCAGGTATGATAGGCCCCCCCCCCCCCCCCCCCCCCCCCCCCCCCCCCAATTTTCAGTAGTTCTGAAGTTATTCCATCTATGCCTGGCACTTTTCCCACCTTCAAATAATTAACTGCTACTTCTACCTCTTCTCTTATGAAATAGGAATGTCTCCTTCGTACAGTGTCATTTGTATTATGTCTTCAAATTTTTGATTATTAGAAGCTACTATGTTTTGAGAAAAGGTTAGCTGTATAATCATGCCAACACTGCAAGATTTCATTCGGTTCCAGTCAAAAGTGTGCCATTTTCATCCTCATTTGAACAGCTGGTGTTAGTGAAGGAGTGTGTTAATCTGCTTATCATTTGGAAAGCACTTCTGAAGTTGTTTCAGAAGTGCTTTCCATTTCCTCTTCAATCTTTTCACATTCTTTCAGAATCCAGTTGGTTTTAGGTGTTTTAATTTTATTTCTTATTAATTTGTTCAGTTCATTATATTTTTGCCTGCTATTGTTATTTCTTGTTTATACTAAACTTTCCTTTGGTCACATAGCTGTAAAACGTCTTCTGTAATCTAGAATTTAATTATACTGTGAGATTTCCCTATTACCACGTCAGCTGCTTCTAAAATTGCTTTGGAAAAGAGTTTGTATTCATTTCAACAGTTCTAGGGAGGTATTCAAGGAATTTGCAACATGGATGTTTTATGTGTTGTCCAAACAAGTATAGAATCAGTTAAATTGTAGGCACATCCAATGGTGTGCTGGAGCTGGTTGTAAAATTTTCAAGAATTTTGCAAGCCTGTTGTTAAATCTACAATGGCTATAAACTGTAGAGCAGAGCATACACTTCAGTTCACAATGGTTAGCAGCATTTGGTCAGTAAGCTTACATGACGACATTAATTCAGCTGGGAAACTTATTTCGGCATTCTTTGTGCTTTTTTCGCTGCCCTCTGCTTGTGTGGGGATTATCTCCACTAGCCTGTAATCATACAGAATATCATTTTTGAAGAAATATCTGCTTAATTTTGCCTCAGCCACTTCTTAGATTAATGAATGGCATTTCAGTGCTTGACATCTGTCAAAGATTTTGTTTCAGAAATTATCATGACCCCAGTGGTTCGTTATCCTAAGTGACACAGGCAAAATTAAGAGAATGTTTGCTGATAATAGAAATTTCTTGTATATTTGGGGGGGGGGGGGGGTCTCACAGAGGAAGAACCTGCTGCTTAGTTTCCAAAGAGGATGGTGGTGAGAAATAATTTAACAAGAGATCGCCAGGATTTTGAAGAAGTTTGGGCTTGTTTACATTGTATAACACACTTGGATTTTTGTTCATCACAAAGGAATGACTGCTGCCTCCTCATTTACCTAGGCATTTGGAATCGGCTTGGAAAATCATCATTCCCGTATTACAGCATTGTCATATTCTCCTCAGAACTTGTAAATAAGCATGCATGCCTAAAAGGTTTCTGTGCATGAGCTTAATTTGTTCTTATTACAAAAACATTATCTCACTATGAAGTAACAATATCAATAAATATTTATTTTAGTTATCTTTTAATATCCCCTAAAGATTTCACTTTACAGCAAATAGTTGAGAAATTACAGGAATATAACAAGGATCTGTATTTAAGTTTTGTAGATCTGGAAAAGGCATATGACAAGGTGCCACGAGAGAAGCTATTCAATATGCTACAGTTATATGGTGTCAATGGGGCATTATATCAAGCAATACTTAGTCTTTATTTGAGTTGTAAGTCAGCAGTTAGAATTGAAGGAAATACAGGAAGATGGTTTAATGTTAAATCTGGTGTCAGACAAGGATGTATATTATCCCCTCTGTTCATTATCTACATGGACCGTATTATGAAGGAAAGTGGTATTAAACCTGATAACAAAATTGGAGATGTTAATGTCAGCTCTTTGCTTTATGTGGATGATGTTATACTTCTAAATAAATCTGCTACAAGTCTTCAAGATTCCCTGACTAAAGTGAATAACTGTTGTAATAGATATGGTATGAAGGTCAGCAGTAACAAGACAATGAAAATAGGCAGAAACGTTGAAATTATCAACTGCATCGTGAATGGAGAACCCATAAAAAAAATAAAATATTTCAGCTACTTAGGTACAATTTTTAGTGAAGATTGTAAAATAAATATGGAAATAGACAACAGGATCAACAAAGCAGGTAGGAAGTCAACTGAATAAATTTGTATGGAATAAGAGAGAAATTAGTCAAAACTAAACTCAGTTTTGACATTTTTCAAATAAAGCTAAATGTCTTTATTGATTTGAAGGCCACTTGGATCTCGTGAGGTCTTAACAGTTTTGCAATTTTCTGTGAAACTGTGCCAGCAAAAGAAATGGAAATAGAAGACCTGTAGTGAGTTCCTTGGGTTTGCTGTTGGGATGGGTTGGAGAAAAGAATCTTTTTTTATCATTTTTTTCGGATAACCATTGTTTGTTAAAGTTTCGAAGATGAGATATAATTCCTCTAAACATACAAACTTATTGTTTTAATACTGACCATATTGTAATGCATACAAACATCTTGCATTCTTTGCCTACCAGTTTCGCTAGCAAACTATCTAGCTTTTTCAAGGCGTTGATGGAAAAGTATAAAAAACTAGTAAATGCAAATTGAAAGGAACATAAAAACGTAAACAATCTAGTAGCTAAGGTTACACCTTCGCGTGACAGAGACTGAAAGGACTTATTGTTATTCATTATCACGCATGCATGTTTGTTGTAAACGCGTAATGTGATTACTGGCTAGCTGTAGTTCAGATGGATTCAGAGAGGATCAGGTTTTTCCATGAACTGTTCAGAATAGTACCCTGATTTCTGTTGAGGTTTCCACCGGTTAATAACACCATTGTGGCTTCCTTGAATAAACAATGTCTGTGGTCATCATCCAAATATGGCATGGAGCTGTTTTGCCACTCAATCGTGTGGTTAGACGTACAGAAATGATGTGCTAAGCCAGAAGAAATACTTCTGTTGTGGTTTACATCACCAACATGTTCTTTTTGTCTGATCTCTAAACGCCGTGAAGTTTGTCCGATGTAGGCAAGACCACAGGAGTAAGGAATGTAATATACTCCTGGATATTTGTAGAATGGCACCTTATCTTTTGGGGATCTTAAAAACCTGTCTGATGCTTGTGGTTGGTTTGAAGACCACTCTGATGTTGTAGGCTCTTAGTATTCTGGCTATTTGATAAGAAATTGGCCTGATGGAAGGGATCAATACAGTAGAAATGTGCTGGGAGCTTGATTCTTCTTGTCTGGGGGTTGTCACCATATAGATATTTTTTGATGATGTTCAGAGGATATCCATTTTGTGATAATGTGTTGGCTATTAGTGAGAGTTCAGTCTGTGTATCCTCCTCTTCTGATATAAACTTTCGGGCTTTATTTTTCAACATGTGGATAATGTTCAGTTTGTGTGTCCTGTGATGGTTTGAAGTATAATAAAGATATCTTCCAGTGTCTGTAGGCTTTCTGTAAATAGATAAGTTGACACTATTTGACATTATTTAATAAGGTTGCAAGATGCTTGCAAAGGTAAGTTGGGGATGACCTTCCATCAACGATTGGACGAAGAGGTATATCCTTTTTATGTATTTTAGGTGTCCCATATAAAACTTATTTTGAGAAAAAAACTTTCAAATTTATAAAGACAAACAAATTAGGAAATTCAATGAACTTTACAAAAAAAAATATCGGACACAGAACAACCTCCCGGATGACAAAGTGATCTTTAATTTATCGAATCATAGTCTCACAAAAAATGAATCCGACATTCTCAAAAAAGGTTTTAACTTTGCGATTATGCTCAAATACATTCCTAAAATGGATTTCGTGTGTGGAATTGAAAAAGGCCTATATCCACTACCACAAAACGTAGCCAACACTATTAGATTCAAAAGTACCATAATCCTAGCCAAAAACCAAACAACCTATTCTCAACATGTCTCCTTATGATAGAAAGGCAATCCTCAACTTGAAGAAAAACAAAGATATCATCATTACAAAGGCTGATAAGGGAAATTCAACAGTTATCATTAACTCTAAAGACACTCATGATAAGTTAAACGTATTACTATCAGATAACTCTACCTATAAGATCCTAGACAGAGACCCCACCATAAAAAATCATAATGAACCAAACCAACTAATCAGAAATTGTAACATTTGGTCAGAAGAAGTGAAGAGAACACTTAAATCCTCATATCCCGTCATTCCCAGGCTATATGGGATACATAAAATACATAAAAAGGATATACCTCTTTGTCCAATCGTTGATGGAAGGTCATCCCCAACTTACCTTTTGGCCAAGCATCTTGCAAACTTATTAAATAATAAAATAAGATCAACAGAATCCTATATCAAGAATAGTCAACATTTTGTAAATAATTCATTGCCTTATATCATGGACTCAGAGTGCTCTGTGTTCCAATAGTAATATACTTTTCATCAGCATAGTTTTGCTGTTAGTTGTCATGGTTGATGTGTGACTTATATGCATCTTTGAAAACAGGACCATGTAAGCTCTTCATATAATTTTTTCTTATGTATACCCTCATCATCCTTTAAGGTTTAGATTCTTTGGTTTCATATACTGCTAAAATAGTGGTACCACCCTTCCTTGCTCTCTTTTTCCCCTTATGCTAGTTTCATAGTTCCTCTTCTTGGCTAAAGTGCCCCCCCCCCCTCATTTCCACCTTGCTGTATAGGGTTTCTTATAGTTAATTTTGGTTGATGCAATCTTTAATCACACAAAAGCAGTAAGTTTTGCATAAATATGTCAACTGCATAGAAATGGACCTCCTCCATTTGAAGATACAACAGTATTGTTTACTTTTGCAGGCAAGCTGAGAGATTGTACCTGACCTTGAAGGTGAGAGTAATAAATACATTGCTTGGAAAGAAGTCTGTGGAACCCCCATGGACAAGACGCATTGTGCCATGTAACAAGTCATATATTTGTAACCAGCATTTTTTATTGAATTGAAATTGGACAGTGTGCAAGCAAGAGCCAATCTTTCTTCTACCATCGTTTGCTTTGTCTGGATTAAATGGCTGCAAGAAGGGAACGGATGAAATTTGAAAGAAACATTGTGGTGTGATCTCTGGTCAACAGGCAGTGATCATACTGAGATGGAGTGCAGGGAGTGAAGTGCAACTGCTACCTGCAGTGATACTACTCACCAAACATCACTGTAAAGTGCTACGAAGAATAATGCATAAAAACTGCCATTCGTCGACTGACACATTGAATGTGGAGTTCCAGGCATCGGCTGGAACACTAATCTGCAAAAACATTCAAAACCAAGACTCACAACATGGTTTCCATGGTAGGCATGCAATATGCAAGTCCCATATTACCCTAACCAACATGCAGTGTCAGCTTCAGTGGTTCAAAGAGCGCATACAGTGGAAGCTTGGAAAGCTGTGTTATGGAGCTACAAATCATGCTACACCTTCTACTGAGCAGATGGACAGGTGTGGCAGATGAATGCCTGGTGAATGTCTTACCAGAGTAACCTTAGCAGAGAAATTTGGGGGTAGTAGTGTGATATAGGGTCTTGTTTTCCCTGGTTTGACTCGGACCTCTGTTTGTGGTGATATGAACCTTAAACTCCTAGAGATGTATGAATATTTTGGACAATGCAATGCTTCCTACTTTGTGGCATTTCTATGGAACTGAGTATTGTCTCTTTCAGCAAGACAATGCACCATATCATAAGGCTGCTACTGTAACTGCATGGTTTTTGCATGATTTTTGATCATGGCAAAGGCAAGATGTTGACTTAACTGAAATAGAGCCAGTCTTAGAAGCCAGAAAACTATCCATCATGGAATTGAAAGACACTCCTGGCAGTCATTTTCAAAATCTTCATCAGCATCTTTCAGGTGAATGGTCAGATCTTCACATTGATTATTCAGATTCTAATGTTATTACATTTAAGACTACAATATATGATAAATACATAGGCACAGTTATTAAACACCTAGAAGGTAAGATTTCCAGATATGCCAATCAATCATGCCAATCATTTCAAGACTTTTCAATGCAGAAAGTCATGATCAGTGTGAAGCTTCTGAGATTCTTTTTGGTTATTATTCTTGAAATGGAAGTCCTGCAGTTTTAAACTATGAAAGAACTAAACTAGAATGGGCAGTTGCATCAAAAATGATTAATGGACAGTCATACAAAAATCTAGATCCAAGACAAATACTGCTGAAATTAGCAACAACACCTGAGCTCAAAGACTTTTCCAAATTTAGCAAAACTAGCTGTTGTTGGACTGGCCACACATGTGAGCACAGCTGAATGTGAAAGGGGTTTCTCTGCATTAAAAAGGATAAAAACTTGTATGAGTAATCACATCAGTCAGAAAACTCTAAATAATCTGATGCTTATTTCACTGGAGGGACCAGATCCAACAGATTTTAATTACATAAAAGCTGCTGACAACTGGGCTTCTAAGAAGATGAGAAGAATTAATCTATAGAATTTTAAGCTGTGAGCATTACAAGGTTTTTCATTACTTAATGAGAAAATAAGAAAAATCCTACTTTTGTTTGTTATAATTACTATATAAAATATTATCCTTGTTTGAAGTAATTTCTAATAAAATTACTATTTTAATTTGTTATGAAAAAGGGTCTTTCTTAACTCATTCAAAATTTTTGTATGCCTGGCTTATACTTCATTCCACCCAGCTGGTAAAAATTTCTGGGGAGAACACTGATCCTGTTTCCACTTAGTTTGCCAGATCAAGTTTGAATATGGTGGCATGGGGGGGGGGGGCTGTTGAAGCTACAAGAGACTGGTATGTCCATGTGCCTGTCACCTTCCATTGCATACTTCTGCCCCCCCCCCCCCCTCTGAATAAGAACAGTATAATCTGATATAGTTTTATTGTAATTATAACAAAATCTCCTACAAAATGTTTAAAAAATCGACAAAAAATAAAACAATCTAGCCCACAAAATAACTAAAACAAAATTTAACTGGAAAAAAAAAACATTAAAAGATTTCCATATCCTCTTCACCAACAAGCCAAATCAGTTGGAAATCTTAACAACCACCATCCACCTCAGTTGTACAGATATTCTGTCACAAGAATAGCGTGGTTTCATCAGGTCTTGACATCCTGTCAAAGAATGTTAAATTTTTAATTCTCCCTATGTGATCTGCTCTAGCTCAAAATTTTCTTGCCAGACATTTTTTGCATTCGGTTTCTTACTTTGTCATGCCTCGAATTCTGGTAATTACTTTGACCTCTAATTACCTGTCTCTAATATTTTCTGAAGTCCAAGATACCTAAACGCTGATGAAATCCTTGTAGACTTCGTCTACATCTCATATTGTCTTTTCTTCTTCATTTCCACTGATCAGTGATGATGATACTGTCTTAGTCTCATGACCGGGATCATGCTATCCATTATGACTTTTCCAATTTAAAATCATTTTCTCCTTGAATGGCATTTGCCATATAGCATAGAAATAAGCCTGTATTCAGCCTGTTCCACACAAAAAGTGTTAAAAGTCAGCCAACAAGCTGTCATCCAATTTTTTTTCACTTTAGTTTTCTCAAAAAGTCTTCGTTAGGTCATCAATAGCAAATATTTTCACTATCTGGAGGCTCGCTGGCATTATAGATTTCACCACTCTTGGGTCCAGCCAATCTACTATCCATCAAACTTTTGACAAAAGGGCTGCAAACCCATGGAAAGGTTTGGAGAAACTTGTGTTGTTGCTCTTAACATTTTTCTTCCTAAGCCTGTCCAAACTTGGAATACTGCTTACATATTCAGAATGGTGCATTTGAAAACTTTCAAAGAATGCTTGATGTTATTCAGAAGAAGACAATCCTATTAACTGATAATCCCCCTCATCCAGATTTGCACCAGTCATTGTCATCATAGATGTTTCTCTTTCAGCCTTATGCCTCTTCTAGAACACAAACAGCTACTAGTCAGTCTTCATTTACTGACCAGCTTTATATCGAACAAACCAATTTTCTACTGCTTTCATTCCATTTACTTCTCATTTTTGAAATAACTTTCCATGGCGTTTTAACCTGAGACTACAAACTTCATCTCTGCAAGAGATGTGAACTTTTTTTTACCCATAATACTATCTGCCTCGAAATCTCTGGGTGTGTTTTAATTGGAATTTTATTCACTTGTACTATAAATAAAGTAGGAGTGAAATAGATGTATAATCTAATTAAATAAGAGATTCGTAAGAAAAAGATTATGTGGAAGGAATGCCGTGTGCATAAGGATGCTGTCAGTTATGATTATTATAAGCAGCAAGCCAGAAGAGTCACAAGTGTTGTACAGAAAACTAAGTCTGAGTATGAAAAGAATTTGGCTCTTCAAGTTAAATATAACTCAGAAGAATTCTATCATTATGCTGCAAGTTAAAGAAATAGTGAATATGAAATATTCATTCTTTCTTTTGAATTATTTGAAAAAGTTATTTGAATAACTACTGAATGCAGATAGTATGCATGTGACTGACGCAGAAGTGATTGTTCATCTAATGAGTAGCCATTTTGCTAACAGCTCTCGAGCTGGTGTATGCTGCATTGAACTCACTGCACTGTACTACCTGTATTAGGAAATTCATGTGTATGAGGATGAAGTACTAGAGCTGTTGCACAAACTGAATATGAATTCTGTAATAGGAGCTGATGTGATATCAGCACGTATGCTAAAAGAGTGTCCAGCTGTACTGGTAATTCCTTTGATCAGGCTATATAATGTAAATCTCAGAACAGGGAAGATTCCATAGGAGTGTAAAGAATGTATGGTAATCCCATTGCACAAAAGTGGTGCAAAGACTTATGTATCCTACTATTTACCAGTCAGTATCTCAGGAGTGGTGGTGGAAAAGCTGGTTAGGGCTTGCATTCAGAAATGGATTGACAGAAAATCTCTACTTTGCAGCTTGCTCACATTCTGAGTTAGACGCAACATTTGACAGAATATAGCATAGAAGACTGCATAAATTGGAGAATGGGATTGGATTATAAACTATTGGCATGGATAAGAGGAAGACTCACTGACAGATATAAAAAAGTCGTGTGTGTGTGGGGGGGGTGGGTGAATCTTCAAGATTCAAGGTAACCAGTGGTGTGCTTCAAAGATTTGTCCTTGGTCCATTGTTATTCAATTTGTACATTAATGACATTGGAAGGATTTGACATGTGACATACAGCTATTTGCTGATGATGCAAAGATAGGTAGGATAATCAGAAGTATTGCTGATATGCACAGAATGATTTCAAGGCTGGAATTGTGGTCATGTGAAAATGGCTATCAGTTCAACATTAATCACATTTTGGTGTGATTAGATATCCAATGTCATATTATATTGATGGGATCATGCTAGAAGAAACTGATCTAGCTAGGGATCTTGGAGTTTTAATATACAGTAAGTTGAAGTACTGGAGTCATGTAGCAAAAATTGTAAACAGATTCATAGAACAATTGCAATGCTGAAACAAACTTTTCTTTGTAAAAATAGAAAGTATCATTTTGCTTCGTTAGTAGACCTTGATAAGACCTCACTTAGACCATTGTGTGCAGTTCTGGTTTCCGTGGTGATTCTGATGCAGTGGAGAGAGAGAGAGAGCACAAAGGAGAATGTCAAAAATGCTGTCAAGATTGTGGAATAATGATTATGAAGGCAGATTGAGAAGTTGTAGTTCACAGACACTAGGAAACAGCAGAAAGAGGGATGATATTATTGACAGTTACAAACTTTTGAGTTTCCATGTGTAAGTATGATCAGGAGATTGCACAATGGTCTGGCCGCCAGTTGCTCTAGCTCTTTAGCATGACCCAGGGTGCACTACGAGGAGGCGAGCTAGAATTGCGCGCCCCCTTTGTGGTACTATATGGGGCTCAAGTGCCACAACTCTGCGGTGCACTGCAATGGGTCTAGTTTACAGTGCAGCAGAGTTTGGTGCTCCTGTCTTGCTCAATAGTTACCATGTCAATAAACTAGATACTCAACTTAACTCCACTCTGTGTTAAATAACAGGTTGCATTAGGAGTACACTCTTACAATGGCTCCCCACTTTGAGCCATATTGCTCCTCCGGAACTGCGACGACAGGAAGCCTTGCTTTGTGAATATAAAAGAATTTTAAATAACCAAAATCTCCCAATACATGAATTTATTCCAAATGCTTTATCTAATAGACTAAAATCCAGAAGACCTACCATAAAAACCGCCAGTAATCTTCTTAGCCAGAATGACAGTATGATGAGTAGGTGGGATGTACTGTGGTTCCAAGCAGTATCACCTGAAGTTCGCAATCACATAAACATCTTCCAAAAACCATCTGGATTTGACCTGCCCAAGAATATATGGATGACGGCTAACAGGATTCGTACTGGCCATGGTGTATGTGGAGACTTACTTTCAAAGTGGGGTAAGATACCATATCCCCACTGTCCCAGTGGAGCCGAGACCCAAAGCATTTACCATATAGCACGGGAATGTGAGCTGACAGCATATCCAGGTGACTTTAAGGATATCTTTGACCTATCCCCCAGAGGCGATCAACTGGATCAAAAACCTAAATGTTAAAATATGACTAAGCTTCCGTCTGATGCGTGTCATAAATTTCATATTTGTATTTGTCTGAATGTAGAACTTATTTTTTATTTTTATTTATTTTTTTATCATATACACCTAAACCTCTTTTTACGTGAATTCGGATATCAAAAATTTTTTTGATATCCCAATTTTGATTTCTCATAAAATTCTGAGAATTTTGTAGAATTGCATTCTCGTTTCAATTAAGAAAATTCTAAATTCTTACGAATTTCATTTATTAGGAATTCCCCTAATTACATAACTGACTGCGCATAAAAAAGCAGTTCTAAGCAGTTTGAATTTGGTGTTTGAGTAGACAACACAGTTACCGCATTTTTTGCATTTGCATTTTTTAAGTGAAATCAAAATAAAAATCGTATTATAAAATTAATAATTTTGCTAAGAAATAATAAATGGTAAGCTATGTGTAATTTTCAAACTTTCATTTCATTAACCGAAGATTTTAATCCAGCCCACATGATGTTGCCGATAACCAAAAAAAAAAAAAAAAAGGAAAGCCGTTTCCTTGTATATAAAAATTCAAATTTTAGATTGTCTTCAAATTGGGGAAGGTGCGACGGGGCTGTGGGTAAGCATTTTGGAGTCTGTGAATCAACTGTCAGATCTATAAAGAAAAATGAAGAGGATATTAGAAATGCGGTATGTTCTGGTACAAAAATCGAGTGCGAAATTATCATCGTACACAGGAAATGTTGTTCTAGAAAAGGCTGAAAAAGCTTTAGTGATGTGGATAGAAGATAATGCACAAAAAAAGAATGCCAGTTGACGGAAATTCCATCAGCATTGAGATTTTATGAACAGATTAAAAAACTGCAGCCAGATACTTCATCTCAATCAAGGAAAAAATATGAATTTCATGCAAGCAATGGTTGGCTGGCTAAGTTTATTAAAAGACATGCTCTTCATAATATAAAAATTAAAGGTGAAACGGCTTCTGCTGATGAAACAGCTGCTAAAGCATTTCCACAAAAACTTGCTAAAATAATTGAAGATGGAGGTTACACTCATGAACAAGTTTGGAATATGGATGAAACTGGCCTTTTCTGGAAAAAAATGCCAAACAGAACTTGCGTATCAAAAATGCAAAAAACTGTTGGTGGGTTCAAAGCAGCAAAGGATCGCATGACACTCCTATTTTGTTCGAACTCTTCAGGAGTTTCGGATGTTAAAACCACTGCTCATAAATTGATCAGTAAGACCACGGCCAATGAAAGGCATAGATTTTCAAAAATTGCCAGTTTGTTGGATGGCCAACAAAAAAGCTTGGGTGACCATTGGTATTTTCACTGAGTGGTTCCACAAACATTTTGTGCCAGAGGTTAGATGCTATTTGAATGACAAGGGTCTCGAATTTAAAGTGCTTTGGATTCTTGATAATGCACCCGGTCATCCTGCCATAGAACATCCAAATGTGCAATTTTTTTTTCTGTGGCCCAATACCACATCATTGCTACAACCTCTAGATCAGAGTATAATTGCGACTTTTAAAACATATTATGTTAGACGAACATTTCAGTACATTTTGAACAAGCTAAATGATGATGAAACACTGTCAGTTATGGATGTGTGAAAAAAATTTTCAATTATGGATTGTATTGATCAGGTTCGATTATCGTTATCTGAATTGAGACCAGAAACTATGAATGCATGCTGGAAAGCTATTTGGCCTGCATGTGTTAAAGAGAATGCTCCTGTTCCCTTCAATCATACTGCAGAATTCCCCAATATAATAAGTTTGGCATGTGAAATTGGCAGAGAAGGATTCGATGATCTTACTTCGGCAGATATTGAGGAACTCATTGAGGAGGCCATACTATTTCAACTTTCACTGACAAACTGGTGAAAATGCATCATTGCTATGCTGTCTGTGGAAATTCACTAGACAAATCATCTGTTATAATAAAGTACTGTTTTTTTAGATTCTCTATAGTTAAACATTGACTCTAAAATGCCCTCTGAAGTCAAGACATAAATCCTTTACTTGTGTAGAACAATTGTTCATTACTCTGTGAAAAACAATGTCATTTGGTTCCAGTTAATGACATGGTCTCCTAAAGCATATTTCCATTGATGAAGAAAACAGATATAATATGTATGTTTTACTCTTATTTCAACAATATCATCTACACTGTCATTTTGCTAAATTTTAATTTATCATGCAGCTTGAGATCATAGTTATACTGTTGTTATCCCTTATCTACTGTTGCATCTGATGTTTTTTAAGTGTCTTAAGTTTGATTGTATCAATGCTTCGATGATATTGGCCAATACAAGTAATGGTTATTAGTGTAAATATTAGTATTACTACTGGAAAATGATCATGATCACTATTTGGTTTTGCATAGGATGAAATTGAAAATTTTGAAATGAAAAGTGTCTAAAAATTTTTTTAAAAAGAAAGAATAATAGTCATGTTTTAATCATCTTAAAGCTTTAGAAGTGCATTAGATGACCAAAGTATACAATTTATTTCTGTTAAAACATCAATCTGACAATATTGATGTTCTAACAGAAATAGACTCGTTTTGAGGAAAATTGTTAGTAAGGTTATACACAGTATCATGGTACTGTGTACAACCCTTAAGCATACATATCAGGAAATTGGTGATAATGTTATTACTTCTAAAACTGCAGAGTGTAGCTGAAATATCTACAGATGTTTGGGATCACTTATGGATGAAAGAGCATGGAAAACTGACCAGAACTTCTGATCTTGTCCTTCCCACCTTATGGTTCAATCCATTATTAGGTATCCATTTGGATACTAAACAAATTCAGGTGGGCTGGCAAGCAAGTCTCAAGATGACCCAATCATATTCTATATTGGCTTAAACCACAAGCAGATATGATAGTATAACATTATTCAGTTTTAGACAGGGTCTCAATTAGTGCAGATGATGAATCCCATGAAGTGGTTGCATTATTCGAATTAACACTATGTTTATTAATAAAATATTACATTAAAGGATAAAAAGAATATACATCATCATTATCATCATCAAATTTCTACCATGTACCTCAAGGGGTGTACAGGATATGATAGTACTACATGAAAAATTTACACCATTACTAAATTCCTATCTACAATTTCCCTCCAAATCAGTCTGTTACTTGTCAAGACTCCAACATTATCACTTCTTACATTTCTATCATCTAAGGCACTTTGTACCGTATCAATCAGACTATATCTGGGTTGTTTTCCTGCCAACCTGGCAGAGAACACTTGTTTTGCTAATCTTTCCTTGCCCATTCTATGTAAGTGACCATAACACCTGAGATTAGCTCTGCTAACGCATTCCTGAATGCTGACAGTGTCAAGTTCTTTCCTAATATCCTCGTTTTTAATATGATATTGCCATTGATGCCATCTGTTCACGCCTCTAATCTTTCTCAGGACGCTCATATCTGTGGTCTCTAGTCCTTGGTCAAGTGTTTTGCTTCTGACCCAGCTCTCAGATCCATAAGATAAAACTGGTTTGAAAACTGTCCTGTATACAGCTAATTTAGTGTTCCGACTAATTTCTCTCTTATTCCATATGAATTTATTCAATTGACTTCCTACCATACCAGCTTTGTTGATTCTGTTGTCTATTTACCATCTTCACTAAATATCGTGCCTAAGTAGCTGAAATGTTTTACTTGTTTCAGAGGTTCCTCATTCAAAACACAGTTGACATTTTCAATGATTCTGCATATTTATTCAATTTAGTCAGGGAATCTTGCAGACTTGTAGCAGATTTATTTAGAAGTATAACACCATCTGCATAAAGCAAAGAGCTGACATTAACATCTCCAATTTGATATCTTGTTTAATACCACTTTCCTTCATAATGTGATCCATATAGATAGTGAATAACAGATGGGATAATGTACATCCTTGTCTCACACCAGATTTAACATTAAACCATCTTCCTGTACTTCAATTCTAACTGCTGACTTACAACTCAAATAAAGACCAAGTATTGCTTGATATAATGCCCCATTGACACCATATAACTGTAGCATATTGAACAGCTTCTCTCTTGGCACCTTGTCATATGCCTTTTCCAGATCGACAAAACTTAAATACAGATCTTTGTTATATGCCTATGATTTCTCAACTATTTGTCTTAAAGTGAAGATCTGATCCTGACAGCCTCTATTTGGCCAACTTGTTCTTCGCCAAGCTTTTCTTCTGCAATTCTTCTGAACTGTTTCTTAAGTATACTTGCATAAATCTTACCAGGAACACTCAGTAGGGAAATACCTTTGTAATTTTCACATTCAGTTTTATTTCCCTTTTTATATATGGGTACTATGAGAGCTGCACTCCAATAATCGGGAAAATTTGCCCCTCTGTCCAGGCTTTCTGGACTATGCAGTGCAGCCACTGTAAGTCTTTTATACCACCATACTTTAGCATTTCTGGTCGAATATCATCTATTCCTGCTGCCTTTCCACATTTCAAGCCTTTGATGGCTTTTTCTATTTCAAGTATGGATATGTATTCCTGACTGTATGCTTGTTGAGTGTTTTTTATCACTGTGCTATCACTGCTTGTTTCATTTAGCAATTTTTTGAAATAATTACTCCATTCTTCAAGGATATCTTTTTCTCCTGTTTTCGTGTTACCTTTCATCATCATCATCAAATTTCTGCCATGTACCCTCAAGGGGTGTACAGGATATGATAGTACTACATGAAAAAAATTACATCATTATTAATTTCCTATCTACAATTTTCCTCCAAATCAGTCTGTTACTTGTCAAGACTCCAACATTATCAGATCTTATATTTCTATCTTCTAAGGCACTTTGTACCGTATCAATCCACCTATATCTTGGTCTTCCTCTGGATCGTTTTGCTGCCAAGCTGGCAGAGAACACTTGTTTTGCTAATCTTTCCTCGCCCATTCTGTTTAAGTGACCATACCACCTGTGATTAGCTCTGCTAATTTATTCCTGGATGTTGGCAATGTCAAGTTCTTTCCTAATATCCTCGTTTTTAATATGATATTGCCATTGATGCCATCTGTTCACGCCTATAATCTTTCTCAATACTCTCATATCTGCGGTCTCTAGTCTTTGGTCAGGTGTTTTACTTCTGACCCAGCTCTCAGATCCATAAGTTAAAACTGGTTTGAACACTGTCTTGTATACAGCTAATTTAATGTTCCAACTAATTTCTCTCTTATTCCATATGAATTTATTCAATTGACTTCCCACCATACCAGCTTTGCTGATTCTGTTGTCTATTTCTATATTTAATTTACCATCTTCAGTAAAAATCGTGCCTAAATTGCTGAAATGTTTTACTTGTTTCACAGGTTCTCCATTCACAACACAGTTGACATTTTCAATGATTCTGCCTATTTTCATTGTCTTTGTCTTTTTATTGCTGACCTTCATACCATATCTATTACAACAGCTATTCAATTTAATCAGAGAATCTTGCAGACTTGTAGCGGATTTATTTAGAAGTATAACATCATCCACATAAAGCAAAGAGCTGACATTAACATCTCCAATTTTGATATCATGTTTAATACCACTTTCCTTCATAATGTGATCCATATAGATAATGAATAACAGAGGGGATAATGTATATCATTGTCTCACACCAGATTCAACATTAAACCATTTTCCTGTACTTCCTTCAATTCTAACTGCTGACTTACAACTCAAATAAAGACTAAGTATTGCTTGATATAATGCCCCATTGACACCATATAACTGCAGCATATTGAATAGCTTCTCTCTTGGCACCTTGTCATATGCCTTTTCCAGATCGACAAAACTTAAATACAGATCTTTGTTATATATTTCCATGCTTTCTCGACTATTTGTTGTAAAGGGAAGATCTGATCCTGACATCCTCTATTTGGCCTGAATTCAGCTTGTTCTTCACCAAGCTTTTCTCCCACAATTCTTCTCAACCGTTTCTCAAGTATACTTGCATAGATCTTGCCAGGAACACTCAGTAGGGAAATACCTCTGTAATTCTCACATGCAGTTTTATTTCCCTTTTTATATATGGGTACTATGAGCTCTACTCCAATCATCGGGAATTCATCCCTCTGTCCAGGCTTTCTGAACTATGCAGTGCAGCCACTGTAAGACTCTTATACCACCATACTTCAGCATTTCTGGCCGAATATCATCTGCCTTTCCACATTTCAAGCCTTTGATGGCTTTTTCTACTTCAAGTATGGATATGTATTCATGACTGCATGCCTGGTCAGTGTTTTTTACCACTGTGCTGTCATCACTGCTTGTTTCATTTAGCAGTTTTTCAAAGTAATTACTCCAGACTTGAAGGATATCTTTTTCTCCCGTTTTCATGTCACCTTTATCATCTCTAATTCCTTTTACAGCACTCTTTCCTCCATTCTTAAGCTTCTTCAACAACCTCCAGAATATTTTGCCACCTTCTTGATATTTGTTTTCTATATTTTTGCCAAAGTCCTCCCATGACTTTTGTTTAGCTAGTTTTACACAGTGTTTAGCATGCTTGCATTTGTCTCTATATTCTCTAAGAGCACAAGTTGACTTATTTGACAGGAACTTTTGGTACTTTCTTCTTTTCTTTCACTGCCTGTTTAACTTCCTGTGTCCACCAGGGAGTTCTGATTTTTTTATCCTTACAGACAACCTCACCACATGCCTCTCTGGCAGAATCAATCAATGTTTTCTTCAGAGTTTGCCACTGAATCTCCAAGGTTTGATTCCTTTTCTCAAACTCTTTCATTTTTTCTTCAATAATCTTTGTGTATATTAGTCTACAGTTCACATCTGAGAGCTGCTCAACTTTTATTCGCTTTGAACTTTCTAACATGTCTATCTTTTCAATATGAAATTCAATTTTATCCTGCTCAAGACTAAATAGTGATCAATTCCAATTTCAAATCCTCTGTACACTCTGGTGTCCTGCACCAGGGAGAAAACATCACTATCCACAATAACATAGTCAATTGTTATATGTTATTCCTATCAACAATAACATAGTCATATGTTATTCCTAGCCTCTTCTCTCCACGTGAATTTGTGCACATTTTTATGTTGGAACATGGTGTTAGTAATAACCAGTCCATGTCCTGAGCAGAAATCCAACAGATATTTGCCATTATTATTAGCTTTGCTCTTTTCTCCAAATTTTCCCAAAATATTTTTGTATGTCTCACAATCATTTCCTACTCTGCTATTTAGATCCCCAACAAGGACCAACTTTTCATTTTTTTTTTGTCAGTTGCTTTTTGTAAAGCCTCAAAAAAAAAATTCCTCCACTTCTACCGTAGTAGAACCTTCTGTGGGACCATAGGCACAAATAAGTCTCATTGTCCAGTTCCCCATTCTCATATTTGCCCACATTACTCTACTTGAGACTGACTGCCATTCCAGAAGATTAGCCTCGTATTTTGTGTTGAATACTATGGCTACTCCTTCTTTTCCTTGATTTTCGTTGCCTGAATATAACATTTTGTATTTATTGCTCAGAAAGATCTCACCAGTTTTGGTCTTTTTTGTTTCAGTCAGCCCTAATATGTCGATCTGGTACTTATCTAATTCCTCAGCTAGCTCCAATTCTTTGCCATTCAGTCTTCCTACATTGATTACGTTGTTTGGTTTAACCGATCTTTAACTCTGGTGATGTTGAGTTGGGGTTTGTTTTCAGATTTGTTCCAGTATTTGACTTTTCGCTGTTCGCCCTGGTTCCCTGGCGAAAACAATGGGGGCCTTGTTTAACTGTGCGACGCCCCAGCCGGCATGAAATTTTGTAATGTTGTACCATAATTCTATATTTTGGTTTAACCAATAAGAATACAATTTGGTCAGCTAAATTCCCAAATTGCCAGCTCGTCCGTTCAGTATCCAAGTAGATACCCAACAGGGTGCACCATGAGAAGGTGAGGATTGGACATTATGTCAGAAGCCCTTGTCGGTTCTCCGCATTCCTTTAAAGGCCATGCGGGGGTCTTCTCTCAGTTATACAGCTTTGACCCCTTTTACTTCTCTTTCCTCCATTTCTGAGGTTCTTCAACAACCTCCAGAATATTTTTCCATCTTCTTGATATTTATTTTCAATGTTCTTGCCAAAGTCCTCCCATCACATGTTTAGCTAGTTTTACACAGTGTTTAGCTTTCTTACATTTGTCTCTGTATTTCTCTAAGAGCACAATCTGACTTTTTTTCGAGGAACTTTTGATATGCTTTCTTCTTTTACTTCACTGCCTCTTTAACTTCTTGAGTCCATCATGGAGTTCTGATTTTTCTATTTTTGCAAACAACCTCACCACATGCCTCTCTAGCTGAATCAATCAGTGTTTTCTTCAAGGCTTGCCACTGAATCTTAAAAGTTTGGTTCCTGTTCACAAAATCTTATTTTTTCTTCAATAATCTTTGTGTATTTTTGTCTACAGTTCACATCTGAGAGCTGCTCAACTTTTATTCGCTTTAAAACTTTCTTAGATGTTATTCTTTTCGATATGAAATTCAATTTTATCCTGCTCAAGACTAAATAGTGATCACTTCCAATTTCAAATCCTCTGTACACTCTGGTGTCCTGCACCAAGGAGAAAACATCACTATCAACAATAACATAGTCAATGAGACTTTTCTTATTCCTTGCCTCTTCTCTCCATGTGAATTTGTGCACATTTTTATGTTGGAACATGGTGTTAGTAATAACCAGTCCATGTCCTTAGAAGAAATCCAACAGGTATTTGCCATTATTATTAGCTTTGCTCTTTTCTCCAAATTTTCCCAAAATATTTTTGTATTTCTGACAATCATTTCCTACTCTGCTATTTAGATCCCCAACAAGGACCAACTTTTCCTTTTTCGTTATTTTAGTTGCTTTCTCTAAAGCCTCAAAAAATTCCTCCACTTCAACCTTAGTAGAACCTTCTCTGGGACCATAGGCACAAATAAGTCTCATTGTCCAATTCCCCATTCTCATATTTGCCCACATCACTCTACTTGAGACTGCCTACCATTCAAGAAGATTAGTCTCATATTTAGTGTTGAATACTATGACTACTCCTTCTTTTCTTTGATTGTCATTCCCTGAATATAACATTTTGTATTTATTGCTCAGAAAGATCTCACCAGCTTTTGCCTTTTTTTGTTTCAGTCACCCATATTATGTCAATCTGTTACTTATCCAATTTCTCAGCTAGCTGCATTGCTTTGCCATTCAGGCTTCTTATGTTGAAAGTACTGATCTTTAACTCCGGTGATGTTGAGTTGGGGTGTGTTTTCAGATTTGTTCTAGTAGGTGACTTTTCGCTGTTCGCCCTGGTTCCCTGGCAAAAACAACAGGGTTCTTGTTTAACCGGGTGAAGCCCCATCGGGCATGATATTTTGTCATGTTGTGCCATTGTTTTGTATTTTGGTTTAAGCCAATAAGAATACAGTTTGGTCGACTAAATCCCAAATTGCTAGCCATCCTCGTTCGTTCGGTATCCAGGTAGATACCCAACAGGGTTCACCATGAGAAGGTGAGGATTGGACATTAGGTCAGAAGCCCTGGTTGGTTCTCCGCATTCCTTTAAAGGCTATGTGGAGGTCTCTTCTCAGTTATACAGCTTTGACCCTTAAGCACCCTATTAATTTTCTTTTCCAATTAGTAAGCTAAAGGAGGCCAAATAAAAACATAACATATTGGTTTAGACATAAATTCTAGCATCATTCTGAGCCTACCAAAGAACTCCTCTCCTATTCTGATGCCAGCTGTGCCTTATGATCTTTGAACATATAAAGTACAACTTCTGTCTATTTATGTGTCGACCTCATACATCGAGATGGCATTCCCTGAAGAAAAACAGAACTATCATATTCTCCTGGGAAAGTAGATTCTCACAATTTATAGGGGTGCAAGAATAGTTCATTTGCAATATTGTTTGTTGTAGTGAATTTCCTTTAGAATTGCTATACCTTTTTTCTTCTTTTTTTGTTCATAGTTTGTTATACCTGTTTGCTATGAGAACAGTTAACTATGGACAAAAAACACCAATTTCCTTAATATGCTGTAAGGCATTTACAGGATACTATGATTGTACTATGTGAAAAGCGTGCGTTATTATTATTTTTTTATAACTTGGTACTCTTACGTTTCTCCTCTACTGTTTAAGGGACTTTTTACCTTATATTACCTCTGCACACATTTCTGAATGCTAATGACTTCCTTCCTTTTAAATTGAAAATCTGATGCTGACAAGTTGCAGTTTGACTTTCCACCTTCTGTTTCTCCAAATTTCTCTTTCATAATTAATCTTACTCTTTTCTAATATGCTTGCATCAATCTTACCTAGAACATTCAGAAAAGAAATTCCATTGTAATAGTCATATTCAGTTTTTTATTTATTTTTTTTATTTTTATTTTTTTTTTTAATTTTTTTTTTTAATAGTAACTTGAGAGCTGTTCTCCAGTAAAACAGAACTCATCCTCCTGATTTATGCAATTCAGAGGCACTGCTAAACATCCATGTAAATCACTTATAGCCATTATCCTTGATTTCAGTCGTGACTTCTTCATGTAAAAGAAGCTTGTTATAGCTAATCACCTTCTCCTTGAAGAAACTATGCTATGCGATGATCAACAAATGATTTCTATCAAGAATATTCTTGATACAATTCCTAATTAATATTTCCAGTACTTTCTCTCTCTCTCTTTTTAAATGTTGCTCACACCCATGAAAAGTTATTTTCAAATCTATAGTACATTTTGTACTGTGTGTAGGCTAAAGATTTTTTTTTCCCTTTACTTTTATCAATTTTATAATTTTTTGTATTTTATCCTTGGTCTGTGCAGTTAGCCTAGTGGCAATGTGCTTTGTTACTATATGTCTGGGAAAGGCGTGTCCTGGGTTCAGTTCCCATCGCCGATGTGAGGAGCTTAAGGATCTTTCTCAGGCATAGCCAAGTTAGCCAGTCTTGGACGTGGACAGCAGGGTTTTTCTCCCTGGTTTATCTGTGGTTTTCCTCCTGCAAACAGGCAAACCAGCCCCGTGAACACACACACAGCTACAACCATAGAATATACTGGAAAGGCATACGGCTAATCACCTTATCCTCAGGATGGGTACGACTTAGAAGGGCTGAAGATAGCTTTGTAACAGGCCAGTAGACCTAACACGTAGAAGGAAGAAGAAAAATATAGATTAAAAAAAATATATTTTTTACATAGTCTGAAAATTCTGCTCTAGAGATTAAACATGGAACTTTTTCAAGCTACTTTAGGCTTCCAGTAAGTGGTGTTGTAGTTTCACACTGGAAGATGAAATTCATCTCCCACCTAAATATCACTATATCTATATCTACATATTCTATATCACTAAGAAGATGTATTGGTCTGTAATTCTCCATTTTATGAGACAACCCACCCTTATGAATTTGAATAACTTTTGCAAACTTCCAATTAGAAGAGACTATTCTCACACCTAAGGACTTATTGCTAATGATTAAAAGTGGATTAATTAATTCTGACATAATATCTATTTACTGCCAAGGAAGAGAGATGATCTCTATTTCCAACCTTATAACTGTCAAGTGATATATCAAATATTTCTTTCTTCTGTATTTTTTGCTGACTCCAGATTTATTATTAAATTTACACTTAGGGATATGTTTAAACATTAAATAATGCAAAAATGGCCCTCAGTACTATGCGTTTTGCATTTTTGTCTCTTCTGTTAAACATATCTCTCAGATAATGCTTGTTAATTCTCGTAACATACTATCAGAGTTATTTAAGAAATTCCATCCTTGATCATTTCTAATTATCTTTTTATCCATTGTCTTAATTTCTCTTTCAAAGTCAGATAATTGCTGACTGTTACAAAATGTGGAACCTGTTACAAAAGGGTTCCAAGTAATTAATATCTTGAATTACTAATTCTTGTAATGTTATCAAATTCACGAAGCTGCTCCAAAAATTTATTACCTTGTTGCATTATCATTGCTTTCAATCTCTCATTCCGTATCTCCCATATTAAAATCCTCCATTAATAATACTTGACTCTTTCTTATCTAAGTAACTGGCATATAATATCAGCATTACCTTCTCTATTCTGGTAACATATACTTCCACTCACTACTTCCACTCAACTCCATGCTATTATGCACTACACTGTCTTAAATTCCTGTTTGCTTGCGTGGCAACTGACAAACAGGAATTTAAGATATGGTGGGCATGGTAATAGGAATGGTAAGAAAAACTCACTATTCCTATTTAAAAAAAAAAAAAAGTAACCAACTTCATTGATTTTCATTTGAGGATATCTCCTTTGAGTTTGTTCTTGGCTTATTGAGGGGAGAAAAAAAGTTTTAATACTTCAGAGTATTTATTGTTCAAACATTGTTTTTCTTAGATTTTTGATGTCATTCATATATCAGTGCTAGTAAAATGCTTTCATTTTATTTTTTACTGGTCCTTTTTAGTCAGTATTGAAAATATACAGTGATTTCAATAACCTTGTGAGTCTATCTTCAAGTATATTATTATTATTACCACTCTCTGAATCCACCAACTACAACTAGCCGCAACTACACCAATGCTATCTGCTGCCTATATCACCACCACTGGTATTTTCATAGACATTCACAAACATCCATACCCATGGCGGGATTTGAACCCGCAGCCTTTTGGCTGGAGAGCAGATACGCTAACCACTCAGCATCTTTTTTTTTTTTTTTTTGATGGGGGGGGGGAGTCAATCATGATTGGAAAAATTGAATGTATACCAGTTACACAAGGTTACTTTGTTCAGGCAAGTTTCAACAGTTTTTTCATGGAATCTTATGAGCCACTCCCAGCATTACCCTGGCCACACAGTCCATTCACTGGATTGTGTGGTCAGTTCCATGTTAAGAGGAAGCTGTGATTGGCTAATTTGTGGGTCCATGTAAATTTTGCATAGTTTAGGTCCTCAGAAGAAAGTCTGGTTGTGCTTTGTTCCATGGATCCAGTCATCTGTTTATATTCATCAGTCATGATTGGAAAGATTGAATGTATACCAGTTACACAAGGTTGCTTTTGCTTTGTTCAGGCAAGTTTGAACAGTTTTTCATGGAATCTTATGAGCCACTCCCAACATTGCCCTGGTCACACAGTCCATTCACTGGACTGTGTGGCCAGTTCCATGTTAAGAGAAAGCTGTCATTCATAATAGGAATGTTATTTTCCTAATTTAATGGATTTTTTTTTTTCTCAGATAAAGGAAAAACAAGCCAAAACTAGTCAATGCATTTTGTATATCTATTTTGGCATCTTGCAGCCACACATAAAAGCATTTATAAGCTGGTGATTTTTTATCACAGTTAAATGACAGATTGAATATCACACTTCAAGAGTGTAATCTCCAAAAGCCACAAACCCTATTGAAAAATATCCAAATGAATACAAGATGAATTGCAGTTTTTGAAAGCTTAATATGGAAGGAACTGAATGATGCACAGAAATCTGTACCAAAGCGCGCGCACACACACCAGCAGTCATGTGCCATTGTGTTATGGGATAGCATAAATTAAAACGTATGCTGCAAACACAGAACCACAGAAGATCATTAACTGGTTTCTGGAAAAACATCAGCTTTGCTTTTCATTAAAAGTGACTTATCATGAGAGAGTTTCAAAGAATCAGTAGAAATCCTTGAATCATCCCATCGTGAGCATGGATGATTGTCTTTGGAAATACTAGTGGTGGTGGTCTGTGGTAGATGGCGTTGGTGTAGTTGCAGTCATTTGGCAGATTGAGTGGCAAAGACAGAGTTGTGCCCTCCCCTCGATGAGTCTTGGACTTCCTGGAGGTGTCTAATAATAATAACCATGAGATCAAATTACCCGTTTTGAAAGCCTTAATAAAGTGTTATAAGCTAATAGACATAGACTATAAAAAGTCTTATTTGTGCAAACTGTCAATGAAATCTTAAGAGGTAATTTTTAATTTTTTAAGTTTAATTGTTATCATATCGGTTTAAAAATATTATCCTTCAGCAAGACCAAGAAAGGAAAAAACATTTTGTGTATAAGTTATATTGTGCTTGTATATTTTTCTATTTTATTTTATGAATTCTTAGGATGTCAGAATAAACATGACAAAACAGACTCATCATTGTCACTTGTTGAGGAAAAAGACTTTAATATTAAAATAGTTGAATCATGTCTCATCATAATCACTACATGTGGGCAACCTTATTTTTTTTAATCTCTTTAAATCTTTCTAATGTGGTACTGCATACTGTGCCTATTTAATTCATTTATTTCAAACTGAACAGCTATTTGTTGTCGTTCACTAAAGGTAGTGAGTAAGATGATTATAGAAATCAGTTATTCAATTATTTCCTTCCTGGTCTGGCTGAGTGATATCCAATATTCATCATCCAACTATGAGTTCAAATGCCACTGTGGAAATGCATGTAAATGTCTTTAGTTGATAAATGATTTACATCACTTGATGTGAGACAATGAGTGCACAGAAGTTGCTTTAAGAAATTTTGTGTTTTGTTTCTAGAGAAGGATTTCCAGATTTTTTCAGCCCGAAACTCGGATTTTTCAGAACAGGCAAACTGGCCATATAAACACATGGATTTACAGCCATGAATACTTATGATAATATATGAAAGAGATAGGGTCCTTACCACGTCATTATGCCCATAGTTAACCATGAGTCCTGTCATGGTAGTCAACCTCCTAGATTGGAGACAGCACGTGAATGGGATCCCAACAACAGTACTGATTTCGGTAGATTTATGGCATTTTGTAGTGGGATTCACTTAAAGTAATAATAATAATGTGTCATTTGTTCTGCATGTCTCTTTTCGTTTCATTTAAAGTAGAGGATTTGCTTGAGAATATGTATTTATTATCCAGGATAGTGATGTGGCTATCACACTCAGGATGATCCTTCAGGAGATGTAATCTCAGCATTCTTTATCTATACATGTTACACTCAGGTATAGGTTTGATTTGTGGAGGGAGAACATGTACTAATATGGTACTGAGTTAGCTCATTTCCTTAAGGTGTTATTACACTGAATGTTAGGTATCAATTTTTTAACTTATTTCTGCTTAAATCATTTATGAGTCACATCATGCAATCATCATCACAGTTAAACTTGACAGATTAGATAATTATAATCTGTCAACTTTAACTAATAAACATAGGCCTGGTTGAAATCTGGTGTATTGTCAAAAAGATAATTAAAGAAACTATTTAGTGCAATTGTAAAGAAATGTGGATATTTGCAGTTATATTTTGAAACCTTAGATTGTTTTTTTAAAACTGTTTGATACCTATAAATCAGTATAATTAATAAAAAAATAATTATATTTTAATTTTTTTTTATTTAAAACTAAATAAAAAATTAGTAAAATAAAAAAACAACCATTGAAACGTTATTTGTCTGAAATATTCAGAAATGGTTTATTGAATTTTATGTATTTAAAGGTTGAACTGAGGAAAAAGCTCACAGAGAAAGCAAAGTCTGGTGATCTTAAACCAGTGGAAAATGGTGATGCTTCAGCAATCAAGCCAGGTGAGTTCAGTCTGTTATATTATATTCTTTCACTGTTTCTGCTGCAATATTCTGTTCAGATTATATGGAATTAACTAGAATTATATTATTTTGAAATGGAAAGTGTAAAATTAATGTTTGCTGCATATAGTATAGTATGATGCATGTATTTAGAAACTGTGATAACAGGATTTATTAATAAGATTGATTGTAAGTTAAGTTATTGGCATTTTTTCTGCCACCTGTTGTCCTCAATTTTAAAAAACATCTAATTTTTTGAATCAAATAAACATACTGAGCACCTGCACGGAGACTATTAATACTTAAAAAGTTACTAATTCATTAGTTCAGCTTTATAGTAGCAAGCTTAAACGTAAGCCATTTCACTAATACGCCAAGAGAACAAACCATACTACTATTACAAAAATTATTTCTGCTAGATATTAATCATATGATTCAAACATTGCATCAGCAGTAGGCTTTTTCCATTTTTCCAGGACAAATACTGTGGAGTCATCGTTGTCTTTGTTTATTCTGCCTTTTCATAGTCATTTGAGAAACAGACCCTGATGGGTTGAGCCCTCCTAATGAGGGATTAAGTATGTATGTAGGGATGAAAAGCCCAAGTTTCCGGGTGAAAAACTCTCTACCTCTGTATAAGACTGGCTAACTCACCTTTAGTCAAAAGAGACCAGATAATGGCTCCTAACATCATGCAACCTGGGAATAGAACCCAAGTTTTTCTGACCAAAGGGATTATTCTATACTGACTTAGCTATGAAGGCTTATTGGAACAATAGAAAAGTATAACACATATGCAAGTTTGAATCCCTCTGTACATGTAGTATTGCTATCTTCAACGCCATTAACCAAATTTATAATCTTACCTTATCCCATTCTCAACAATGATGGTACCTGGAGTATACCAAGTACCGTGTTCATGCAATTTTTCATATAATGGATAAACGTGAAGATCAGTCAAATATATTTCTGAACATAAAAATCACATCTGAAATTGAAAACATCATTCGTAGGATTTAGTGAGGAAAATGCAAAATTACTGCAGAGAACTATGTCTGTATATGAACATGAATGGCTTTTCAAAGAAATTACTGAAGCCGTACTTCATTAACCAAACCTTAATTGTAATGACTGCCTTTCCATCCTAAAAGTTTGACAAATTGTTATACTCAGTTGTGTTAAATGGATTGTATTGTAAATAATTAACTTAATTAATTATAATTTTCAGCTCAATAGTTTTGTGCAACTACATAAACAGAGGGATTCAAATTTTGAACTGTAGTGTTCTGTTGTTCAGTTTCCTTTCTGTTTTTCACGTGCATTGATGATGTCTTACGATATATATATATATGACACAATATTTTTAAAATAAATATAATTATCTACTGTGGCATATATGTGATTGTTTAATTATGGAAACTTCACAGGTCTCACTATACAACAACATCTTGAATCCACTTAGTGTTAATTTTTGAACTCCTTAACTATTCAATTCTAATACAGTTGGCTGCATAATGAATATCTGTACTGTAATACTAAATGTTTTTTTTTTTTTTTAATTATAATTCTCCCGAGGAATATTTAGCTATTAAGAGGGTTTAATAAATTAAAATTATTTTTACAACTAATAGCCAGCATGCAGATATTAGCATTTAATATGAATTTAAAGCACAGAAGTCTCAAAAACACAATACAACTATTTAACAAAGAAACTGCCATAAAGGAAATCCTCCTCCCCCTCCCACTGCTTAATGCACTGAATATATTCCTCATGGTTAAGTGAATATGAATATGCATTCACCATTTTTATCATAACATCTGATTCAATGAAGTATTATATAATTTCTCTTTCAGTTCAATAGTATTTGGCTTGATTACTAGGAAATTCAATGGTACCAAAATAATTGTAATTTAAAAAATATAAATGTAGACAAATCTGGTAGAGGGGGAGTGCTTAAGGGTCAAAGCTGTATAACTAGATGAGACCTCCATATAGCCTCTAAAGGAATGCAGAGAACTGACCAGGGCTTCTGACCTAATGTCCATTCCTCACCATCTCGTGGTGCACCCTGTTGGGTATCTACCTGTATGCTGAATGAACAAGGATGGGCTGGCAATTTCGAATTTAGCCGACCAAATTGTATTCCCATCGGCTTAAACCAAAATACAAAATGATGGTACAACATCACAAAATTTCATGCCAGCTGGGGTGTCTCCCGGTTAAACAAGGACCTTGTTGTTTTTGCCAGGGAACCAGGGCGAACAGCGAAAAGTCAGCTACTGGAACAAATCTCAAAACACACCCCAACTCAACATCACCAGAGCTAAAGATTGGTACTATCAACATAAGAAGCCTGAATGGCAAAGAAATGGAGCTAGCTGAGGAATTAGATAAGTACCAAATCGACATAATAGGGGTGGCTGAAACCAAAAAAGACAAAAACTGGTGAGATCTTTCTGAGCAATAAATGCAAAATGTTATGTTCAGGCAACGACAATCAAGGAAAAGAAGGAGTAGCCATAGTATTCAACACTAAATACGAGGCTAATCTTCTTGAATGGCAGGCAGTCTCAAGTAGTGTTGCCAATTTAGCTCTTTTGGAGCTAGATCTGGCTCTTTTTTTCCTTCCCTAGCTCCAAAATTTTAATCTAGCACCTAACTCCTTCAGAACTAGTTTCAGCTCTTTTTAGTTGTTTTTATAACTTACTGTTAAAGAAATTGTTTTAAAAGTTTTCCAGATGTTCACATTTGATAAAGAATTGTATTGTACGTTTGGTACGAACATCATACATGTTTCAAATGCATGATGACGTCAGTCAGTCACATGGCCCAACAGTCTGTATTTTGTCGTTTTAAAGTTGATAGCATCGCTACAAGTTGGTCTTTGCACGATGTTCTGGTTGGTAGTTACGATAGCGAGTGGGAAGTTTTCAAAGACTGATCGTAATTCGTTGCAGTAAAGAGTTGTATACCCTTCTTCAAAAATGAGCAATTTTTGAAGAAGGGTATTTTGGAGAAAAATAAAGCTTACAAGCAAAAATTTAGGAGGGCGTGGTTGCAAATGGGAATGTTTAGTAAATGGTTGTATGAAGTTCCTGGTGACGCTACAAAAGGCCACTATAAGTTTTGCAGATTTGATGTAGCTGCTAAATATTGTCAGCTTGTAAACCATAGCAAAACTAAGAAATATCTTGCTGCAGTTCCATATAAGGCTGTTCCTATTAGAAATATGCTTGTGAAAAAGTCTGATGAGACCGTGAACTTTGAAGGTAGGTTAACATTATTTCTTTGTTGTCACTCATCATTCAACAGTTGCGATCATCTAGTAGATCTTTGCAAAAACATCATCCCAGACAGGCAAATTATGCCAAAGGTAAAAATGCACGGAACTAAGTGCTCTGCAATTGTAAAGAATATTCTAATTGAGCATTTTGTAGAAGATCTAATTGCGGACATTGGAGATGAAAATTTCAGCTTGCTAATAGATGAATCGAATGATATCACAGTGAATAAGATTTTAGGAATGGCCATCATTTATTATAGCAGGAAATTCAACAAAATTATATATACATTTTTGAGCATGATGGTTCTAGAAAAGCGTGAAGCCAGTGGTATTGTGGCTGCACTGAAAAAAGAGCTCTTGACCAAGAAACTGGACATTAAAAATCTCATTGCAATTGGTACAGACAATGCCAGTGTTATGGTTGGTGTCAATAATGGCGTTTATGAACAACTGAAGGCATATATTCCCTCCTTAATTTTAATTAGATGTGTATGCCATTCATTACAACTAGCAATGTCTCACACCTGTGGAGAATCTCTCCCAAGAAAATTAGAATTTTTAGTTGCCGAAACATAAGTGGTTTTCACATTCTTCTTCAAGACAAGCAGCATACAAAGAGCTGTATCAAACTATCAATGAAAATTATGCTCCTCTGAAAATTTTAAGCAATTGTGCAACAAGGGGGCTCTCCATTGAACTTGCAGTAGACAGAATTCTCAGCCAGTGGTTGGAATTAAAAACTCACTTCGAAGTCGTGAGTGTGACTGAGAAATATTACAAAGCTCAAGTTTTGTGGGAGATGTACAAAGATGAAAGGAATCTGTTGTACCTTTTATTTTTGCATCCTGTTCTAGTTCAAGTTCAGCAAGTTAACAAAATTTTCATATCTAACAGTGCAAATAAGATGAGATTATTTGAAGATCTTTCTCGTTTGATTCGCTCTATTGCTAATATGTTAGTGCTACCATCATCCACAATCGACACTCTAGAGTCAGAGATTGATGGCTGTTTGGATCTCAGTCCAAATCTTGGTTACTGAATTGAAAGAAAAATTTCAGAGTTGATGATACAAAAGAAAATAACGCAAAATGATGAGTGAAATCTTAGAAGTAGAGCAAGACAGTTTCTTCTTGGTCTCTTCAAACAACTTAAGCAAAGGTTGCCTGAAAACTTGAATATTTTAAGAATGATGTCTTCTTTTTCTGTTGACAATATCCTAAAACATATAAAAGAACCTGCTGCTCCCATCTTAGAAATAATGCTGAAAACAGAAAAAGATGTTGCTGCTGCTGCTGAATACAATACAATCCACTTAAATAAATGGACAAATATAGAAAACACTGAGCTATTCTTGACTGAAGTATGAGAATATAAAGATGCATCTGGAATGGATCCATTTAAAGAAATTGCTCAGTGTGCAATAAATTTATTAATACTGCCAAGTTCTAATGTGGAAATTGAACAAAATTTTTAGTTCCATGAATGTAATTAAAACTAAATTAAGAAACAAGATGGAATTGCCAATGCTGATAGCTATTTTGTCAGTCAAGTATGACCTCAGGTGTAACAACAAGTGATGAACATGCTATCATTTACCCTCATGTACACTGAGTAATATTGGAACGATGGCCACATATAATAAAGCTGAAAATCTAAGTGAAAATGTGGATGAATTAAGCACAGAAGACCACGTGGAAGATGTATTTAGCCACTTATATGCAAGTATCACTTCAACTTGAATACAGTAAGTAACTTAAAAGTATCAGCTACTACTTTTAAAATTTTAGCTTCAAATTTTTATTTTTAACTCCTTTTTAGCTCTTTTATTTTTTAAGATTTCATCATCATCAAATTCCTGCCATGTACCCTCAAGGGGCGTACAGGATATGATAGTACTACATGAAAAAAAATTACATCATTACTAACTTCCTATCTACAATTTTCCTCCAAACCAGTCTGTTATTACTTGTCAAGACTCCAACATTATCAGATCTTATATTTCTATCGTCTAAGGCACTTTGTACCGTATCAATCCACCTATATCTTGGTCTTCCTCTGGGTCGTTTTCCTGCCAACCTGGCAGAGAACACTTGTTTTGCTAATCTTTCTTCACCCATTCTGTTTAAGTGACCATACCACCTGAGATTAGCTCTGCTAACGCATTCCTGGATGTTGACAATGTCAAGTTCTTTCCTAATATCCTCGTTTTTAATATGATATTGCCATTGATGCCATCTGTTCACGCCTATAATCTTTCTCAGGACTCTCATATCTGCGGTATCTAGTCTTTGGTCAAGTGTATTACTTCTGACCCAGCTCTCAGATCCATAAGGTAAAACTGGTTTGAGCACGGTCTTGAATACAGCTAATTTAGTGTTCCGACTAATTTCTCTCTTATTCCATACGAATTTATTCAATTGACTTCCCACCATACCAGCTTTGCTGATTCTGTTGTGTTTTTCTATATTTAATTTTCCATCTTCAGTAAAAATCATGCCTAAGTAGCTGAAATGTTTTACTTCTTCTTCCACAGGTTCTCCATTCACAACACAGTTGACATTTTCAGTGATTCTGCCTATTTTCATTGTCTTTGTCTTTTTATTGCTGACCTTCATACCATATCTATTACAACAGCTATTCAATTTAGTCAGAGAATCTTGCAGACTTGTAGCGGATTTATTTAGAAGTATAACATCATCCACATAAAGCAAAGAGCTGACATTAACATCTTTCAATTCTGATATCATGTTTAATACCACTTTGCTTCATAATGTGATCCATATAGATAATGAATAACAGAGGAGATAACGTACATCCTTGTCTCACACCAGATTTAACATTAAACCATCTTCCTGTATTTCCTTCAATTCTAACTGCTGACTTATAATTCAAATAAAGACTAAGTATTGCTTGATATAATGCCCCATTGACACCATATAACTGTAGCGTATTGAATAGATTCTCACATGGCACCTTGTCATATGCCTTTTCCAAATCGACAAAACTTAAATACAGATCTTTGTTATATTCCCATGCTTTCTCGACTATTTGTCGTAAAGTGAAGATCTGATCCTGACAGCCTCTATTTGGCCTGAATCCAGCTTGTTCTTCACCAAGCTTTTCTTCTACAATTCTTCTCAACCGTTTCTCAAGTATACTTGCATAGATCTTGTCAGGGACACTCAGTAGGGAAATACCTCTGTAATTCTCACATTCAGTTTTATTTTCCTTTTTATATATGGATACTATGAGAGCTCTACTCCAATCATCGGGAATTCGTCCTTCTGTCCGGGCATTCTGAACTATGCAGTGCAGCCACTGTAAGACATTTACACCACCATACTTCAGCATTTCTGGTCGAATATCATCTACTCCTGCTGCCTTTCCACATTTCAAGCCTTTGGCTTTTTCTACTTCAAGTATGGATATGTATTCCTGACTGTATGTCTGTTGAGTGTATTTTATCATTGTGCTATCACTTCTTGTTTCATTTAACAGTTTTTCAAAGTAATTACTCCATATTCAAGATTTTTTTCCTCCTTTTTTCACATCACCTTTATCATGTCTAATTCCTTTTACAACACTCATTCCTCCATTCCTAAGCTTCTTCAACAACCTCCAGAATATTTTGCCACCTTTGTAATATTTATTTTAAATGTTCTTGGCAAAGTCCTCCCATGACTTTTGTTTAGCTATTTTTACACAGAGCTAGCTTGGCAAAGAATAAGCTGGATTCAGGCAAAATAGAGGCTGTCAGGATCAATTTTCGCTTTACAACAAATAGTTGAGAAATCGTGGGAATATAACAAGGTTCTGTATTTAATTTTTTTAGAACTGCAAAAGAAATATGACAAGATGCCATATTATCAAGCAATACTTATATGCAATCCTTCAAAATAATTACTCCATACATGTGGATTATGTTTAGTTTAAATTTTCATGTCACTTTTATTATCTCTGATTCCTTTTACAGTAGTTTTTCCTCCCTTTCTAAGCCTTTTTCAATAGCCTCCAGAATATTTTGTTTCCTTCTGATATTTGTTTTCTATATTCTGTTAGTTTTGCACAGTACATTGCTTTCTTATTTTTTTTTCTCTGTATATTCTCTAAGACTACAAGGTGACTTACATGCTAGGAACTTTTGATATGCCTTCTTCTTTTCCTTGACTGCTTCTTTTTACCTCCTAACTCCATGGAGTTCTGATTTTTCTATTCCTGTAGACAACTTCACCACATGCCTCTATGGCTGAGAGAGAGGCATGTGGTGAAGTTGGTTTTTTGCCAGTAAATTTTCAAAGTCTGCTTCTTGTTTTCAAACTCTTTAATTTTTTCTTGAATAGTATTTGTATATTTAAGCCTGCAGTTCACCTCTGAAATTTTCTCAACTTTGATTTATTTTAATACTTTTTTACACTTTTCTTTTCATCCTGGTATTCAATTTTATCCTGTTCCAAACTAAATGGTGATCGCTTTCTATTTCACATCCTTTGTATTCTCTTGTATCCTGAACTAGCATAAGGATATTGCTATCAGCAATTGCATAGTTAATAAGACTTTCTGATTTCTTGCATGTTTGGTCCGTGTCAAATTGTACACAATTTTATGTTGGAATGGTGTTGGTATTATTATTAGGAAAAGGACCACCTCTTCCTTTTTCCTTGTGTCAGCTGCCTTCTCTATTAATGCACCCACTAATGCCTTGAAAAATTTTTTCACTTCTTCCTTAGGAGAATCTTCTATGCAATCGTAGGCAGAAATATTTCCTGTTCCCAATTCTGATATTTGCTCATATTTCTGTACTTGGTATTGCATGCTATTGAAGAAGATTTTCCTTGCCACTGCTTCTCTTCCTTTGTATTTGTTGATTATAGAAATCTCCCACTCTTTTTTGTCTTCTCTGTTTTGGTAACACATATTATATCAATCTGGTTACTTATCCAGTTTTTCTGTTAGTTCCCTTTCTTTTCTGTTGATTCTTCTTATATTGGCAATCCTGAACTCTGCTGATGTTGAATTGGGATTTGTTCCAGTAGCTGGTTTTTTGCTATGATTTTCATTTTGCTTTTTTAATGAAAACAGTGGAATGCCTTGTTTAACCAGGCGACACTCCAGCTTGCAAGAAATTCTATCATATTGTACCATCATATTATTTTGGTTTAAGCCAATAAGAATACAATTTGGGTGGCTGAATCCTAAATTATGAGCTCTTCCTCATTCGTTCAATATCTAGGTCAATACCTACTTAAATTGATAGTGAAAAATGAAGTTTTTGTTTTCATTTCAATTTTAATATTGGTATTTTCATGTAATTATTTCAATATGACAACATTCTCTATTGTCATGTTTAGATTTGATGTTGTCATGGCACTTTTTATGGTGAGGTGGAGCTGAGAAGAAATTTATATCATGTATTTTGACCTGTATGAATCTGTTAAGTAATGCTAAATACAATCTTAATTGTCAATACCAGAAGAACTTAAGCATGCATATTTGCCAGAAGCCAGAAATCTTGTTCACTCTTATTAATTGGGGGTGGGGGGATCAGCAGAATTTTGCAGGAGAGGAATTGTATACATTTTCATTTATCATTTCCTTTGGGCATCCTTATTAATGCACCCATCTTTGAAAGTGCACTCCACATATTATTATTATTATTACTTTATTCATATAATTGAGACACAGTCAAAACAAGATATCTTTCACAATTTAACTGGTGTTATAGAGCAATTCAGATTCTTCCCAAGAATCTAAGAATAGTCTGTCTGTGTCATAAAATATGGACTCCAAGTAATGCTGTTTTTTGTAGATCATATGGGGTCACTTATGGATGTTTAATTCTTGTAAATAGTTGGATAGCGCTTTTGAAATTGCACTAAGTGCACTGATAACTATTGGGATGATTTTCATGTGTTTAAACCACAGCCGGCCAATTTCGATTGCCAGATCTCTATATTTAGTTTTTTTTTTTTTTTTCAATTCTTTGTTGTTATCACTGGGTACAATGATATCAATAATCCAAACCTGAAGATGTTCAATAATTGTGATGTCAGGTCTATTGTGTTCCAAATGCCGATCAGTTTGTAAAGTCCTAGAGAAATTTTGCTGTTTCATTTTCCAATACTGTGTCTGTTATATCTATTTTATTCTGTCACCAGTTATTGGAAGTAGGAAAGTAATATTTTTTGCATACATGCCAATGAATTATTTTGGCAACTTGATTATGGCGGTATTTACAATCAGTTTGAGCTATCTTGCTGTAGGCATTGATTAGATGTTCTACTATCTCATCTTTATGATCACATAATCTGCATGAGTTTGTAATGCCTGTTCTTGAGCTGCTAGAATAAATCTTGTTTTTTTTTTTTTTTTAATATATCCATATTGTAGCTCTTGCCATGTCTTGTTCACGTCAGTTTTTTCTCAGTATCTCAAGGAAATTGGCCATGCAAGGATTTATGTTTATTTTTTTACAGCATACATATTGATTATTTTGCTGTTCCTTTTTTGTAATCGGATTTGTTTTCTGTTGCATTTAGAAGGCCCTCTTGTGTAACTCCTTGAAGCATTTGCTTAGAGCTGTTGTCAGTGTGACTTTTTAAACTAATTTCTTCTTCTTCCAAAATCTATCTCACAAGCAGCAGACCCCATCCACCTATTCTCCTTGGTAGCTACAACCGGGCAACATCATTTCATGGATGTAATGCATGATGCATAGTCATTAATTTCTAGTTTTGCGATCCAATTTGTCCATGTCTTCTTTTGTCCAGTCTATTATGTCAGATGTGTATTGGATCACTGGTATAGCCCAAGAGTTCATTGCTCTAATTGTGTTTAATCCATTTAGTTTTTTTTCAGAATATATCAAACTCTTTTGGTGTATTCTGTTACAGATTGTTGTTTAACTTTCGAATGGAGAATATCACTGGCTTCTAATATTCCTAGCTATTTATAAATGATGGTTAGCTGAAATTGTTTTTATATATTTCTCTTGATCAAAATTAAAATTGCTAGCATTATTATTATTAATAGAGACATCCAGGGTGTAAATGACTCATCGAGGATGTCTGTATTATTCACACCAGCTGCCATACATGTTCTTGAATTCATTCATGCTACTTGCACTACAACATCCAATGGCAATCCATCCAAGCATGCACCACTTTATGACAGAAAATTCTAGCTTTCACCCCCCTTCTTGACAGCATTCATTCTCAACTTCCAAGGATTCCCTCTTGTCCTTTCCCCACTCTCCATAAAATGAAAATTCCATGTACTGAAATTTTGTATATAGCTCTTTCAGAAGTTTGTCTCATTCATATCATCAGTCTTTCTCCTGTTTGCTAGTGTCTGCAGCCTACAAGTTCTGTCTTCATAATCAGCATTCCATAATCCTGATATAATTTTTGACACTCTCTTTCCACTGTATTAGAAACCAGGAGACCAGACCTAAATGCAATAATCCAAGTGAGGTCTTATTACTGCCTTGTAAAGAGACAAAATGACTTGATTATCTTTACATTTCAAGGTTGATTTTAACATTGTAATTATTCTCTGAGTTGTATTTTCAATTTTTGCTATAATGAACCTTGAACTTCAGCTTGCTATCTACTAAAACTGCAAGATCCCTAGCCCAATCAGTTTCTTCTAGCATAATCCCACCAGTATAGTGCACCCTCTGTCCAAAAAGAAACCGAACTTTTCGAAAATAGAAGAAGCTAGTGGCGCCACCTGTTGTATCTTTTTGTTGTCAAAAGCAGAAACTTTCATTAGTGTTGTGTCAACTGTTTATGATATTTGTTTCATTAGAAGCTGAGTTATAGTGCCAAGAGTGTGTTTTGACGAGCGGTCAGAAAATGAGTTTCTAACAGAGAGCTGCGATTGACTTTTGTGTTAAACTTGGTAAAAGTTTTACCAAAACACATCAAATTCTTCAAAAATCATACAGTGATGAACGCTTATCCCATACTCAAGTTTACAAGTGATTTAAGCGATTTCAAAGTGGTCATGAGATGCTTGAGGACAGCAAAAAGCTGGGCCGTCCAAAAACTGGACTGAGCGAAGTTAACATCCAAAAAGTGCATGATTTCATCAAAGAAAACCCAAAATCGTCTGTGAGATTGATTGATTGAAGATGAATTGAGGATTCTAAAATCAACTGTGCACAACATTTTGACCGAGAGTTTGGGCCTTTGTAAATTGAATTCGCGATTTGTTCCCCACAAGTTGACTGATGACCAAGAAATGTATCGAATTGAACACTGCAAAGACCTCATTAAAACGTGAGGACTCAAACTTCCTTGAAACGATCATTACTGGTGACGAAACGTGGTGTTTTGAGTATGAGCCCGAAACAAAGTGCTGAGTGGAGACCACCAGAAGAGAGGCATCAGAAAAAAAGTCGCTTGGAGAAGTTAAAAGTAAAGACAATGCTGATTTGTTTCTACGATTCCAAGGGCATTATTCACGAAGAATTCGTTCCACCTGGCCAAATAGTCAATGTTGAGTTTTATCTCGAAGTTTTGAAGCGATTGATAGTGAGAATTAGTCACGGACTGCATGAATATCATGATGCAGGCAGTTGGTTACTTTTGCACGATAATGCACTATCTCATTATTCGAACATTGTGAGACAGTTTTTGAGCATAAACCAAGTTTGTGTGTTGGATCACTTGCCGTATTCACCTGATTTAGCACCCTGTGACTTCTTTAAATGATTTCAATAATTATAATTGGCCTGTGTTTTATTTTCTATCAAAAGTTCAGTTTCTTTTTTGACAGAGGATTTCGTCACGGACTGCATGAATATCATGATGCAGGCAGTTGGTCACTTTTGCACGATGATGCACTATCTCATCATTTGAACATTGTGAGACAGTTTTTGAGCATAAACCAAGTTTGTGTGTTGGATCACTTGCCATATTCACCTGATTTAGCACCCTGTGACTTCTTTAAATGATTTCACTAATTATAATTGGCCTGTGTTTTATTTTCTATCCAAAGTTCAGTTTCTTTTTGGGCAGAGGGTGTATGACATTGGATAATCTAATCACACCAAAGTGCAAGACCTTTCATTCATTAACATTGAAATGACAGCCATTTTCTCATGCCCACAATTCCAGCCTATAATCATTCTTCAAGTACTTCATATTAGCAGTACTCCTGATTATGTTACCTATCTTTGCATCATCAGCATATAGCTAAATGTCACATGTCAAATTCTTCCCGATGTCATTAATGTACAGATTGAATAACAATGGACCAAGGACTGATCCTTGAATCTTGCAGATTCACATTCCCATATACCACTTTTTGATATCTGTCAGTCAACCACCCTCTTATTCATGCCAATAGTTTATAATCCAATCCCATATTCTCCAACTTATGCAACAGTATTCAATTCCTGTATTCTGTTAAAAGCCTTAGCAAAATTCATCACTGGTTACCTTGAGTCTTGCAGACTTCACCCCCCCCCCTTACATGACTTTTTGTTATCTGTCAGTCACAGTCATCCTCTTATCCATTCCAGTAGTATAATCCAATCCCATACTCATCATCATCATCATCATCAAATTCCTGCCATGTACCCTCAAGGGGTGTACAGGATATGATAGTACTACATGAAAAAAAAAAAATTACATCATTATTAATTTCCTATCTACAATTTTCCTCCAAATCAGCCTGTTACTTGTCATCACTCCAACATTATCAGATCTTATATTTCTATCGTCTAAGGCACTTTGTACCGTATCAATCCACCTATATCTTGGTCTTCCTCTGGGTCGTTTTCCTGCCAACCTGGCAGAGAACACTTGTTTTGCTAATCTTTCCTCGCCCATTCTGTTTAAGTGACCATACCACCTGAGATTAGCTCTGCTAACGCATTCCTGGATGCTGACAATGCCAAGTTCTTTCCTAATATCCTCGTTTTTAATATGATACTGCCATTGATGCCATCTGTTCATGCCTATAATCTTTCTCAGGACTCTCATATCTGTGGTCTCTAGTCTTTGGTCAAGTGTTTTACTTCTGACCCAGCTCTCGGATCCATAAGTTAAAACTGGTTTGAACACTGTCTTGTATACAGCTAATTTAGTATTCTGACTAATTTCTCTCTTATTCCATATGAATTTATTCAATTGACTTCCAACCATACCAGCTTTGCTTATTCTGTTGTCTATTTCTATATTTAATTTACCATCTTCACAAAAAATCGTGCCTAAATAGCTGAAATGTTTTACTTGTTCCACAGGTTCTACATTCACAACACAGTTGACATTTTCAATGATTCTGCCTATTTTCATTGTCTTTGTCTTTTTATTGCTGACCTTCATACCATATCTATTACAACAGTTATTCAATTTAGTCAGAGAATCTTGCAGACTTGTAGCAGATTTATTTAGAAGTATAACATCATCTGCATAAAGCAAAGAGCTGACATTAACATCTCCAATTTTGATATCATGTTTAATACCACTTTCCTTCATAATGTGATCCATATAGATAATGAATAACAGAGGGGATAATGTACATCCTTGTCTCACACCAGATTTAACATTAAACCATCTTCCTGTACTTCCTTCAATTCTAACTGCTGACTTACAACTCAAATAAAGACTAAGTATTGCTTGATATAATGCCCCATTGACACCATATAACTGCAGCGTATTGAATAGCTTCTCTCTTGGCACCTTGTCATATGCCTTTTCCAGATCGACAAAACTTAAATACAGATCTTTGTTATATTCCCATGCTTTCTCGACTATTTGTCGTAAAGTGAAGATCTGATCCTGACAGCCTCTATTTGGCCTGAATCCAGCTTGTTCTTCACCAAGCTTTTCTTCCACAATTCTTCTCAACCGTTTCTCAAGTATACTTGCATAGATCTTGCCAGGAACACTCAGTAGGGAAATACCTCTGTAATTCTCACATTCAGTTTTATTTCCCTTTTTATATATGGGTACTATGAGAGCTCTACTCCAATCATCGGGAATTCGTCCCTCTGTCCAGGCTTTATGAACTATGCAGTGCAGCCACTGTAAGACTCTTATACCACCATACTTCAGCATTTCTGGTCGAATATCATCTACTCCTGCTGCCTTTCCACTTTTCAAGCCTTTCATGGCTTTTTCTACTTCAAGTATGGATATGTATTCCTGACTGCATGCCTGGTCAATGTCTTCTACCACTGTGCTGACATCACTGCTTTTTTCATTTAGCAGTTTTTCAAAGTAATTACTCCATACTTCAAGGATATCTTTTTCTCCCGTTTTCATGTCACCTTTATCATCTCTAATTCCTTTTATAGCACTCTTTATTCCATTCCTAAGCTTCTTCAACAACCTCCAGAATATTTTGCCACCTTCTTGATATTTATTTTCTATATTCTTGCCAAAGTCCTCCCATGACTTTTGTTTAGCTAGTTTTACAGTGTTTAGTATTCTTGCATTTGTCTCTATATTCTCTAAGAGCACAAGCTGACTTATTTGACAGGAACTTTTGGTATGCTTTCTTCTTTTCCTTCACTGCCTCTTTAACTTCCTGTGTCCACCAGGGAGTTCTGATTTTTTTATCCTTACAGACAACTTCACCACATGCCTCTCTGGCTGAATCAATCAATGTTTTCTTCAGAGTTTGCCACTGAATCTCCAAGGTTTGATTCCTGTTCTCAAACTCTTTCATTTTTTCTTCAATAATCTTTGTGTATTTTAGTCTACAGCTCACATCTGAGAGCTGCTCAACTTTTATTCGCTTTAAAACTTTCTTACACGTTATTCTTTTCAATATGAAATTCAATTTTATCCTGCTCAAGACTAAATAGTGATCACTTCCAATTTCAAATCCTCTGTACACTCTGGTGTCCTTCACCAGGGAGAAAACATCACTATCAACAATAACATAGTGAATGAGACTTTTCTTATTCCTTGCCTCTTCTCTCCATGTGAATTTGTGCACATTTTTATGTTGGAACATGGTGTTAGTAATAACCAGTCCATGTCCTGAGCAGAAATCCAACAGATATTTGCCATTATTATTAGCTTTGCACTTTTCTCCAAATTTTCCCAAAATATTTTTGTATGTCTCACAATCATTTCCTACTCTGCTATTTAGATCCCCAACAAGGACCAACTTTTCATGTTTCATTGTGTCAGTTGCTTTTTCTAAAGCCTCAAAAAATTCCTCCATTTCTACCTTAGTAGAACCTTCTGTGGGACCATAGGCACAAATAAGTCTCATTGTCCAGTTCCCCATTCTCATATTTGCCCACATTACTCTACTTGAGACTGACTGCCATTCAAGAAGATTAGCCTCGTATTTTGTGTTGAATACTATGGCTACTCCATCTTTTCCTTGATTGTCATTGCCTGAATATAACATTTTGTATTTATTGCTCAGAAAGATCTCACCAGTTTTGGTCTTTTTTGTTTCAGTCACCCCTATTATGTCGATCTGGTACTTATCCCATACTCTCCATTCATTATTAAAAATTATGAAAACAACTACCCTGTTAAAACTTTAATGTAAACCAAAATAATCACTCAGTGTTTCAATCTTCACATTAAAGTCATCATCTGGACTATACACACATATACGAAGAAACAAGCTATATGGTATGCTAAAGTTACATTAATTTGGTCAATCGTTAAAATTACTATCCTGACCTCTGGTGGAGGAAGAAAAAAACTTACTCCATCAAAGCTACAGCCTGTTGTCATTATTATCTGTTTGGTTAAAAATTTTAACCTTTGTGCAACAGCTCTAGCATTTCCTCCTCATACAGTGCAGTGGTAGCAGGGAGTTTAAACTTATATATACCAGGTGTATTGCTTTTGGTAAAATAGTTACTCTTTAGTTGAACAATCACTTCTTTCAGTCACCTGCATTCAGTAGAGTTATTCTTTCAGATTCATTCTTTCTTTTTTTTGCAGCATATCAATAGAATTCTTTTGAGTTGTCTTTAATTTGCATAGCTAGTTTCTTTTCAGACTTGGCTTTCTGTACAATATTTGTGAATCTTCTGGCCTGCTGCTTATAATTATCATAACTGACATCTTAATGCACATGGTATTCCTCTCACATCATCTTTTTCTTACGAATCTTATGCTTAATTAGATTACACATCCATTTCACTTCTACTTTATTTATTCTTTGGACTCTAGGGACACATTCTGATATCGCTTTCTTCAAGTATTTTTTTAAACATTTCCCATGCACTGTCTATATCTTTCCCATCCAACAACTGATACCATGGCGCAGAACCCAGCATACTCCTCAGGTAGTCATAATTTCCTGCTTTGTAGATCAGCATGTAACCTTTTCTGAATGGGACATTCATAAAATTCGCCACTTTCCGAGTGGTGAAGCATGATCACTGTCACTAACTGGAGGCAGAATAGTTACATCTTTAACTGAAACCCCCTTTGACACTATAGTCAGATCTAGCACTCTTTGAATGAGTTCCTTCTGTTACATTCTGATTGCAGAAGTTTCTTGCAACAGCTCAATAAATTCAGTTTTATTCTTCTCATGAGATTTTATTTTACTGCTACCCAATCAATGTTTGGATAATTAAAGTCTCCCATTATTGATAGTCTTTTCACCCATCTTCTTTGTTTGGTGATGCATTTCTTCGTCACTAGCAACCGATCTATCAGGTCTGTAACAATACCCCAATGTATTTGAGCTTGTTAGATTCCTCATCTCACCAGATGGCCTTGAAGTCACTGCCTATTACAATAGGTCTCAATACTAACTGAATTCAAGTTATCCAGTATCATTACCAGCATGCCCTATCCTGTCTATCCATCCTAAAAATACTATGCCCTTTACACCCGAATGCATCCAAAAGCAGAAATACCAGTTAGTATTTCTGCTTCGGACAGTCAGATCTACTGATGTCTGGCATCTTTACATATTTTTATAGGTCTGAACCAGATGAACATAGAATCATTCACTTCGTAATCATTTCCATAATAATAACCATTCCTGTCATTAACACAGTTACCTCACACAAATGCTTAGGATTCCTCCCATCAGAATTCAGTTTACCTGACTCTCTATGTTAGGTCTCATATCATTTAATAATTCTTCAAGATTCTCGATGCCAAATGCATTCAAGTGTAGGTTGTCTCTCTTATACAAATGCAGTGTTTCCTCAAACTCACTTCACTATTTGTGACGAATATTGGATTTCAACATGAATCATTTGAAAGCAGTGGTAAGCATCTTCCACTAAGCTGCACAGCTAATTAGCTACATTGTGATATAATTTACTGCTCTCAAATGAAGCATCATGTTACCTTTTTTTGTTCACAGCATATATTTTTGTAAATGAATTAACAGAGATGCTAAATTTACAACAGTGTATTAGAGATTTATATGGTCCAATTGTTACTTTTTGTTATGTTAGAAATGTTACTTTTTGAGACAAGTTCATATCTAGATAAATAACAACTCACTGTTGATTAATACTTATATATTGTTGTGGAATACAGAATTTGCACCCTAGTGTTGAAGGGCATCTTCAGTATGACTTTCAAATTAAGCAACTAGAAGAGCAAACTGGAAGATTCAGCAAGAAAATGTGTAAGCTGCAGATATATGTTATAGAGTGGCATGGCCTGAAATACATTTAGGTCCTAACTGTACAAATATGAACAAGATAAAAAGTATTAATAACAATAATACTGTGAAAAAAATAAATAAATCAAAATTAAATCTTAAATTAAAATTAATAAAAAATAGAATATGATACACTTAAGGAGCACAATAAAAAAAAATACAAAATGATTTGCTGCTCCATTAACCCACACATATTCTTGCCACATCTAGATGAATCACTTGATCATCATTATTAATTTATTGGAATTTATTAATCTGTTTCTAAGTTACCAATGTATGCAGCTGCTGATTATTATTGTTTAGTTATTCATATTTCACAAATCTCTTTCCTTGTCATTAGTGTTTTTGTTTTTAAAATTATGTCATAAATGCAAAAATGCATGTCTGTAGGTTATAGGATCACATATAATTCACTCCACTGCGGAAACTTATTGAATATACAGTTTTGGTATAATACCAAAACTGTATATTATTAGTAAGTCATTTGCCTCTAATTATTATTATTATGTGACACCTCCAGGGAGTCCAAAGACTCATCGAGGGAGGATACCTACTCTACAACTCTCCTTCTCCACCAGTCAATCCACAACTACAGCATACTGCATCATCTACACCAATGCCATTTACTGCCCACCACCACTACCACCACTACTATTTTCACAGACAATCACAAACATCCATGCCCACGGTGGGATTTGAACCTGCAGCCTTTTGGCCGGAGAGCAAATACACTAACTACTCAGCCATCCAGGCCAGCATGAAAGTATTTTTATTAGTACCTTTTCTTTATTTCCATTATATTTAGAATTCACTGTGTCTGTCACATATTTGCACACCTTTTAATAATTTAAATATATTAATGAAATATAGAATTATTGGTTTCTAATATACTGAAACAAACATTCCTTCCTTCCCCTCCACACAGTTTAGTTATAATCGAAGAACCTATCATAATATGTGGCACATCCACAAATACACACTGATACCAGGGGATATATCTCATTGTCAGTCAGGGCAAGTCTGAGAGGATTTTTTTCTCACCTGACATGAACTTGTTAAAATAATGAAACCAGTTAACTTCTTCATTATGCAGGATTCCAGTGTACTTTAATTAATTTTAACTTACTATCATATACCACAAATAATTTTTATATATTTATTATTATTATTTTTTTTTAAAGCAAAGCGAAGACGGTGGGATCAACCTGCTGGTGATGAGACCCCAGCAACTCCTTCAACACCATCAAAGAAGAAGGCATCTAGTTGGGATGTTGCTGAGGTAAACTTTTTTCATTATGTTATATACTACTTTAAAATATAATGGATCTATAGTTAAATATCTTTATATAAATTAATGTACTTGATTTGTTTCCTTTAATTCGTGTTTTTCTTCTTTTTTTATTTTATTTATTTCTTTTTTTAATAAGATCCTCTTTATTTGTCTGGATCTTGAAACAGCAAAAAAAAAGTTGGCAGAAATATTTCTTTTGTTAAATGGAATTCGTTATTATTATTATACTTGTATTTTTTTTATTGATTATATTGTACTTTATTTTATTTATACTATGGCATATACTCTAAGTGTTGTATAATATGCTGAAACTTTAATGGTTTCTTGTTGTTTGAGGTAATATATGTCCCCTGAAGGTAATTTTCCACAATTGAAATTTCTCCAGAAAGAAAAGTCTCTCTCTATTTCTAACTTTTGCTCATGCACACAGACCCCCATAATTATCAGTCATAATACAAAGTTATAATGGAACACCTCATAACCATCTCTGCCAGGTGAGCCAAAGTAGAACTTCTTTGTGTTGTCCGTTACAGTTTTCAACTGTTCCTTTTATTAATCGATTGTTATTGTTTGCATACGCTGATGAACTGTTTGTGTTCTGAAGATGCTGGATATAAACCAGCGAAATATTGGCAACTAAATAATTAAATATATATCTTATTTGTTTTCTTTTTTAGTAAATTAAATTTTAAAAAAATCAAAGATGAACAATCTGCCAACACCTAATCTTTTCTTTATGATCTCATAGCATCATTGCCATAGTAAATATCTGTATGTTATAGTGAAAGTTTATTTCATATTTCTTTCATCACCATAAACTGCCTTAGCATCTTCTAACCCAGCTGGCTCTTTCCTTCTTATCTTTAAGAAAAAATTTTCATAGTCTTTCATACTTCTGTTTGTTTTGATAGTCACCATGCCTTACCCAGTGTAACTGAATAGTGAAACATACTGCAGGAATCAAATTGAATTGTGCTGAGGTCAACAATAATGTTAAAATCCATACATTTTGGCATGCGTAGCATGCTTATAGATGAAGCTGATTATGTGAATTGGTTAATAATACAGTAATCCCTCAATTAATGCACCCCCGATTAGTGCGTCATATTTTTTTCGATACCCAAATTCGATTAGTGCGCCTATATACATCTTAAAAATAAATGTTACAGACTTTAAAAATTTTCTATCAATACATTTTTATGGCTTTTAACTATTTTAAAAAATCACTCACCATAATGAAATAATTTAGTTACTGATTTAAAACATTTTACAAAGTTATTTTTAATGGCATACTGCACTATTTCCATGTAAACTATGTATACCATGTTCCAAATTTTTACGGCCAAAATTTATGTCGTCTGCTATAGTACTCCCACAGATTCGAGACCCTTCGACACTTCTGCGCATATCACAAAAAGGAGAATCCATTCCGATAATAGAGTAATCAATCCGTCTTCTGGGATGAATTGTTTATTATTACATGTTGGAAAATTAACTTCTCTTTTATGATTATTGTAGTTTTTAAAGTGGTAACTTTTTGTTTGTACTGTATAACAGTTGGGAAATTTTATCTATAAAGCACGTGATTTCACGTGTTGGTGACCAATCCGTACGTCCTTCATTTTTTTCTCCCCTTCAATGATAACGTCCAAGAGTTGATTAAATCTTGTTCTGAAGAATTGAGTGATTCCGACCTACTAAATTTAGATGCACAGCGGGAAGATCCCGGAGAATATGAAGAAAATTTAACCACTGATAGTCAGCCAAAAGATATTTCACAGAAACAATTTCAAAATATTTTTCGTACAATCGAAGTTTTTAAGCAGCAGTGCTTAGAGGCTGACCCTGATGAAGAGAGAAGCAGTAAAATTTGCAGAAGAGTAGAAGAGGCAATAGGGCCATACCATGGTCGTATGAAAAAAAGAAACAAAATGTCTGCCAAACTATGTTAGCTCAATTCTTTGTTAAGAAGTAGAATAATAAAATTTAAATTCTGAATATGTTTTATTGTCTTTCAGCTTCATGGTTTTCCTTTAACTAGGCCCTGAGATTTACCTTAATTCTTTTATAAAAAAAATTAAAGTTCTAAAAAGAAATTTGAGGAACGAATTATACATTTTCCCATAGGTTATTATATTCGATTAATGCGCCTGTTTTAAAAGAATGCATTAGGTGCACTAATCGAGGGATTGCTGTATATGCTATATTTTAAACTGTTCCGGTTGTTGTTATTATTATATGTTATAAGTGAAATTGTGTTACATCATTATTTCTAACAAAAATAAAATTATACATTGGTAAATGGTATAAAAGTCACAGCATTCATCTTAAATTATCAGCCTATACTTTTTATAAATTAATTATATTGATTATATAATAATCATATAAATATAATAATAATAATAAAAACATATCTGGCAAAGGGATGGAAAAATATACTTTGGGTTCTGACCTTTTGAGTATGTCTGGGGAGGGAAAAGAGAAATTTCTACAACATGGCCAAATAGATTGCATATATAATTATAAAAATAGGCTAGGTGGTAATTTGTTATATCTATACACAAATGCCAGGAACATCAGAAACAATGGGTTGAGTTTGTTGCTTTATTGAACACGATGTGGTCTAAGAGAGTTGGCATTAGTGAAACCTGGCTATCAGAATTAGATATAGTAACTGGGATCAAGTGTAATGAGTATAATATTTTTAGGAATGACAGAAGAAGAAATAGGAGAGGAGGAATACTTCTAATGATATCAGACAAGTTAAGTCCAGTTGGGTGGAAACGCAAGAAAACAATGATAGTAACAATGTCCCATGTAGTGGTAAGTTTGAGGCTAACAAAATGAATTATATGGTAGGATGTTGCTACAGACCTGTCAGCTCAATTGCAGGAGACAAAGAAATGCATTGCCAATTTAGCCTATGGGTACTAAATGAGTGATCATTAATGGTGACTAATTTTTCAAACATTGATTGGGTAGAAGAGAAATCTTGTAATAAGAATGAAGGGGAATTTTTTGAATTGTTGTGTGACAACTTTCTCAAGCAGCGTGTGAAAGAAGGAACTTGAGGTCAAAGGCTGGATTTATTCATAGCATCAAAGGGATCTCTTTAAAGAATAGGCTATTTTACCACTAGTTGGTGACAATGATCATGTGTTGTGCTTTCTTGGGAAGTATCTACTTATATTGATTTTCCCATTAGAAGAGGTTATATGCTGAGCTACAAAGCTGGAAATTATGATCAACTTAGAAGAATACTATCTTTGGTCAGTTACTGAATGGGAAAAATGTCAGCAATGCATGGTAATCTTTTAAAAATTGCTTAAATGAGACGGTATCTGAATGTATTCCTAGTGTTTGAAGATTAAATAGGTTGGAAGTGAAATGGATGTGCAACCTTATTAAACAAGAGATACACAGGAGAAGATGATGTGGAAGGAATATCGTGAGAATAAGAGTGAGTGGAGTTGTGAAATATATAAAGCTCAGGCCAGAAAAGTAATGAGTATTATGTGGAAAGCTAATATCATAGTATGAAAAGAAATTGGCTATGCAAGCTAAAGGCAATCTAAAAGAATTGTTATGCCACAAGCAAAAGAAAGAATGAATATGGAAGAATAACTTTATTGAATGGATATGGTACTCTAGTGACAGAATCTAATGAGATTGTTCAATTAATGAGTGCTCACTTTGCTAAGATATATCAACCAGATGTATGTAACATGCTCAGTGCTACTGCTACGCTGGATGAAGAGTTAGAGGTGCATGAAAATGAGGTTGAAGAGCTATTACATAACCTGGATAAGAATTGTCAATAGGAAAGATGGAATATCAGCACTTCATGACATACATGTGCACTCTTAAAGGAAAGTAATTTGTATAAATGGAATCAATAATTAACTTATAAAAAAATGCATTAGTGAGTTTTCTATTTATTTATTTATTATTTTTTTAAAATTTACATATATATATATATATATATACTAAAATTTTTAGTCTGTGTGGTTAGCCTAGTGGCTATGTGCTTCACAACCATTTGCTTGGGAAAGTAGTGTCCTGGGTTTGATTCTTGTCACCAACTTGAGGAGCTTAATTATCTTTTTCAGACATAGCCAAGTTAGCCAGTCTTGGGTGTGGGACAGCAGAATTTTTCTCCTCCAGCAAGCAGACAAAGCAGCCCCATGAACACACGCAGCTACAGCCATAGAATATACCTGGAGGAGACATAGGGCTAGTCATCTTATCCTCGGGATGGGTACGACTTAGAAGGGCTTATGATAGCCTAATAACAGGCCAGTAGGCCTAACACGTAGGAGGGAGGAGAAGAAGAAGACTAACATTTTTTTAATTAATTTGAATGATATATCCAAATCATATGTGCAGTGTTTCACCAGCATTCAAAAGACTGGTTTTTTTTTGGGGTGGGGGGGGTAAGATTTATTTTTCCTTCTGGAAAAATATTTCTGTATTTAGCAAGTCTTCTCATAGCATTGTTTGGATCCATGATATGTCTGCCTTGGAATATTTCCTACCCCTTTGATAAAAATTTCAAAATACAGGTTATATGTAGTGACTGCCGTTTCACTAATTTTGTTGTCATCTACCACACTTTTATTTTCTATACTTATTTTTATGAACTTCGTGATTTGAAATGATATCAGTATCATTTATTAGACATACATTTTCCCAAGAATATAGTAATTTTATTACTGCAAATGTTATAATGACACAAGTTCCATTAAAAATTGAACTAAAGATCTGTAATTTATCCACATTGTACTGTAATGATTGCAGTTTCAGTTAAAAATGTAAACATAACTATTCTGCCTCCAGTTGGTGACAGTGATCATATGTATTCACTTGGGAAGTGGCTCAGTTTATGAATGCTTCACATTCAGAAACGGCTACATGCTGAACTACAAAGCATGAAATTCTAACAAACTGAGGTGTATATGAGTTCTGCACCATAGTATCAGTTTTGAATGGGAAGAACATCAACAGTGCATGGGAATATTTGAAAAAACTTAAATGATACAATATCAGGATGTATCCCTAGAGTTTGAAGAATAAATAGGTAGGATATAAATGGGTGTGTAATCTTATTAAGCAAGTGATTCATAAAAAAGATGATGTGGAAGAAATACTGTGTGTATAAAGATGATAGCTGTTATGATAATTATAAGCAGTATGCAAGAAGATCCAACAAATATTGTACAGAAACTTAAACTTTAATATGAAAAGAAACTGGCTTTACAAGTCAAAGGCAACCCAAAAGAATTGTCTTGTTATGCTGGAAGTGAAAATAAGAACAAATATGAAAGAATAACTATAATGAATGCATCTGGTATGTGGATAATTGATGCAGAAAATATTGTTCAACTAATCTGTGCCCATTTTGCTAAAAGCTATCAACCTGGTGTATGCAACATTGTGCTCACTAAGAGGAGGTACTAGAACTGTTGCACAAATTGTATAAGAATTTGGCAATAGGAATTGATGGAATACTAACACAGATGCTGAAAGTGTTCAGCAGAACCAAGATTTCATTATTATTAATGAAAGGTGATGTTTGAGCATCTTGCTCACATTCTATAATAATACTACTATTCAGTCAGACAAGGGAAGGGGGGATAAATTATGATACTTTTGGATTATACTAAGGCTGGATAGATATCAAAAAGTGGTATATGGGAGATATTAGTCTGCAAGATTTAAGGTAAACAGTAGTGTGCCACGTGTATCAGTCCTTTGCATCATTATTCAGTCTGTACATTAATGAGATTGAGAAGGATTTGACAGGCAACATACAGCTATTTGCTGATGATGCAAAGATAGGCAGGATAATATCAGGAATGTGGGTGATAGCAGTACTTGCAGGATAGTTTGAATAGGCTGGAGTTGTGGGCATGTGAAGATGGCCAGCAGTTCAATGTTACTAAATGTAAACACATGCACTTTGGTATGATTAAATATCCAACACCATATTATTGGTGGGGGGGGGGGCAGCTTTGCGCAAGGAATGGAAGAATATTCCTGTTATGACGTATCAGAAATTGGTTGAAAGCATGCCTTGAACCATAGTTGCTGTCATTCCGGACAAAGGTGGTTCTGCTCTGTACTGGAAATGTAATTAAAACATTATTTATTTATTTATTTTACCACAACTAGGTGTCCAAATACTTTTGTCAACGTAGTGTGTGTATGTATATATATTAGGGTTATCAAGTAATTTTATAATTTGTTATTTAACTCCTAATCACAAGTAAGCAAACAATTAAGTTTGCGCCCGAAACATAGTAACATAGTTCAAGTCTAAATAAAGATGGTACAACACCAGGGCAACTCATTGTAAAGGTGGGTAAAGTTCTGATCACTATTCTTAGTATTTTCCCATAATATAAAGTACATCTCACTAAAGGATGTATACTGCAATACATTATGGGTGGGGTCACTACCCAGACCGGTTTCAACCTTTTTTTGAGGTCTCCTCAGTGAGTAGCTAGATACCAAGGTTTTAGTATCTAGATACCAAGGTTTTAGTAATACAGAGCCTTATCAACTTTACCTATACAAATTGCTGCAAGGTGTTTATATTTTTAATAAGAATCTCTGGAGGAGATATAGATGTAATTAATTTTTTTAACTTGGGGATACTGTATATTAGGGTTATTAGGGTTACCAAGTAATTTTATAAGCTTGGTTATTTAACTCCTAATCCCAAGTAAGTAAACAATTAAGTTTATGCCTGAAACATAGTTCAAGTCTAAATAAAGATGGTACAACAACACCATCTTTATTTGTATATTAATTTTTTAACCAAAAAATTAATTACATCTATATCTCCTCCAGAGATTCTTATTAAAAATAAAAACACCTTGCAGCAACTTGTATAGGTAAAGTTGATAAGGCTCTGTATTACTAAAACCTTGGTATTTAGGGTCTAGCTACTCACTGAGGAGACCTGAAAAAGGGTTGAAACCAGTCTGGGTAGTGACCCCACCCATAATGTATTGCAGTATACATCTTTTAGTGAGATGTGCTTTACATTATGGGAAAATACTAAGAATTGTGATCAGAGCTTTACCCACCTTTACAATGAGTTGCCCTGTGTTGTACCATCTTTATTTAGACTTGAACTATGTTTCAGGCACAAATTTAATTGTTTGCTTACTTGGGATTAGGAGTTAAATAACCAAGCTTATAAAATTACTTTGTAACCCTAATATACAGTATCCCCAAGTTAAAAAATTAATTATATATATATATATATATATGTGTGTGTGTGTGTGTGTGTGTGTGTGTGTGTGTGTGTGTGTGTGTGTGTGTGTGTGTGTATATGGTAAGTAATTGTCCTAAATTGTTAATATATATATGAACAACTTAGGGACAAATTGGTTATCAAATTGTATCAAATCTTATGTGTTCTTGGATTTTGATCTTGGCAGAATGGCCAACTGTCCAAAATAGCAAAGTTGACAGTAGCAGAATATTTGATAAATATTGGCTAAGGAAAGTGGAAACAATTTATTCTTAGTTAGGTAATAGGAAAGAAGATAGGTTAGGTGCTAGTTTAAAAGTAGTGTACAGATTGTATTTGCAGAGAAGCCTTGCTATTTGTTCAAAGTCCCTTTAAGACAGGGCATGGAAATCCTGTTAACATTAGACTGTAGTTTGGCTAAAGGATGATATTGATTATTTTCTGGATGGTGGTTTCTTTATATCCATTAGATGACAATATCCATCAGACTTCTTTCTATTAGAAGAATAGAATAAAATGAGCAACCTGTTCCTCTCAAATTTGCTGTTTTGTTCAGATTGTCTGTTCTGTTAAGATCAGAATCCAAGATTATGTAATATTTCTAGAATTGAAGGGTTCAGGACTTCTCTTACCTTCAATACTAGACTTAGTTCATTGGGATGAGACAAGGATTTTGCACTACAGTTGATTTACATTTAATTCTCTATTATTCGAAACTTGCAAAACCTTGCATCATCACCCTAATCCTAATTGAATAGACTGCATACTTCTCTTTGGACGTAATTGCATAAATCAAAATCATTCATATTTTTTTAATTAAATTAATTTTGAATTACACAAACTATACCTGGTTTGCTGGAACTTTAATAGTGCTTTCTCCTGTTTGCTCATCTGCCACTGAGACATGTGGAAGTATACTCATGCTGTTTGTCTCATTCTTGTGTTGATATTTTGAATGTTGTAACCAATTGTTTTGCCCTCTCTCTCTCTCTCTGAATGATGTCCCTGTTACGTTGAGCAAAATATATAGTTTTTATTAAATTTTAGTTTCCTTTATGTGTTAAACTGTTTTTTTTTTGTACAGTATTACATACTTCATTAGCAAAAAGTTAAATATTAATTTTAAAAACATAATAGCAGAACAATTTTTTATGCAGTGCATATCAGGTTGCAACATCACACATACTTCATTGTTGATGTATGCTGCATAATGTGTCGTAGCCCACTACTGTATATTTTAGATATTTTTAGTATGCTGAACACAGATGGTTTATTAAAAGGCCTTAAGTTTTATTGCATTGGACATTATGTCATTTTGGAGGCTTCTTTAAACATGCAAATATACTATTAAATTCAGGGTATAGCATTTTTCATTAGTTCCGAGTTTACCTGATGTTTTTCTGTGATAGTTTGATAAGCCAGGCCCAATTTCTCATCATGTGGTCTTTTATGGAGACTTCTCCTGAAGGTCACACATGTCCAATGTAACATAGGTGCAGAATATCTTATAAATGAGTTTTTTTTGTGTGTGTGTGATCTAAGAATCATGGAGACCTTTTTCATATTTGAAGGCAACTTTCAGGCCATACTGCTTTTGTTATACTAGCTGTTTTATCTGTGATGTTTACGATGTATAAGGGGGACCGGAAAGTGATCAATTTTTTGAACTACATTTTTAATATAAATTTTATTAAAGAACAAATTAACATTATTCAATTCTATAATTGCCATCGTTAATTATAACCTTATTCCAATGATCTACTAAGTTTAGAATTCCTTTTTTGAAAGAAGTTTTTTCTTTGGAGGCAAAAAATGATATCAAACTCCTTTGGACATCATCTTGCGAACAGAAGGTTTTATTTCTTATGCTGTGTTCTAAGGACCTGAATAAGTGATAGTCACCAAGGGCAATATCTGGCGAATATGGAGGATGTGGTAGAAGTTCCCATCCTAACCGCCTAATTTTTTCTTGAGTCATTCTTGCAGAATGTGGTTTTGCATTATCTTGCTGCAAAATTACCTCTTTTTGATTGACAAGTGCAGGAAGTTTGATTAGCAATGCTTGATGTAGATGCTCTAATTGTTTGCAGTAAATGGCTGCTGTGATAGTCTTACTTTGTTCCATGAGTTCGTAATGAATTATTTCCATGAATATCCCAATCCCACCAAATGCACAACAGAACCTTTTGTGGATGAATCCATCTTTAGGTGTTGGAATTGGAGTTTGATTTGTAGAAAGCCACTGTTTTTTGCATTTATTATTCTTATACAGTGCCCATTTTTCGTCACCAGTTCCGACTCGTTCCAAAAAGGGGTCATTTTGTTGTCTGGTCAACAATGAATTGCAAATCATCCGTCTCTGTGCTTTATTGGTTTCTGGCAGTTCATGTGGTACCCATACACCCTGTTTAAGAACCTTGCCACTCTTATGTAAGTGCTCTTGGATGGACAGTTGACCATGATGAATTTAGTTTCTCTGCTAATTCTTGTATGGTTTGTTTTGGATCTGATTCAACGAGAGTCTTAAGAGCATCGTCATCTAGAGTAAGAGGTCTTCCAGATCAAGGACGATCAGAGAGATCAAAATGTTTTTCTGCAAATCTCCTAAACCATCGCTGACATTTGTTAACCTTCAATACGTCTCCATAAGTTGAGCAGATGATTTTGGTAGCCTTGGTAGCATTCTTTCCTTGGTGAAACAAAAACCGCATACAATGACGTAAATGGTGCTCTTCAACTTTAAAGTCCGCCATATTAAAAAAATAATCTAAAATTAAAAAAAAAAGATTTTTTAAATAGAAAAGTAATGCTAATATTTAAATAAAAAACAAATTTAATAATTTGTTATTTAAGAAAAAACTATCAGCTAAAAATGACCTATTAAAAATAATTGATTACTTTCCGGTCCTCCTTATATGATAAAGTGACAGCACCTTTATGTGTTTTCCTGCTTGTTTGCAAAGTCATTTAAAATATTCTTTTATCATGTGTGATACATAGAATGTTGTGATACTCTGTTTCCTTTTGAGTAGAATGTATCTGCTAGTGTCGAATTTTTTCCTGTATACTTAGGAAGATAATCTGTTTTGTTTTGTTACTGAGACATGTAACACATCCACAAAAGGAATTGTCCTGATTTCTTCACATTCTTTTGTAATACCTATTTTAGACTCTTTAAACTATTCATGGTGGTATTGAAACTATATAGTATTTCTTTGGACTCATTCCCAGTGAGGAAAATATCATTGACGTAACATAGTGTTATTTTTGGTTCAGTGCAATATTTTTCAGTTGTCATCTGTTCAAAAGAGTCTGTGTACATCTTGGCTAGCAGAAGCAAAACTGATGTGCTCATTGTTAGACCTTCTTTCTGCTCATAGTAAGTATCTTAAAAGACTTATCTAGACATGTCTATAAAAGTTGATTGTGTCTGTGAGAATAACTCTGCTAATAGCAATATATTTTCTTCTCTGGGTGCATTATTATAAAGATTTGTTACATCTAAACCGTTAATATATTTGTGGATCCAAAATAGTGGTTTTGTGTTGCTAAATCTTTGGAATTCTTGGTATATCCCTATATATTGTTTTTCTGATATGAGAGGTTAGAAGTTTTATTAAGAATCCCCTTTCTTTCATGCTTACACGTGATCAGAATACATTTTGGAAAATTATGGAGACAACTACTGTGTTGGAGTATGTAGTAAACATTTGATGTAGTAAAGGTTTTTTATTTTATTTTATTTAATTTATTTTTTTATTATTTTTTTCACTAGAGGGCAGGCCAATAATTGTTGTAACGGTTGTAGCTGCACTACAACCATGTAGATTGTAGTGCAGCTTGTCTCTGTGTATATATTATGTATGCCCCAGATGATGACCCTGATATGAAGGTCAAAACATCGAGTGTGTATTTTGGTTTATATTAACCAAAATTTGCTTCTCTGGGTGCACTTCAAGTAGTTGTCTCCATAATTTTCCAAAATGTGTTTTATTTAAAAATGTAGCGAAGTTGTGTATTGGAAAGTGTCTCACACTAACAGTTAGTCTTAATGAGATAATGCCTATGGAATTTAGATTCTCCATAGATCCATGGGAGAGCAAGGTTTGGTGTAATTTGATCTGTAATTTCTTTTGGCCAGTTGTAGAGGTCCTTGATGAAGTTGATTGTTTTATTATGAGCACTCCAAGTGATGTTTATCTTCTACATTTCTGTAGGTGTTAATCTTTTAGTAAATCTGTCCTCTTGTTTCTGTAATAATTGGAATGTAGAATTTCATTTACTTTGCCATTATCAACTTTCAGTGTTAATACATTCTCATTGTTATGAATGTCGTTGAGAGCCTTGACTTCTGCTTTAGAGATATTTCTGCCATTCTTGTGGGTATTATGTCAGCTGTATTTCCTGGAATTTTGTGGAGTCCTTATTCTATATCCACTAGGATGTCCACCTTAGATATGTTATTAGAAGCTATCAGAAAATTGAAGCTTTTACATAAGATACTATGTTCAGCTTGTGAGAAGACAAATGAAGATAAATTAATCGCTTTTTCAACAGATAGGCTTACATGATGATTCATTTACTCGTTTATTTACCACAGTCTTCGAAAGTAATGTGAAAATAGGCAGCACCCAGCTAGTCGCAATTAGATTAATGTTTTCCTTCTAATGCATGGTTGTTTAAAACAACTCATCTTCATATGTCTTTTTTTTAAAAATTACATGTTCAATTCTATTATTCTCTATCATCTTCTTTATCATCTTCTTGTTTGTGTTAGGTGTATTTGCTTGTCACGGAATTCTGTTGTCTCTTTTTTTCAATTATTTAATGCTATGGATCTAATATTATTTGTGTTTGGATTCAAGTATAAAAATTGAAAAACATATAAGAAAACCCCCCCCCCCCCCTTCTTCAGTTTAATTATATTTATATTTTTAGATTTTGCCATGTTGGTTCTGAATATTAGCTTTAACTTTTCTTAATTGCTGCATTGGTCTCCTATGGTGAGGCCTTTCTTTTTTTTCCCTGACATTGTTCATCATTAGACTTTCTTATTTTTATCATCTCTGTGTATAATTCTTTCCATAAAATTTATTTTAATTATTTATTTAGTCTCAGACACCTTCTCAGAGTCGATGGGATGAAACTCCAGGCAGAATTCCAAAAGGTTCTGAAACTCCAGGAGCAACACCTGGCCAAAGTACTCGAATGTGGGATGCTACTCCAGCTCACGCAACTCCTGGCGCTACTACCCCAGGTCACGACACCCCTGGCCACAGAACTACACCAAGTGCCAGAAGAAATCGATGGGATGAGACACCAAAGACAGATAGAGGTAATATTTAAGAACTTCACTGAAATAGAAAAATTTATTAAAATATCTGAAGCAAAATTAGATATGTTCTCTGTCTTAAATTCTTCCAAAATTTCATTAACCATATTAATGGTTCATGAAATTAACGGAAATAATGGAAATGGTCCATAAAAAATTAACTGAAATACAGAGGCAGACTTGAAAAGTAATGCATGTTTCTGTATGAAACTAGGGATGCAAGATAAGTAAACATCTTGTATCCCTAAGACAAGATATAAAATTTGCCTAGAAATATTAAATGATTTTACTGCTGTGATCCTAGATATGCATTTCCTAACCAACACTGAACCTAGTGTTTCCATAACAAAGCTGCATTTGCCGTTGGTTGAAAAGAGATTTGTTAAAAGACATTGAAAAAAACTTGGATTTAGAACCCATCAGAGTATAATTGTGGAACCTTTACAAGAACACGTGAACTAAAGCCGAGTTAGGTGTCCAATATAAGTGAGGCAGAGTTTTTTTTTCATGTTACAAAATAGGCAAACCAACCAGGGAACAAATATTACATTAGCAGATAATACACTGGCTTCATAGCCATAATTGCACTTCAGCTCTAATTCCAACTAAACCCAACATTGAATAGACTTTGAAAGAATTTTGGAATTTTTCAGTATCAACCTCACTCATAGTAGAGGTGATGAGAGATTTGTTAACATTGTTTTTATCTCATGCAACTCTTTCGTGTTTCTGAAAATATCAATCTACATCATATATGGATCTGCCTCTGAAAATTCAGAGGCAGATCCATATATGATGTAGATTGATATTTACAGTACAGAATTTTTTTTTTTTTTTTTTTTTTTTTTTTTTTCCCTGTTTGTAAGACACTTAAGTAAGGTGCCTGTTATTTTGTCCTGGAAAAACAAAGAAAATTCACTTACATAAGAATTGGAAAAGCAGCACGTGGACATCGTTGGCATTACTGAGACAAAGAATACAAAAACAGGTGAGCTCTTATTAAATAATAAGCAAAGAATGTTATATTCAGGCAGTAATAATCAAAGAAAGGAAGGAGTAATGATTACGTTCAACACCAAATATTAAAATAAACTTCTTGATTGGTAGGCAGTTTCAAATAGACTGATATGGGCATGCTTCAAAATGGGGAAATGGACAATGAAACTTATTCGTGCCTGTGGTCCCACTGAAGATTCATCTAAAGAAAAAGTTGAAGAATTTTTGCATCAGTTGCACAAGATGCTGACAAAGAAAATGGAAAAAGTGGTTTTTGTTGGAGATGTAAACAACAGAGTAAGAAATGAATCCCACCAGACATACAGGAACACTTTGGGGAAATTTGGAGAAAAGAACAGATCTAATAATAATGGTATTTGCTGGATTTCTGCTCAGGATATGAACTAGTCATTACTGACACCATGTTTCAACATAAAGATATGTATACAAGTTCTCATGAAGAGAAGACACGATAGATAAGAAAATTCTCATGGATTATGTCATTGTTGATAGTGATGTCTTCATGCTTGTTCAATATACAAAAGTGTACAGAGGATTTGAAATTGGAAATGACCATTACTTTGTGCTGAGCAGAATAAAAATGGATATTATATTGAAAAGAACAATATGTAAGAAAGTTTTAAAAAGAATTAGAATTAGGCAGCTTTTACAGATGAACTGTAGACTCAACTATACAAACATTATTGAAGAAAGAATGAAAGAGTTTGAAAACAAGAACCAAACCTCTGAGTGTCAGTGGCAAACTCTGTAGAAGATATTGATTAATTTAGCGGGGGGGGGGGGGGGTATGTGGTGAAGTTGTCTGTAAGGATAGAAAAATAAGAATCCCATATCCCATAGTTGATACAAGAAGTTCAAGAAGCAGTCCTGGAAAAGAAAGCACACCAAAAGTTCCTAGCAAATAAGTCCACAGATTCCCTAATAGAATACTGATAAAAATGTAAAAGAGCTAAGCTATCTGTCATGGGAAGACTGGTAAGAACCTAGAAAATATCTGCAAGGTGCCAAAATGTTCTGGAGGCTATTGGAAAAAGCTTAGAAATGGAGAAAAGAGTACTGTAAATGGAATCAAAGATGATAAAGGTGACATCAAAACTGAAAATATGGATATCCTAGATGTCTGGAGTAATTTCTTTGAAACACTGTTAAACAAACCAAGTAGTGACATATTTAAGAGGAATGCAAAGAGGAGTACATATCAACACTAGAGGTAGAAAAAGCCATCAAAAACTTGAAATGCAGAAAGGCAGCTGGAGTAGATGATATTCAATCAGTAATGCTTAAGTATGGAGGTTACAAAAGTTGTGCAGTAGCTACACTGCATAATTCAGAGAGCCTGTCAGAAGGTCGAATTTCAGATGATTGTAGTAGAGCTCTAATAGTTCCCATCTATAAATAAGGGAATAAAGCATTGTAAGAATTACAGAGGAATTTTTATGCAAGCATACTTGAAAACAGGCTGAAAAAAATTGTGGAGGAAAAACTGAGAGAATTACAAGCAGGATTCAAGCCAAATAGAGGTTGTCGGGATCAGATTTTCACTTTATGACAAATAGTGGGGAAAACATGGGAATAAGACAATGATCTGTATTTAAGAATTGTAGATCTGAAAAAGGCATATGACAAGGCACCTAGGTAAAAGCTTTTCAAAACACAATTATACAGGGCAAATGGTACATTTACCCTGTATAACTGTATACAGGGCAATCCATAGTATATATTTAAGTTGTCAGTCAGTAGTTAGAATGGAAGATGGGTTGATGTAAAATCAAGTGTAAGACAAGAATCCACATTTATTCATCTATATGGATCACAATTTCTTAAGTGGCATTAGGCCTGATATTAGAATTGGAGATGCGAAACTTAGCTCTTTACTTTATGCAGATGATGATCTTCTAAACTCTTCTAGTGCAAGTCCCCAGGATTCTCTGTACAAATTGTATAACAGCTGTAACAAATTTGGCATGAAAAGCAGCAATAAAAAGATCAAAACTATTAAAACAGGCAGCAAAACTGAAAACATCAACTGCATTCACAACGGAGAGCCGATAGAACAAGTAAAATATTTCAGCTATTTAGAAACAGTTTTTACTGAAGGAGGCAAGTTAAATCTGGAAGTAGACAACAGAATAAAGCAAAACAAATCCGCGCGGTTAGCCTAGTGGCTGTGTGCTTCGCAACCATGTGGGGAAGGAGTGTCCTAGGTTCGATTCCTGTCGGTGACGTGAGGAGCTGAAGGATCTTTCTCAGCCATAGTTAGCCGGTCTTGGGCGTGGACAGTAGGGTTTTTTCCCCAGTTTATCCTGGGGTTTTTCATCCCGCAAAGCAGGCAAACCGGCCTTGAGAACTCAACACTACAGGACATAGGATACACCGAGGCATAGGGCTGACCACCTTATCCTGTGAACGGTTTGAGGTCCGATGATTAATAAACCCTCGACACCGCAAGGTAAAAGAGGGAAATAGGAACGAAGAAGATAAGACAGAAATTAGCCAAAATACCGAACAAGCAATATACAAGACAGTATTCAAACCAGTTTTAAGTTATTAATCTGAGAGTTGGGGTAGAAATAAAGCACTTGATCAAAAACTTGAAATCACAGATATGATGGTTCTGAGAAAAATTAGGAGACTGAACTGATGATACAATCATATTAAAAATGAAGATGTAAGAAAGAGAATTGACATCATTAGCATTCAAGAATGTGTAAGCAGGGTGAATCTAAGGTAGTATGGCAATTTTTGTGGAATTATTTCTTAGAAGCACGAAATGTTAAATATGACAATATTGGGGTGCTGGTAAGTAATAGATGAATTGGGAAGAAAATTGTTGATAGAAGATTAATAATAATGTAAACTTAATCATGTAGTATTGTCATAGTTGCCTAAACACCCACTTAAGGGTTCTTATTAGGAAATTGATGATGAGAATGATGAAAAATCATGAACAGGATTGTCTCAGATATGATTATTGCTCTAACTTCAAGATCTTAACATTTCTGGTGGAAGACAAGCTCACACCATTATTATGGTGACATGACTAACTTGACTCAAGAAGTTGTGTGCACAGTAGATCTTTGCAGTAATTCTGACATTATATGGATGATTTTTTTGTTCCAAATTGTGAATTGTTCATAATTTGCCCATTTTTATAGTAATCCTACACACGAGAAGTTGGTTAAATATGGCAGAAGGACATTTGATGAGAAAGAAGAAACATATTAACATTGAATTGGAAGAATTGTAGATTTTGTATTTTATGAAATAAAATGGGAGGCTGTTACAAATGACAATATAGAGTTTTTAGTGTTCCTAAATATCTGTAAATAATTAAATAATGTGATTGTTATAACAAATATTGTATAGTTAATTTATTTTCACTATGGAAAATTTTTGGAACCTTGGAAATAGCTTGTTAAAATTGATTGCTTGCACCTAGGGTGCTTTAGTTTGGCCCTTTCAGTATTCTATTTATAGTGAGAGTTGACTGTAATTTTAGTTGGTCAAAAATTTTCTTTACAATTTTGTTTAGGTTTGAATCCCTTTGCAGATTATAATGAACCACTATCATTTGCCATTTGAAGGAATTATCTTTTTTTAACCCCAGCTCTATAGTTCTGAGCACAACTGATGTTAATTTTAAACATCGGGCATACTTTCATTATTCAATTTGTTATATAGGCAGTAACATTTTGCTGTGCAATCTGTACTTCTGGTTTCTTTTTTATTTTCATGCTATAAGCATTTCATTTATTTATCATAATTTTGAAGTTTTAGATATTGATTCTTGCTCATATCAAAACAGTATTCTCATTAATGCCTAGTTTTAATTATCTGAAAATATTAAACTTTGACTGATTTTGTCCTGAATATTTTTGTTCCTAGCTATTGAAGAGTAAATAAATTGCCAATTATCACTGTTCTTGAATTATCACTGAATATTATTAACACATGGAAGAATTTCTATTACATGTGACATAACTTGGGTGAAGGATGGGTAGTTTTTTCTAGTAAATAAATGAATTATTCCTTGTTTGCAAAGTTGCAGTTGGTAAAGTTACAAAACTCCCTTTTAGATGGTTTCATCATTTCTCTGTGACATTACAATAAAGGTTGCAATTCACAAAATGTTTTTGTGAAATATTATAAAATGTTATTTCTTATAACTAAACTAGAGTCCATTCTTTTCTACAATTTCAGAAACCCCAGGACATGGCAGCGGTTGGGCAGAAACTCCTCGCACTGATAGAGGTGGAGCAGATCTTATTCAAGAAACTCCTACGCCAAGTGCTAGCAAACGGAGATCAAGATGGGATGAAACTCCTGCTTCGCAAATGGGAAATCAAACACCTCAGACACCTTCTATGATGACTCCAATGACTCCCATGACCCCTGTAACTCCTAGTGGTGTGACACCGACTGGGGCAAAAGCTATGGCAATGGCTACTCCAACACCAGGTTTGCTCTTCAAGTGAATTTTCTATTTGATTATAAGATTCCTACAGCTCTAATATAAATTATTTGAATGCCATTTAAATTAAGGGGATATTAAATCCCACATTATTTTAAAACCGAATACGAACTCAAAGATTGGAATCAGAGAGTTTCATGCTGAATATAGTAAACTATAAAAGTATTGGCGATTACTAGCATGAGCTAATGCAAGTAGTCCTAGTATGTAGTACAATACCAGGCAACTCACAGCAAAGGTGGTAAAGTTCTGATCGCTATTCTTGGTATTTCCATAATGTAAAAACACATTTCCTAGGAAATGTATGCTGTTATTACATTATGGCGGGAGGTCACTATCCAGACCGGTTTCAGTCTTTTTTGAGGCTTCATCAGTGAGTAGCTAGACCAAATTAATACCAAAGGGTATAGCGAAAAGAACTTATATACTCTGCTATACGAGTTGTCAAACAGATGCACCCATTAAGTTACTTAAATATAAAGAGCCAATGGGCTTTATTTTATGAATTGAAGCTTCATTGAATGCTTTATATTAAATTGTAATCTAAAATTAAAAGTTGTTGAAAGTTGTCTACCTACCCAAATATGGAAAGATAAAATAATATCTGCATGGTTTTAAAGACTTTTTCCAGCTTTTGGCAGGTCAGCACACTTTTAATGATTTTGTAAGCAACATTAGTCTTTCCACAGTGATTGGAAATCCAAACATTCCAAAGAGGATGTTTGGACTTTTGTTTCTCTTTGGAATTGAGAAAAATGGATAGTAGCTAGTTCAGAGTAATAATCCTTATCTATGTCCCTGGAAAGCCTCAAGAGTGTCTAATTTCGCTCTCTAAAATTAGCTTAATGGTTTAAAAGTATAAATGTGTGTGTGCGTGCGCACGGGTGCATACATACATGTGCACCCAAATTGGCATTTTTGCAGGAATGTTTTTTGTGTGCACTAACTTTGAATTATTTCACATGACATAGTAATGAGAAACAACCTACGTAGTTCTCTACTATATAATACATGCTCATGTCAATGATAATAGTATATTATTGAAATAAAACATATGATGTTTTTGCATTCTTTTATTTTTATGTATACTCACTGATTGTCACAGTATGTCAGACAGTTTGGATATGTTACATTTTGGTGCATTAAAGCTGTGGAAATATTCAAAATTAAGTGGATATTAAATACAACATTATTTCTTTGCCGAATACAAAACTCAAAGATAGGAAATTTAATCTAAGAGTTTCATGCCGAATATAGAAAACTATATCAAGTTCAGCAAGTCCAAGCGTGATTCAACACCTGGTGATGCAATGCCAGGGCAATTCGTAGTAAAGGTGGAACAAGCTCTTAGGAGATGCTATGTTCTCCCCAGGACCTTTTGAATAGGCAAACCGCCCGGCTGGTTTTACTGACCACCTGGCTAATTGATGTTGTGAATTGACATGGCTAAATAATGAGCAAGAATGGAAAAATAATTTAAGACATTTTTTAATTAATAGTGATGAGAAATCGAACCGGAGAGTCTCAATACTTGTGAGACCAGCTCGATTTTTTGTATTGCAAGCCAATCTCGAGAGCTTCGGATATTCACTTTGATGCACACTAATCTGTACGTGGAAGAAGACAAAAATTGGGATCTCGAATACAACAAGTATCGGTTGCACAGAAGATCTTTTATGAAAGGGACATAATTTTGATGTTTGAAAGAAATAAATTGTGAAAATCGAGTGAATTCGAATTGAAGGCAAAAATCAATGTTAAAAACCTACATTTATTTTTGTTAATAATGGTTTTTGTCCGAAGATCGTGAGTCAAGTATTTAATATTTTATTTTGTAAAAGAAAATAGGCCTTTTTTAATTTATCTAACTTGTCTAGATCATGGCAAAGGCAAGATGTTGACTTAACTGAAATAGAGCCAGTCTTAGAAGCCAGAAAACTATCCATCATGGAATTGAAAGACACTCCTGGCAGTCATTTTCAAAATCTTCATCAGCATCTTTCAGGTGAATGGTCAGACATTCACATTGATTATTCAGATTCTAATGTTATTATGTTTAAGACTACAATATATGATAAATACATAGGCACAGTTATTAAACACCTAGAAGGCAAGACTTCCAGATATGCCAATCATTTCCTGCTTTTCAAGACTTTTCAATGCAGAAAGTCACGATCAACGTGAGGCTTCTGAGATTCTTTTTGATTATTATTCTTGAAATGGAAGTCCTACAGTTTTAAACTATGAAAGAACTAAACTAGAATGGGCAGTTGCATCATTAATGGACAGTCATACAAAAATCTAGATCCAAGACAAATACTGCTGAAATTAGCAACAGCACCTGAGCTCAAAGACTCTTTTCCAAATTTAGCAAAACTAGCTGCTGTTGGACTGACCACACGTGTGAGCATAGCTGAATGTGAAAGGGGTTTCTCTGCATTAAAAAGGATAAAAACTTGTATGAGGAATCACATCAGTCAGAAAACTAAATAATCTGATGCTGATTTCACTGGAGGGACCATATCCAACAGATTTTAATTATGAAAAAGCTGTTGACATCTGGCTTCTAAGAAGAAGAGAAGAATTAATCTATAGAATTTTAAGCTGTAGCATTACAAGGTTTTTTATTACTTAATGAGAAAATAAGAAAAATCTAGTCTTGTTTGTTATAATTACTATATAAAATATTATCCTTGTTTGAAGTAATTTTTAATAAAATTACTATTTTAATTTGTTATGAAAAAGCATCTTTCTTCACTCATTCAAAATTTTTATATGCCCGGCTAATGCTTCATTCCACCCAGCTGGTAAAAATTTCTGAGGAGAAAACACTGAGATGTATTACTGTTCTACATTATGAGAGAAGGTCACTACCCAGACTGGTTTTGACCTTTTTTGAGGTCTCATCAGTGAGTAGGTAGACCTAGATGTAATACTAAGGTTTCAATAGTCAGAGCTTATTGCTTTACTGTATGAGTTGCCAAAAGGTGCACAAATACAATTACTGAAATAAGAGCTGACAGGCTTCACTTCGGCGAAGTAAAATTATTCAAAATTAAGTGGATATTGAATGAATATCTCATTATTTCTCAGCCAAATAAGAAACTCAAAAATAGGAAATCGAATCTAAGAGTTTCATGCCAAATATAGAAAACTATACAGTTCGGTGAGTCCAAGCGTAAGCAACACCTGGTAGTGCAATGTCAGGGCAACTCGTAGTAAAGGTGGAGCAAGCTCCAATCACCCTCCTTAATATTTTCCCATAATGTAAAACACAGCTCCTAGGAATTGTATTACTGTTCTACATTATGAGAGAAGGTCACTACCCAGACCGGTTTCGACCTTTTTTGAGGTCTCATCAGTGAGTAGGTAGACCTAGATGTAATACTAAGGTTTCAATAGTGGTGTATATGGAAAATTATACACCACTCTATGAGAGAAAAATCTAGATCTCAGCCCTTTCTTGACTGCATCGATTCTCAGCTTCCAAGGATGTCCTCTTGTCCTTTCCCCACCTCCATAAAATGAAAAATTCCATCTACTGAAATCCTGTATGACTCTTTTAGAAGTTTCTTCTAAAAGTTTTTAGTAGTTTCATTTATTGGACTCCATTTCAAACAGGAGAAAGAGAGTGTCTTTATCACACCCTCTTTCTCCTGTTTGAAGTGGAGTCCAATAAGTGAAATCTTGCAAAGAGGCAAAATGACTTCTTTTATCTTTTCATGTCAAAGTTTGCTGCAACATTGCAATTATTCTCTGAATTATATTTGCAATCTTTGTTATATGGTTCCTGAACTTCAACTTGCTATCTACTAACACTCCAAGATCCCTAGTCTGATCAGTTTCTTCTAGCATGATCCCACTAATATAATACTACATTAGATATCTAATCACACTAAAGTGCATGATATTACAGTTATTAACATTGAACTGAGATCCATTTTCCAATGCCCATAATTCCAGCCTATTCAAATCATTCTGCAAGTACTGCATATCAGCTGCATTCCTGATTACCCTACTTATCGTTTTCTATCTCAATTATTCCTGTTTATGTGGATATGTATTCCTGTTTGTTTTCTAGCACCATGCTAGTCCTGCTTATTTCATTTAACAGTCTTTCAGTGTAATTACTCTAGACATCTAGAATATCTTCAATTTTCCTGTCTTTTATCATTTCAGATTGCTTTTAAGCTTTTCAATAGCTTCCTGAATATTTTACCGACTTCCAGATATTTATTTTATGTGTTCTTACCAAAGTCTTCCCATGACTTTTGTTTAGTTGGGCTTTGTTGTTATTTTTTTCCCAATGCTCTGAGCACATGTCAACTTACTCTTGCTATTAACGTGAGTGAATTGATACGGTCTTCTTTTCCTTGATTGCCTCTTTAACTTGAATCCACCATAGATTTAAAGTTCTGTCTCTGTTGACAGAACTGTGCTGAGATAGGTCAGCAAAGACAGAACATAAAGTTCTGTCTCTGCTGATAACCTAACCATGCCTCTTTCTCCATCATTTGGTTAAAGGTTCAATAGCTTTGTTTTCAAACTCTCATTTTTTTTTTAAAAATAATATTTGTTTATTTGAGTACTGCTCAACTTTGTTTCTTTTTAAAGCATTCTTACACACTTTTCTTTTCAATACGATATTCAGTTTTATCCTGCTCAAAACTAAATGGTGCTCGCTTTCTACTTCAAATCCTCTGTATATGTTTCATGATCCAACATAAAAGATATCACTATTAACAACAACAACATAGTCAGTGAGACTTGTTTCTGCTCACTTTGAATTTATGCACATCTTTATTTTGGAACATGTAGTGGCCATTACCAACATTATGTTCCAAAATAAAGATGTTTTTCCAGAAACATTTCTGTGTGTCTGATAATCATTTCCTATTTCTGTTTAGATCTAGAAGAAAAACCAACTTTTTTTTGTATGTTAGGTGCCTTTTCTAACACATCGAAAAATTCCTCCATTCTTTCTTAGTACAACTTTTGTGGCACCATCAACACAAATATCTCATTATTCAATTTCTCATTCTGATAAAAAAAAACCTGTGCTTCTACAAATCCTCCATGATTTGGCATAATGTATATTTCTTTTGATTCTTAAAAATTCAGGAATTATAAAGTTATCTTTGCAATTTTTCAAAAAATTATGTCTGTTGGAAAGTAATACTTTCTTCCATTTATGCTTTTTTAAGAACATACCTTTCCCCGTCTCCCTCTCAAGATGATACATTTGTTTGCAATTGACTATGAGTAGATTTGTAGAAGCTCAAGGTTTGTTCTTTTGTGAGCTGAAATACAAAAAAAAAACTAGATCGGACTTAGTCTCAACTGAACAAAAAGCATGTCACCTACATTGTACTCTAGCTAATTCAATATCCAAAAATACATGGAATATCATAAATAGCATACATTCGAATAATTTTTCAAGCTTATACAGAGATTGCAAACATAGACTGTCAAAAAAATTTATACAATTAAGTTCACAAAAATTGAACCTTTTGGGATTCTAATAAATTTATATTACATTTTTCAAACTATAATCTTACTAATATAGAAACTTCAGTTTTAAATAAAGACTTTAATTATACCATCACTTCAAGTCACATCTCAAAAGTAGACATTATGTCCAGTGTTGAAAAAGTGTGAAATTTCTGTCATCTCAGGAAGAAGTATTATCAACAAGATTACTTAGTGCTTCAGATTTATTAAATAGCCATATGCCAAGAAATATAAATGTTTTACATCAGCTACTGCATATTTCAGGTGGCCTGGTCAGAGAATGAAATGATTGGAGTAAAGAATATTTATACGTGTGGATAGGCTTATGTGTTCGTCAGACATTTTTGTAATAGATTTCACGTTTGATATGAATACAGATGGATAAGAAAATAACTATTTATTAACTTAAAAGCTAATATTTCGCTGGTATTATATCCAGCATCTTCAGAGCACACAACACAAAAGTTTGTTACAAATGTAAAACAACCACAATCTGGCGTAACAGTGGGGCTAGTAAAAGTAATTGCAGCGTGCAACACAAGACTAAAGTCCTAATATGGCACCATTTAGGTTTAAAAAAAAAAATCAAAGTTTTGAAATAGTAGTCCACATGATAGTCTTAGAAAGTTTGAAAAAATGAAATAAAATATAGTAATAAATATTAATTTGGTCTTAAGATGACTGTCTCCCAAATCTTTGGTAGATTTATACAGCCATACTTGTTAAGGTTTGGAGTATTAGGGCTTGATTTCAGGAACAACCTCTCTGACTTGTAGCAGCTTCTGTGTATTACTTTTGTTTCTTTCCAATTGATCCTGTGTGCAGGGGGGTATCCAAAGCATGGTCTGCCAGACCCGACTTGCCATAGCGAAAGTGTCGGATATATTTTTTGTGTTCACTGAGGCGGATGTCCACAGTTCTTCCTGTCTGTCCATAGTAGGCTTAATGGCAAGAACAGGGCACTTCATAGACTCCTGGATGTGATAAAGGAGTGTATTTGTCCTTAGGTGAACGGATGAGAGTTGCTAATTTTACATAAGGTTTAAATACTGTGTGTAGTTGGTGTTTGTTAAGCATCCTAGAGTGCTTGATACTTGAGTTTATATTTAGATGTTTAGGAACTAATGCATTTCCAAAGACATCCAAGATAATAGTTCCAATTTATCCCATAAAACTTGTCTCATTGTCAAAATGTCACGTGGGCAAAGAAAGCACACATGATGACAAAGCTGAAGCTTCACTCTTATGGTATTCAATATCTTGAATGTGTTCTTCAATAAGTTCAAATGATTTTTCTGTCTGTCCATATTAAGATGACCAGCAATTGCATCAAAGCTGATAAACACCCTGATATTAAAATAGGCTATGTCGAGGTTAGAATCTCATCTTGATAAAGGGGTTAAATACTGCTTTCATTTTATATTCTTTAAGTATTTTTGCCAATTTTATAGAAATAGAGCTAATATATGGAAGCGTGATGAAGCCTCTGCTTTCTTCACATTTGAAATTGCTCTGGTTTCATGTTGGTTGAGTAATATAGAAATGATGTGGTCATTATAGCCATTTTGAAGGAAAGTGTTTTTTAATTGTTGAAGTTCTTTGGATAGCTCATCCTTGTCAATAATCATTTGGAAGGCTCTTGCTCCCTGTGTTGAATTTTTGAGGTCTATAATGATGGGATGAAGCATGTAGATGTCTGTCACTATATTTCCAAAGCCTATATGTAGGCTTTTGAAATATAGAGATTTAATTTTCCCGATTCCCTCAGTTAGCCAAAGATCAGAAATGGGAGTGAACCATTACACTCCAATTCATGTCAATTTTATGTTAGGGTGTTGACAATAAAGGTGCTCACGGGAAAGCAAAAGTGACGGCAGTCCTTGGTTCCAAACTATATCATCAATGTACCCATAATTTTGGTTTATGATGGTATTCTTCTAGGATCTTGTTTTCGAATGTTTCCACATAAAGATTTGCTAACACTGGTGAAAGAGGACTGCACATAACCAACTTTCATAACTAGACCAGAGTTCTGTTTGTATATTGTTTTTTATATTTGAAATATCCAGATGAAATGCAGTGTTTGAGTAATGCCATAACTTTTTTAGAGAATTTATCTTGTAGCAGTGCAAGTAGATTATCAGTAGGAACATTGGTAAACAGATTAACTATATCATAGCTTGCTAAAATGTCATGTTCATCAAGGATAATATTGCTGATGCTTGAAACAAAATGTTGAGGTGCCCCAAGACCTGTGCATATATATATATATATATAATTAGACCTCAAGGGAGTCAAGAACTCATTGAAGGAAGTCACACATCACCCACATCAGCTGTCATACCTTCTCCTAAACTAATTCACACTAATTGCAGTCACTAACTCAACAGGCAAACTGTTCCACTCACAAACAATTTTGCAAGAGAAAAATCTAGTTCTCACCCCTTTCTAACTTCCACAGATGCCCTCTTGTCTTTTCCCCACCTTCCATATAATGAAAAATTTTATCAGTCGATGTTCTATAATGCCTTCTCAAAAGTTTATAGACCTCTGTCATATTGCCGTTCTTTCTCCTGTCTGTCAGCATGTGGCCCACATACTATTCTACATTCCATAATCACTATATCATCTTAGTAACTCTTCTTAGTACCCTTTCCACAGAGTAGTCTAGGTGTGGATCGTATCAAGGCCTTGTAAAGAGGCAAAACAACTTCCATATTTTTAGATGTTAATATTCATTTCACCATTGCAATTATGTTCTGAGTTGCATTTGCATTTTTCACTATGTGATCCTTCCATATAATGCTTGGGACTTGGCTTTGACAGAAAGCTCACATTTGTTAACTTAGGGGAAAAGTGCAAGAGAGCATTGAATTGCCTTTGTACTCTTTCCTCTTCTGAATGGGATGCAGATTAATCTTCATTGCTTCACTATTATCATGTACTTGCACATGCAAATCTGGATTATGGATCTCATGTCTCTGGTTCTGGAAGGCAGAATAGTCTGCAGTGGTTGGCTCCTATCCATCATCAAGGATTATGATGTGGTGCTCTTTGCACATCACACATTCAAAGTTTTATTTCGAGGTAAAGGTACCGGCTCTGACTCGGATAGAAATATTTGTCTCTGAACTATACTCTAAAAATAAAGTCTCTTCCAATATCTGGACTAACATCTTTTCTCTACTTTAGAAAACTCAACATCGCACACATCAGACTGCCATACCTCCATTTGGTATTTGTATTAAAGAGATTATGCAAGCTATTGGCATGAATTTGACATTACTCATACCAAACATAACAGTATTCCTCCATGGCAGGTTGGTACTTCATCATGCAATCATTCAACATGCTAGTTTAAGAAAGTCTGAAATGTGTGCCACTGTATTTCCTGACCTTGTCATATCCGATCAGATTCCATTTCACTGCAGTAATTATACAGCAGATTTGCATGCAATTCAGCTTTTGCTTATTCATATAAAAGAAAACCACTACCAGAAGTGTATAATTTATACAGACTCATTGAGTTCTTTATAGGCCATCTCGTCTCATGTATAATCCACATTCACTGCTCTGGGATTCTAAAAAAATTGCTGTACAAATTGAGTGCGCTTAATTTTGAAATTAGTTGTTCTAGATCCATGGCCACATTGGAATTGAGAGAAAAATTTTGAAATTAGTTGTTCTAGATCCATGGCCACATTGGAATTGAGAGAAAAATTTTGAAATTAGTTGTTCTAGATCCATGGCCACATTGGAATTGAGAGAAATGAGACTGCACGTGCAGCCACTAGATTGGCTTCTAGGTTGTGTAGGTAATTTGTGTCAGTCCTGTATATAGACTGTACATTTATAAAGATCAGATTGATATGGGATTAATAATCACATGTCAATCAACATGGCAGGAAGCACTGACAAATAAATTACACAAGATTAAGCCTGAAATTAAGCATTGACAGTCAAGTCAACAGAGGAGAGGAAGTTGTTCTTGCTAGGTCACAGTTGTCTTACACATCTATATTTACTGAAGGCTGATTACCCATCCATTTATGCGTGAACAATGTAGCATTCATCTCACTGTTTGTCATGTTTTGGTGTAGTTCTAGCACTTCACTCTAGAAAGGAATGATTTTCTTACTACTACACTGGTTTATCAGACAACCACATTTGATTTTAAATTCTATTCGTATGTTAGATACTGCTTTGCTTTAAATATTTTTTTAAATTTACTGTTTGTATGTGATGTTATTTTATGTGTTTATTGCTGTTTATTATTACCTTGAATGCAGCTGTAACCTTTGGTTTGGTGCAGCATGACTTTTGCTGTCCTTGCACCAATAAAGTCCTAATCCACCCCAATCAACCTGTCCACCCTAACTCTGTAGCCTTCTTAGTTTCTCCAAGCATAATTCCACCAAAATAATATCTCATTATGCCAAAGTGCATAACTTGACATTTTATAATATTGAATTGATAAACGTTGTATATCAGTAACATCTCTGATTTACCTGCCTATCTTTGCATCATCAGCAAACAATTGAAGATCTCCTGTCAGGCCCTTTCCAGTATATCAATATATAGATTAAACAATAATGGTCCAAGGACTGATCCCTGTCCCCCCCCCCACACACACACTGGCCACCTTAAACCTGGCAGATTCACATCCCCCATATACCACTTTCTGATACCTGTCTGTTATACACACTTATCCAAGCCAATAGTTTACATTCCTATCCCATATTCTCCAGAGTATGCAAAGCCTTTCATGTGATATCCTGTCAAATGCCTAACAAAGTTCAGCAGTATTATAGTGTATCTATTCCATTTATCCAACTCAGGCATAACAATATTATAAAATATGAGCAAATTTCTTAGACATGACCTACATTTAGTAAACCCACCCTGTTCTTTGTAAAATATAGCTTCTTCGTCTACCTGTTTCTATATGCAAGTTCTTACTACCTTCTAAAATCTTCACAATCACTCCAGAGATACTGATAGGTCGATGGTAACTGCATCGGTATTACCACTCTTGTGCAATTGGATTATCATACATTCTTTCCATTCTTGTGGAATCTTTCCTGAACTAAGACTGAAATCATGCAAATAGGTCACGCACCTATCCACTTCAGCTGCACATTCCTTTAGTGTATATGCTGATATCCTATCTGTCCCTGTTGCCGAACTCTTATCCAGATAGTGCAACAGCTCTAGAACCCCCCCCCCCCTTCTCATGCACCTCTCTCTTCATTCAATGTAGTGGTAGTGCTGTGCATTATTGCATACACCAGATTGATAGATCTTGGTGAAGTGAGCACTCATTTTTTGAACTATTGCATTCATTCCATCTTACTTGCAGCAGCATAATAACAATACTCATAACTTTTCTGGCCTGCACTATTCCTGGTATTCATTCCACATTGTCTTCTTTTAATGTCTCTCTCTCTCTCACTATATATATATAGTCCCTCTTCACACACATACATGTGTGTGTGTGTGTGTGTGTGTGTGTGTGTGTGTGTGTGTGTGTGTGTGTGTGTGTGTGTGTGTGTGTGAGAGAGAGAGAGTGAAATTATTAGATTCTAAGAAAGCCAGTATCCTGAAACATGATCAGCTTAATATTCCCCTTTTAGTTGATGTATCACTAAAATATATTCTTGATTCTTTAAGTCCTAACCATGACATTTGTGAATTGTTGAAATTTCATCCTTGTTAGTTTTCATGGAGAGGAAACTAGGTGGGACTGCTATTGTTCCCTTCCTCAGTTTGTGTTAAACCTCTTAAATAAACCAAAACTTATCATTTTGCTATATATATGCAAAATAGAAAAGGTCTTCCACTAGATCAGTGATGTGTTTATTTGTTCCAATGGCCTAAATACATTAGATATGTTTTTGGTGCATTTCAATATCACCATCCTAAAAGAGAACTTGCCGCTAGTTAACTTTCTCTCTTCATAGTCATGTTTGTCATATGTCTTTCCAATTGTTTATTATTTACTGTTTATAGATAGCCTACTTATATAAGCAATCTTACAAACCTGGATAACAAAACATAGCATCTTTCAAATATTAAATGGCTAAGAGCTTGTTTTCTGATAACACAACATATATGCCACACTTTGTTTAGCCTCTATTCCCAATCTTTTTCAAACCTGAAAGTCTGTTTTTAGACAAAGCATCAGTGGTGAAGCCCATCCTCCCCATCTCAGTAAGTATACTGCTGTATTAATTGACCAGAAATTTTGATGTTATTCTCGTTGCAGTCACAGCTATGGCGGATACCTCTGTAACAAGACCAAACCCATAGTTTACCATTAGGGATTTTAGTTCTTTCTTCTTTTTTTTAATTACAATTGCTGCATTAGCTAATTGATTGCAGAGCCTTATTTTCTAATAAGTGATTTTGTGTTACAAGGATTCTGATTTGAATCAAGAATTTCTTTTAATATCAGTCTCCCACATGCAGGGTTGCAAAACCAGTAACACACTTTTTTTTTTTTTCTTTTTTTTTTTACCTCCCTTGATGCCAAGAATGCTAGGTGTAATGTGATGCCAGGTGACATTAGTGTTGTAAGTTAGGGCAAGATCTTTCATGTGAAATAAGGCAGGATTGTCCTCATTCCCACTGAAAATAGCATGGAGATCAAGGCACTGAATATGGAAGTTGGGCTGTATAATCAATGCATGAACTGCAATGAAGGAAAAGATGAATGAACTGTTATTAGTAAAAAGTTGAGGTTTGTGGTAGTTCATTATAAATGAACTATCACAAACCTCAACTTTTTACTAATAAATTCATAAACTCTTAGCCCAGGGATGTTGCAGCTCTGGGCTATGAGTTCTCACACATGTTCTAGGGAAAGTTGAAGAAAGCCATCTATCATGGCATGTAGTAAATAACCAGAGGAGAAATAGTCAGTCCATTTGTGAAGGGTGAATGGTAGGCCATATGATAGTAATTTGGTAAGTAACCACAAGGCTTTCACTAAACTTCCTGAAACTTTTGTCTGTTGATGGGTGATGTTTGCATGGTGATCTGCTGTAGAGTGAGAGTAGCAGAATCCATATTGGGATCATTGATTAACTGGTGAGCGCAGCAGGATAATAGTTGGATGACTATTTTTTATCTCCTTTTTTGTATTCGTTGGTGTGTTGGATATAGGCTAGTTTTCATGCTGAGGGATAGAGGTCAGATGAACATATAGAGATGATAACTGTGAGAGTCAGTTCAGGAGGACAAGTTATACATGCAGTTTGGAATGAGGTAATCCCATTAGAACCAGGAGTGTAGATATCAAAGTTATTCAGGATTCTTGTCTTTTCTTTTCTGATTGTGTGTGTGTGGGGGGGGGGGGGAACTAGAGGAGGCATACAATGTATCTCTTGGTGATAAGGGATACTTTGCCTTGATCATTAATGTAAGAATCGCAGGAGAAGAATGATTCAAGAAGTTTAGCCTTATCGTTTGGATTGATGATGAATATAAGAGAGAAAGAAGGAAACATACATGAGCAGATATTCTGTTCAGTGGCCTAAGGGACTAGAATGCTCAGCTGTGATTTGAGTCAGTTTTGTTGTACTTGGCCATCTCAAAGCTAGATTTGGATTGGCTAATGTTCTTTTTGCAGCTGATACGTGCTGTCTTGTAGTCTGAATGGGATGCTGGAGTTTTGGTTTCAAGGCATTTGGCATTCTCTTGGCCCATTTTTGTAAACAGGTTTGGATAATGGTCTAGGATTTTGTGTGGAATGTATGAGGAGCAGGAGGTGGCTTCATTCTGGTAGGAATTTTTTCAGTTATTCATTTTGATCAGGTGTCTGGATCAAAAGAGCAAAAACTGCAGCCAGCCCATGGAAAGGAGTGGGTTTATTCCTTTTGGCTATTATAGTGCCAGAGGACATAAGGTTAAGAGTGACTGAAGGATGCAGCCAAGGAGTTGGATGACATTATGGTCTGAATCATGGTTATCAAGAGGACAGAGTTGAACTTTAGATATAGAGTATTTCGGAGAAGAATTGGATAAGCAGGGATAATGGATATATGGGGGGGGAAGAAAAATGCTTTCTTTAAATTTTCATTTGATGAAACATTTATTATTAAAATTAGTTTGATTGATTGAACATGTGAATTAATATGTATTTTGAATTCAAAATGCATATTAGTACAGTACTAATTGTATACATATGTCTTGCATATTTTATTTAGCAATGTTTTTTTTTTTTTTTTTATTGTGCTTGACATTTGTAATGGCAATATTTGATTTTAAAAGAAATATGATTTTATACTACTCTTTTAAATGCATGCTGCATTTAAAAGAGTAGTATATAAGTGATATATTAATGAGGAAACCTATGTCTGTATTTTTAAAGGTCACATTATGGCTATGACTCCTGAACAACTCCAGGCTTACCGTTGGGAACGTGAAATTGATGAGAGAAATCGTCCTTTAACTGATGAAGAATTGGATACTATGTTTCCTCCAGGATATAAAGTTCTTCAACCACCTGCTGGTTATATACCAATTAGAACACCAGCTCGTAAACTAACAGCTACTCCTACTCCTCTAGGTGGTTCTTCTGGATTTTTTCTTCAAAAAGATGATCCTATTAAGATGATGGATACACAGCCAAAAGGCAATTTACCTCCTTTGAAGCCTGAAGATATTCAGTACTTTGACAAGCTTTTGGTAATGGTTTTATGTTATGTAATTCTCATATTCAGAGTTAAGTTTCACTCAAAGGTCGACTTTTTTTATAAGTGCTTTCAAAAAATGGTTTCCTATTGATTATTCAGATTGCACATTGTTTCTTGCTTGTGACAAATGTAGCTGCAATAGTCTGCCTTTTAATATTTCAGAATTCACTTAACTCCATCTTCAGAAAGAATGATAAAAGAATTAAATGGGAAGCAAGCAGGTAAATTTAATTTTAGAACCTTTAGTACGATTAACAAGGAAAACAACAAGTCAAAGTTTTATTCTAGGTTTTTTGACATTTGAACGCTTGCCAGAGAGAGAGAAGAGAGTATTATAACAGAGATGCCAATTACTATAAATTATCCATAGTGCTCTCAGAAGTAGTTTCTGAAAAAAAAATTGTATTAAATTTTGTTTCAGATACAAAAAAAAATATTTAAAGATAGTTTTAAAATAATGACAAAAATTGATATTAGAGTCCAGATGTTTATACATCAAATATTGCATGAATTTGCCTGCAAACTGAATTATACAGGATTATGTCTTTTTTCCATCTGTTTAAGGTGAAGACCCCAAATTAAAAAACACCATAGATAGTCTTTTACACATTCATTTAATTTGAAAAATATGAAGTTGGCTTCCCTCCTACCAGATTTAAATTCTTCCTCTTATTTCTCATCTCTCAAATGACTGGTTGAATACCCCAATGAACAAATCTTTGCCATTTAGCTCTATCTCTAGTCATATTTGTCATCTCTGAAGCTCAATAATTGTGCCCTTGCCTTCAAAGACTGTAGCCAAGTTCTGTTTGGTCTGCCTCTTGATCATCTTCCTCCAAAGATTATTCCCCCAAACACTATCTTTTATAATCTCTGAGAGAACATCCTCTGGAAGTATCTAAACCATCTTAATTGCCGTTTAAGAATTATAGCTATGATGTCTTCTCTATAGTTCAATTCATGTTTGACTTGCTTATTTGTTTTGTGTTCTGACCAATTAGTCTTATTTATTATTCAAATTAAGTGGATATTGAATCCAACATTCTTTCAAAGCTGAATAGAGAAACTACAAGAGTTTCGTGCTGAATATAGAAACTATAAAAGTTTTGGCAGATCCAAGCATAAGCAAACGTTCATGACGTGGGCAACTCGTAGTAAAGTGGAGTAAGCTCTGATCACTATCCTTAGTATTTCCCATAATGTAAAACACATGTCCTGACGGGCATGTATGATGTTATACATTATGGGGGGGGTGGTCACTACCCAGACCGGTTTCGACCTTTGTGGAGGTCTCGTCAGTGGGAGCCAGGCCCAGATGTAAATACTCAGGTTGAAGTGATGCAGAACTTATACTTTATTATACGAGTTGCCAAAAAAGGTGTCACATCACAAAAGGCAGAATTAGTGAAAGAAGAGAGCCAAAAGGCTTCACTTCGGTGATGCAAAATTATTCATATTAAGAATAATTTTGCATTGCCGAAGTGAAGCCTTTTGGCTCTCTTTTTTTTTCTTCAGTAGTCTTATTTATTTTTCAGAAATATTTCAATTCAGATGCTCTGATTTTCTGTATTTCTTTCTGATTGAGTCTCCATTTCTCAGCTCCATAGTTTTTAGTTTGATGTTTTTTGAAATACTGTTATTCTTCCATATTTTTGTTTAATTTATTCATATCAGACCATCCTTTGCTAAGTCTGTATTTTACTGTTTCTGTGTTGTCGAAGTAATGAGACTACCAAAATATGTAAATTGCTTTAAGTTTATTAACATTCCCCCACCCCACCTCTTCTCTTCCTATTTTGATTGTTTTAGTTTTGCTTAAAACAATCTAAAAGTTTTGCACTCTTCATGTAAAATTTTTGTCTTTTCCATTTGTACTCTAGATTCTGCAAGAATAATAATATCGTCTACATATTTAGTGTGATTGATATTCATGCCAGCATCATAGATTTTTGTTATTTTGTTCCTGTCGTTGGAATCATGCTTGTTTAAAGTCAATAAAACTGCAATATATAGGTAAATTGTATGTCCAATGCTTTTCAGCCAGGCTATTAACTCTAAAAATGTGGTCTAATAGTACATACTCAGGTCTAAAGCCTGCATGATCTTCTATTGTTCTCATTCATTAAAGTCTCTATTCTTTTCTGTAAAATGCACGTGAACATTTTTTATCTGTGACTTAGAAATGTTATGGATCTATAATTTTCACACACCTTTGTTTGTCTTCCTTTTTTTTAAAAAATTGGTGTTTAGTTAAAAAGATTAAGCAGAAAATTGATGGCTGGTATGTCACCATATTTCCACAGTTCAGTAGGAAGTTCATCATAACCAGGTGGCTCAGACACGTTCATTTGGTTTATTCCATTCAAAATTTCTTCTTCTATTGTAAATGGTACTTTTTCCTTGTCTCTTCGTTTGTTTCTTTTCCAGTCTTCTTCCCATCCAGAAAAGTATCTGGATTGGAAATATTAGTATCCATGCTAATATTTCATTATCCAAAAGTTACAAAAGTAACTTGTAACTTTTTTTTTCCACAAAAAAAAAAATAGTCTGAAAAAATACTTATGACTTCTGGAAATCCTCATACTACTAGCAAGGAAAGGTAGCACAGTACCACACATACTAATAGTTATCACAATTCTCTAAGTGGTCACCAGATTACCAAGTATCCTGGTGAATACCTCCAAGTAATTTTATGCAGATTCTTTATGTCTATTGATATCATATGTAAAGAGAGATACAATACTTTTGTGGGATGCACACAATATGTTTTTGTTTTTCCTCTGTTAAGGAGATTATGTTCCCAGGTATGGTTACTTTATACTTTTTTCACTATACCAAACTTTTAGGGGGTAAAGGTTAATACTTCCACATCAGTCATCTTTATTCCCTGGAAATAAAGACAAAGCTCTACCCCTGTAGAAATATTTTTGGAACAGGCTATATTGAGTGAGAAAATGACTGTAATAGTTTTTATATACCAACATTTTAACTTTGTTTGATACTTTGTTATTAGTTTTGATATTAACAATCATTACTGTGGACAGATCAGTATCTTTTATTTTTTTAAGAATCTTTTAATGTGTGTTTTGATCCTATGGATACTAGTTTGAGGCATCTCTGTAATTCTTGTGTGCATAGTATGGTTTGGTATAAAATTAACATATAAATAAAATTGTGTTGTGTTGCAGGAAAATTAGAGGACAGATTTATTTTTCATTTTTTGGCAACTGAATTTTGTGTACAATTGTTATACTTGTCTAAGAAAGTATGACATGCAGTATTTAATATATATTCATTTCAGACAAATTATGGAGACTACAACTGTGTTACAATTAATTACTTTAATTTTCCAACATTTCGACCTTCATATTAAGGTCATCATCTGGAGTCCACATGCACGCGTGCACGCACACACACACACACACACTCACAGAGAGAGAGATACAAGCTATATTCATTTCAAACAGTATGCCAAAGAGACAATGATTTGATCGACCTTATTCTACTGAGCTGAACTCTAGTGGAGGGAGAAAAAAAAACTACATCAAAGCTATATTCTATTTATTACATCATCAGAGAACAAATTCATATAGTTAGTTTTATTACAGCAAAATACACAAAGACTGGATGTCATTAACACACTAAAAAACAGGGCTTTGAAGATTTTTCTCAGGTGAACAAAGCACTTAAAGATGAAATAATTTTAAGTTATCAACAATACCTTCCTGAAAAATGGCTACAGCCAAAATAGTATCAACAAAATTCTTCACAAGACCCCACTTAAAAAAAAAATGAACTAAATTACAATAAAACTATAGCAATTCCATACATTAAAGGTATATCAGATGAAATAAACATAATACTACAGAAATACAACTTTAATACCACCTTTAAACCTCCTGCAAAATTAAAAAACTTATTCAACTCATCCATGGACCCCACTTCCTCTGCTGGGCCACCCTGGAGTATACCTTATTTGCTACACCTGTAATTTGCCCTATACAGGTGAAACAGGATGCACAATTCCCATTTTTAAAAAAGGAACATAAACAGCACATTAAATATAATAACTATGGTAAATCCAGCCTTTCTGATCACTCCCTTAATACTCTACATAGAATTGACTGGAAAGGCACATCACACCAAAACATGGTATGAACATAAATTCTTATCATCCACCCTAATCTTAACAATAATGATAGTCTAAAAATCCCAAGATTATGGAAGGCACATTGTACCGACATAACCTTTTCATCTAAGAGTTAATTATAAATACTACTGTAAGTAATTCAGGATCTTAAATTAGGACACCACTTTTGCTGTAATAAAACTATCTATATGAATTTGTTCTCTGATGATGTTATAAATAGAATATAGCTTTGATGTAGTTTTTTTTTTCTCCCTCATTAGAGGTCAAGCCGTAGGATAACGGTTGATCAAATTATTGTCTGTTTGGCATACTGTTTGAAATGTATTATAGCTTGTCTCTGTATATATATGTGTGTGTGTGTGTGTGTGTTTACTCCAGATGATGACCTTAATGTGAAGGTAGAAACGTCAGGAAATTAATTCTAACACAGTAGTAGTCTTCATAATTTGTCTGAATTAATGCTGAACACTGTGTAACACTGAAGGAAAAGTATTTAATATAGCATGCCCACCCCCATACGTTTCCTCTGACTCTTTGTTTTTATACTGTGAGGTAATCACAAAAATGTCAATTATAGTATAATACATTAAAAAAAATGATTAATACATGTAAAGGAAATTAGAATTTATTGACCTCCCCACCATCTGGCATTACAGCCCGTTGTGAGCCTTTGCCTCCTGTACAACTTGGCTCCATAATCTTCTCTCCTTGACTAATCTTTCCCAGCCTTTCACTTTCATAGTAGTCAAGTCTTGGATTATGTTAGCAATCCGTCTCAGTCTTCCTTTTTTCCTTGTTGCATATATCTTCACTCTCAGCATTCTTTTTGGCATACGGAAGTCTTCCACTCTCTCTACATGACCTAACCATTGCAGTCTTTGTGCTTTTATAAACCTAACAATATCTTCTTCATTTAGTATCTGGCTAATTTCTTTGTTCTATACCATATTTTCCATATGCTGTTTTCTTCAACAGGTCCACAAATTCTTCTTATAATCTTCCTTTCAAATTTCCTCAAACTGTCTTGGTCTTTTTCACTAAGAGTCTACTCTTTGCTGCTGTTTGTAACCATGGGTCTAATGAGCATTTTATAAGTATTTTAGTATTTATGCTTATTAGCTTACTTTTAATCATGCTCACATTTGCATAGTATGCTTTATTACCAGCTTGAATACATTGTTTATTTGCGATGGATTGTGCCTCATTCTCAACCATATCTCCTAGACACTTAAATCTGGTCACCCCTTCAAAAATTTTCTGTTCAACTTGTAGATTCTGTGGTTTTCTTCTTATTTTTGAAGTTGACATCACCATATATTTAGTTTTATTTACATTGTTCTCTAATCCCATATCATTTGTTCTTCTTTTCAATTCATTATACACCTCGGTTAACCGTTTCTTAGTCCTTGACATGATGACTATATCATCAGTATAAGCACATAATTGACTTGATTTATTAAAAATTGTCCCTCTTTGATCAAAATCTTTAATCACATGATGTAAAGCTATGACGAATAATGTTGTTGATAGTGCATTTTGTTGTTTTACACCTTTATTAAATTCAAAGAGATCACTAAATTTATTTTCTATTTTAACTTTTCCTTTTTTTTTTTTTTTCATCGTCATCATTACTAATCTGATTAATTTTGGTGGTATCTCTAATTCTTTCATAGACTTTTGTACACTATCTCTGCTTAGACCATCAAATGCTTGCTTAAAGTCTATAAATAACATATTTAGATCTGGTGCATGTTCAAAACATTTTTCCATCATCTGATAATGAAAAGGTGATTAATGATACTTCTGTTTGATCTAAATCCACATTGATATTCTCCTTTTTTTTTTTTTTTTTTTTCCAGTAATTTCTTTAAGTCTGTCATTTATTATGGATGTGAGAATTTTATAAACTACATTAAGTAACATATACTACCCCTGTAGTTACTACAGTTAAATTTATCTCCATTTTTAAAAATAGGACAGATTATGCCAACATTCCAGTAGTCTGACATTTCTTCCTTAGACCAGACAGTTGAAAATATATCCTGTAGCACCAAACATATTGAATCTCCCCCATTGTTTCATTAATTCTGCAACTATATTATCTTCTTCCAGTGCTTTATTATGTTTCATTTTTTGTATTTTAGATTCAATTTCACTAGTTGTTAGTGGTTTTATAGGGGGTATTCTCTTCTGCATCAGTGTCCTTTCCTGTTTTAATTGAATATTTTCCCCATTTTCTTCTCTATTTAATAAATCCTTAAAATATTCTGCCCATCTCTCTCTACTATTTTCTTTTCCTTTCTTATCTTTAGATGCACTGGTTCATGGTTGAAATCCTTGAATATATTTTTTGAATGGCAGCACAAAATTTTCTACTTTCATTTTGAGTATTAAGTTGTTCTATTTCTTTTATTTGTTTCATAATAATTTTCTTTTCTTTTTTTTATTATATTATTTGCTTTCTTTCTTAGTTCATTATATCTCTCCCAATTATTTCTAGTATTTAGCTACATCATTTGTGCTCTTGCTCTATTCTTCTCTTTTATAGCTGCATCACATTCTTCATTAGAGTTCTTTTCTTTTCACCTATCATTTCGAGAGCTGCTTCTTTAATCATATTTTATACTCTATTCCATTTTTCATCAATACTTTTAAATCAGTCAGCTATGTTATTTTCAGTTTTAGTTAATTTGGTTTTCAAGTAATCTTGATATTTCTTAACTTCCTTTAAATCATTATTAAGTTTGTCCATGTCCCATAACCCAGCCTTCTTTTTTGTCATTTTTATCATATTTGATAATCATTCTCTTATAAGCATTTTCACTAAATAATGATTATCATTGGTGCAGTCTCATCCACTAACAACATCAGAGCCCAACAGGAATGTGGGCTTGACCTGCTGGAGGACAGACGAAAATTTGCCACCATAAAATTCATAAATAATATCAGAAGCTACCAAAGTGATCATGTCTCCCTAAAAACCTATGAACATTGGAACCAAATTTGCAGACTTCACAGATCATCGACTTTACAATATGATGACACTATCAGGAAAGAAATAGGTCTTGATCAGCTAAATGTCCACATAAACAAAGAACCTCTATTTTCCAGTCCTTTACCTTCAAATACCTTCATAAATCTAAACCTTACCAAACTCTGTACAAAAAAAGAACCAAAAGAAATGCTTAAAGAAAAAGGCCTAAATACCATCAACCTTCTTTCATCCTCCAAACAGGTTATTTGTTATACCGATGGATCATCAGACACCAATATGATTAATGGAGGCGCTGGTGTTCTCCTTCTACTCCCGAAAGGTGAAAAACTTTCAATAAAAGTTGGATCTGGGAGAATCGCTTCCAATTTTACCAGCGAACTCTACGCAATAATTAAAGCACTAGAAGCCTACTTAAATCTATCATCATCTCAACAATCTGAAGGAATTATAATTTACAGTGACTCAAGATCAGCTATGGAGGCAATCAAAAATGGCAATACCAAGCTCACACAAGACATCCATAAACTCTTAAATCATCTAAAGTGTTTAGGTAAAAGTTGCATTCTACAATGGATTCCTGCTCATGTAGGCATTGATCACAACGAAGCAGCTGATAAATTAGCAAAAGAGGCCAGAGAACTCAACCAAGAAACTCATATGATAACTCTTGCTGATGCCAATGCACTAGCAAAAGCTAAACTAATTCCATTGAAATCAGTGATACAACATCAAATTCCCGAGATCAATGCTGACAGAAGGACCTCCACTACGATAGCAAGACTACGAACAGGACATTATAGAGGAATGAAGATCAATACAGATGATACGAGAACATATAGAAACTGCAACAACTGCCCCAATACGGAACTGACACCCACTCACATCTTTACCTGTCCAGCAATTACAGCAGCCTTGCAAGAAATAGATCCTAATCCTGAACAACAGCTCTATACAAACAAAATCACAGACATAGCCAAAGCAGTACGAGGAGCGCACGGAAACATCTAAGACTCTTCAAAGGACAAGACAACAACAACAACAACTAAATAATGATTACTGTTACAATTATGGCCTCTGCCGCTCTTGACATCAATGATAGAGGAGAAGTGACGTCCCAAGACTAAAACATGATCAATCTGGTTTACCTTGTTCGTGCCTAGTACCCTCCAAGTTCCCAGGTGGATTGCTTTATGTGGGAGTGATGTGCTTCTTATGAACAGTTTGTTTCTGATTGCAAAATGCATCAGTAAATCACCATTTTCATTGCTTTTATCATGTAACATAAATATTTTTGCCACTTGCTTTTGATTTTCATCTTTCCCAATCTTAGCGTTAAAGTCTCCCATCACTAAGAGAATATCAAGCAAACTTCATCCAGTTGCTCATAAAATCTATCTTTTTCAATTTCTTCTTTTTCCTCGGTTGGTGCATGAGCTGAAATGACAGTAATGTTTCTAAATTTTCTTTTTAGTCTTATTGTACATATTCTGTCACTAATAGCTTCATATTCTAACATACGTTTTCGTATTTCCTTGCTTAATATGAAACCAGTCACTCATTGGGACTACTACGAAGGTGGTCTGAAAAGTTCTCCGCCTAACAATGAAAAAACAAATTTATAATTTCAAAATTATTTCTGTTTTTCAACATAATCTCCCTTAAGACTAATACATTTATTCCAGTGATGCTCCAGCTCCGTTATCCTGTCTCTGTAGTGGTTCTCAGTAAGATACCCCTCTACAGCTGCAATCACCTCTTGATTCGAAGAAAAATGCTGACCAGCAAGGAAGAGTTTTAGTTTGGGGAAGAGATAGAAGTCAGAGGGAGACAAATCTGGGGAATATGGTGGATTTTCTCACACCTTTGTGGGCAGGTGCATTGTCCTGATGAAAGATGATTTTTTTCTTCTGCAAACCGGGTCTTTTCTTACGAATTTTTTCGTCTAGTCTGGTTAAAAGATCGGAATAATATTCCCCGGTTATTGTTTTACCCTTTTCAAGATAATTAATAAACAATTGCCTTTAGCATCCCAAAACACTGATGCCATGGCCTTTCCTGCTGATGGAACCGACTTTGTCTTCTTTGGTGCTGAACAAACGGATTCTGTCCACTGTTTTGACCTGACTGGATTCTGGTGTGTTAAGGTGAATCCAAGTCTCATCCATAGTAACAAATCAACACACAAAATCAGTTGTATTCTTGTTAAAACGCTCCAACCACTGTTCAGAGATTTTCATGCAAGGGTGTTTTTGATCTACTGTGATCAAGCATGGCTACCATCTTGTGCAAAGCTTCTTCATTTGCAATTCTTCATGCAAAATATATCCCACACGTTCTTTTGAAATGCGTATAGTGTCAGCAATTTCATGCACTTGATCAATGATTTCTGGTGTTGTTACTTTTTGGACTTCCTTCACATGGAACATCTTCAAGGCTGGTACGGCCATGTTTAAACTCGGCAGCCCATTTCTTATTTGTCAAAAAACGAAGGAGAAGAGTGCATGAATTTTTATGAACTTCGAATGAATTTCTTTTGGCGTTAAAATATCATCATCATCACCTGCCATGTACCCTCAAGGGGTGTACAGGATATGATAGTACTACATGAAAAAAATTACATCATTACTAACTTCCTATCTACAATTTTCCTCCAAATCAGTCTGTTACTTGTCAAGACTCCAACATTATCAGATCTTATATTTCTATCGTCTAAGGCACTTTGTACTGTATCAATCCACCTATATCTTGGTCTTCCTCTGGGTCATTTTCCTGCCAACCTGGCAGAGAACACTTCTTTTGCTAATCTTTCCTCTCCCATTCTATTTAAGTGACCATACCACCTGAGATTAGCTCTGCTAACGCATTTCTGGATGCTGACAATGTCTAGTTCTTTCCTAATATCCTTGTTTTTAATATGATATTGCCATTGATGTCATCTGTTCATGCCTATAATCTTTCTCAGGACTCGCATATCTGCAGTGTCTAGTCTTTGGTCAAGTGTTTTACTTCTGATCCAGCTCTCAGATCCATAAGTTAAAACTGGTTTGAACACTATCTTGTATACAGCTAATTTAGTGTTCTGACTAATTTCTCTCTTATTCCATATGAATTTATTCAGTTGACTTCCCACCATACCAGCTTTGCTGATTCTGTTGTCTATTTCTATATTTAATTTACCATCTTCACTAAAAAGTGTGCTTCAGTAGCTGAAATGTTTTACTTGTTCCACAGGTTCTCCATTCACAACACAGTTGATATTTTCAATGATTCTGCCTATTTTCATTGTCTTTGTCTTTTTAATGCTGACCTTCATACCATATCTATTACAACAGTTATTCAATTTATTCAGAGAATCTTGCAGACTTGTAGTGGATTTATTTAGAAGTATAACATCATCCGCATAAAGCAAAGAGCTGACAATAACATCTCCAATTTTGATATCATGTTTAATACCACTTTCCTTCATAATGTGATCCATATAGATAATGAATAACAGAGGGGTAAATGTACGTCCTTGTCTCATACCAGATTTAACATTAAACCATTTTCCTGTACTTCCTTCAATTCTAACTGCTGACTTACAACTCAAATAAAGACTAAGTATTGCTTGATATAATGCTACATTGACACTATATAACTGTAGCATATTGAATAGCTTCTCTCTTGTTACCTTGTCATATGCCTTTTACAAATCGACAAAACTTAAACACAGATCGTTGTTATATTCCCATGCTTTCTCGACTATTTGTCGTAAAGTAAAGATTTAATCCTGACAGCCTCTATTTGGCCTGAATCCAGCTTGTTCTTCACCAAGCTTTTCTTCCACAATTCTTCTCAACCGTTTCTCAAGTATACTTGCATAGATCTTGCCAGGAACACTCAGTACAGAAATACCTCTAATTCTCACATTCAGTTTTATTTCCCTTTTTATATATAGGTACTATGAGAACTCTACTCCAATCATCGGGAATTCGTCCTTCTGTCCAGGCTTTCTGAACTATGCAGTGCAGCCACTGTAAGACTTGCATACCACCATACTTCAGCATTTCTGGTCGAATATCATCTACCCCTGCTGCCTTTCCACATTTCAAGCCTTTGATGGCTTTTTCTACTTCAAGTATGGATATGTATTCCTGACTGCATGCCTGTTGAGTGTTTTTTTATCACTGTGCTGTCATCACTGCTTGTTTCAGTTAGCAGTTTTTCAAAGTAATTACTCCAGACTTCAGGATATCTTTTTCTCCCGTTTTCATGTCACTTTTATCATCTCTAACTCCTTTTACAGCACTCTTTCCTCCATTTCTAAGCTTCTTCAACAACCTCCAGAATATTTTGCTACCTTCTTGATATTTATTTTTTATACTCTTGCCAAAGTCCTCCCATGACTTTTGTTTAGCTAGTTTTACACAGTGTTTAGTTTTCTTACATTTATCTCTGTATTCTCTAAGAGCACAAGCTGACTTATTTGCCAGGAACTTTTGATATGCTTTCTTCTTTTCCTTCACTGCCTCTTTAACTTCCTCTGTCTGCCATGTAGTTCTAATTTTTCTATCCTTGCAGACAACTTCACCACATGCCTCTCTAGCTGAATCAATCGGGGCTTTCTTCAAGGCTGGCCACTGAGTCTCCAAGGTTTGATTCCTGTTCTCAAGCTCTTTCATTTTCTTTTCAATAATATTTCTGTATTTTAGTCTACAGTTTACATCTGAGAGCTGCTCAACTTTTATTTGCTTTAAAACTTTCTTACATGTTATTCTTTTCAATATGAAATTCAATTTTATCCTGCTCAAGACTAAATAGTGATCACTTTCAATTTCAAATCCTCTGTACACTCTGGTGTCCTGCACCAGGGAGAAAACATCACTATCAACAATGACATAGTCAATGAGACTTTTCTTATTCCTTGCCTCTTCTCTCCATGTGAATTTGTGCACATTTTTATGTTGGAACATGGTATTAATAATAACTGGTCCATATTCTGAGCATAAATCCAACAGATATTTGCCATTGTTATTAGCTTTGCCCTTTTCTCCAAATTTTCCCAAAATATTTCTGTATGTCTCACAATCGTTTCCTACTCTGCTATTTAGATCCCCAACAAGGACCAACTTTTCCTTTTTCATTGTGTCAGTTGCTTGTTCTAAAGCCTCAAAAAATTCTTCCACTTCTACCTTAGTAGAACCTTCTGTGGGACCATAGGCACAAATAAGTCTCATTGTCCAGTTCCCTATTCTCATATTTGCCCACATTACTCTACTTGAGACTGACTGCCATTCAAGAAGATTAGCCTCGTATTTTGTGTTGAATACTATGGCTACTGCTTCTTTTCCTTGATTGTCATTGCCTGAATATAACATTTTGTATTTATTTTTCAGAAATGTCACCAGTTTTTGTCTTTTTTGTTTCAATCACCCCTATTATGTCTCTCTGGTACTTATCTAATTCCTCGGCTAGCTCCATTTCTTCGCCATTCAGGCTTCTTATGTTTATAGTACCGATCTTTTACTCTGGTGATGTTGAGTTGGGGTGTGTTTTCAGATTTGTTTTAGCTACTTTTCGCTGTTTGCCCTGGTTCCCTGGCGAAAATAACGTTTATTTTGTTTAACCTGTTAAACAAAACCCAGTTTAACCGAGCGACGCCCCAGCCGGCATGAAATTTTGTCATGTTGTACGATCATTTTTTTATTTTGGTTTAACCAATAAGAATACAATTTGGTCGGCTAAATCCCAAATTGCCAGCCTATCTTCGTTTGTTCAGTATCCAAGTAGATACCCAACAGGGTGCACCACGAGAAGGTGAGGATTGGACATTAGGTCAGAAGTCCTGGTCAGTTCTCCGCATTCCTTTAAAGGTTATGTGGAGGTCTTCTCTCAGTTATACAGCTTTGACCCTTAAGCACCCCCTTCTTTTATAAAGAATTTTATAATCACACAATACTCAATTTTATCCATTTCAAGGGATACAGATATTACTTTTGCTTCAGACAGCTGTATAAAACAAACTACTTGATAGAATGACTTGCAATTTCACGTGGATGCTTATGATAGATGTACCAACTTAGAAAAAAAAATCTTGCCGATAGTGTTGCCATCTATGTTTGAGGCCGAGAACATTTCAGACCACCCTCGTATAAATAATACTATAATGTTGTTTATCAATTCTCACCTGTCCTTGTCATCTCATTTCTTGTAGTGCAATGAGATCTGTTTTATATTTCAGCATTTCAATCGCAACGTCATTCATTTTTCCTATTTGTTTCATTGTCCTTATATTCCATGTTGCCATTTTAATGTCTTCTCTTCTTATTTTCCTGCTGACTTTGTAATCCAATCATATCCTTTTTTCCATTCCTGGTCATTTGCAATTTAGTGCTATTCAGAAGGTTTTGTTTGTATTGATTTCATAGCATAAAACTTTTTTCTGTGATTGGGTTTCTAGCCCACTGTACAACCCTCCTCCTTTATATGGGCTGAGGACTGGTTGAATTGATCAACCAGTTGTAAATTATAAACTCCGCTGACATAGCGTAATCAATGTCAGCGGAGTTTACAATTTATTTATTACTGCTATATACTTCTTCACAATTATATTGTAGTCTGTCTGAAGTATGATAATTATCAATCATTTTTTGGATGTCAACTTTACTATTTTACAAACTAGTCATTCTGCTAGGATCAGAATCGAAGAATACCAAGATTACATAGCATTACATAACATAACATTCGCATCATTCAAGGAGAGAGAGAGAACGGAAGAATTCATATTACAGCATTTAAAATATACCCATGAATGACTCAAACAACATGAGTTGTAATTTCATGTGGTCCCAGCTAAGAGCAGGAGGCAACACTATTAAAGTTCCAAGGAACTAGATCAGCTACAGATTTGTAAAAAAAATAATAATAATAATTAACAAATGAAAAGAAATAATAATTTTGAACAATTTATGGCTATTGCTTCCCAAAATTTGGAGACAGGCATGCAGTCTGTTGATTAAGCTTAGGATGGTGATGTAGCATTTCATATGTTTCATGGAATAGAGAATCAAATTTAAATCCAGTATAGTATAACAACTTTCTTTAATTCCAATAATCTAGTGTTGATTGCATGAAAAGCAAGGCTGAACCTTCTTATTCTAGAAATATAATCTTGGTATTCTTCGATTCTGATCCTAGCAGAATGACTAGTTTGTAAAATAGTAAAGTTGACATCCAAAAAATGATTGATAATTATCATACTTCAGCCAGACTACAATATAATGTGAAGAAGATTTCCATGCTCTACCTTAAAGGGACTTCTGAACAAATAGCAAATTTTCTCTGCAAATACAATCTGTACACTACTTTCAAACCAGCTCAAAAGTTGTCTTCTTTCCTGGTGTCTATCAAGTATGCTGTTCATGTCGGCTTTGCTATTTTGGATAGACTAGCCGTTCTACTAGGATCAGAATCAAAGAACAAAATTACATAAGATTTCTAGAATAAAAGTTTAGGCCTTGGTTCTCATGCCCTTGACACCAGACAGAGTTTATTGGAATCAAACGAAGATGTTACACTATAGTAGATTTAAATTCTGTCATCTGCTCCATGAAATGTGTGAAACACTCGTTCATCATCCTAATCTTATCGACAGACTGCTTGCTAAGTTTTGGAAAGTAATAGCCATAAATATGTTGTGAATTTTTTGCTCTTTCTGTGAATGTTGCTCATAGTACAGTGACTGAGATATGTAGAAGTTTAATAAATTATTTTCTTTACATACGAAATCATTTTTTAAAATATATCATGTCTACCACATATTTCTAACCTATGTGCTAACCTATAATCTGTTATTAAAATGTTTGATAACAGATTATAGGTTAGAATTCTGTCATATTCTGTTATAGTGCCAAATAATTCTATGGATATCTTTTTATTTAAATATTTAACCCATACATAATAGGTCAGCATCATAGTTTGTTATGTGCTAACTACTAAATGTCAGATGGTTTGTGAGTCTCATCTCCAAAAAAATTTAACTCTATATTGTCAGAACTTTTCTTGGCTTTTCTCTTCCTTTCTATCCATTAGTTGGGCCTCAGAGAACAAGAATAATGAACATAGGTGAGGGTGGATGCCTAAATTGGTATCTCACCACCTCAGCTAACTTTTCTGAATTATTCCTATTAGTGGTCTTTCTTCAAACTTAGGAACATGACTTTGTCATGTGCATCCTAATATTGATCAAACGCATGTTGTCCCAAAATTGCTATTAATATCGTATAATTGCATGTTGAGTAGTTGATGTTCCATGTCTGGAAAGCATACATAAATATGGCTTGAATGGTGGTTTTATACAAATTGTTTTGGTGGTGATGACCTTGGATTTTCAGATATTAGTTGGCCTTTTATGATCTTAGCTTTTGCTTTCTTTTCACTGTCTCTTAGAGTAGTTATGTAAGAACCAAATTACTGAAAGTTTTTTACTACTTCTAAAGTGTGGTCGTTTTGCTTAATGTTTCCTTCTTTTCTGTTTTGAATTTTAGTTTTACTGCTGTTGACTATTAATGCTGCATTCTTATGCAATACTCTCTAGATGATATAGGACAGTCTGAATGCTAGAGATGATTAGCATGTCATCTATAAAGCAGAGAGTGTATGTGGGTTTGACCTGTTGAATGTTCAAAACTATTCTGATAGGTTTTTCAAAACCTGTAACACCGCATTGCCATGTGTGGGACAAATAGGAATATAAAAGAAATTTGTATGTAAAAAGCTGTTTAGAAGAAAAGGTAGATGTCATGAACGAAGAAGATGAGTTTGTTGAATGAGTTTAGAGTTGAACTGTGTATGAATGCTGTTCATACACAGTTCAGTGGGCTGTTCATATTCTTAAATGATTTGATGATAGTGGTCATTTCAGTGCAGCTATTGCAGAAAGAGACTATCTTTCTAGTAGTTTGGCATTATCAGTGCCAAGTGGGACAGCCTCTGCAACTTTTATGCCTCATTCCCCATGGTTGGACTATCGCTCCCCTAATGCAATGCAACCAACCACTCTGAGCTCTTTAATTTCCTCTCCTTAAAAATTGACTTTCTCCAGTCCCACTTCCCCAACGGCAAAATCATCCTCCTAGGAGATTTTAATGTCCACAATACCAACTGGCTTTCCTTCTCCAGCTGTACAGATCTTGCAGGCAGAGATGCTGAAACATTTGCCATCACTAATGACCTTACACAACTTGTTCAGATGCCAACCAGAATACCTGATAACCCGAACCACTCATCAAATACCCTAGATCTCTTCCTCAATGACCCTTCCAAATACACAGTGAATGTAGAGGGGCCTCCCTAGGGAATTCTGACCACAACCTAGTACTCATCCCCTCCCCCTGCAACAGCGCTTACAGAGCCACTCTCATACAAAAGCAGTTTGGCATTATAACAGTGCCAAGTGGGGACAGCCTCTGCAACTTCTATGTCTCATTCCCATGGTTGGACTTTTGCTTCCGACCTTCCAACCCAAACACATGCACCAAACTTATAACCAACGTAATCCTCACTGGCATGGAAAGATACATTCCCCACAGTACTCTGATCTGTGATTCCCTAACTAAACCTTGATTTTCCAAAAGATTAGCCAAGGATGTTCAAATGAAAAACCAAACATACCATAACTGGCTCAAATCATCTACTCCATTCTCCTTTAGAGCTTATATCCAAGTTTGAAATAAATGCAAAAAAAACAATCAATACGTCCAAAACAGAGTTCGAAAGAGCAAAAAAGCAGGAAATTAGCAGCCTGTCCAAACAGCAGCTGAGTCTTTTGGTCTCTCACCAAAGCAATCGGTCATAACTTCTGCCCAACACTATTTCCACCCTATCATACCCAGATGGCTCTATTGCATTATCACCTACAGAAAATGCCATTCTCCTAGCCTCACACTATGCAATTATGCATGCATTGGAATGCATGCATAATTGACAATGGCAAATGTCCCCCAACCATTCCAGATGCCCAGCATACAATGCCCACTGTATTCTTTTGACAGAAAGATCAGTAAAATGCTGTCCAAATTAGACACAAAAAAATCTCCTGGTCTGGATGGAGATTTATTAATATCAAGACTTATGTAGGGGAGGTTTGAACAATTTGGGATATTGTAGGAGGTGTTTGCATTGGTTGTTTATACAAGAATTGAAGAGAACGACTGATACCACAAAAGTGTCCTTATCTTGTGGTAATTACAGCATGGTACCATGAGAATATGAAAAGTAGAGAGAGTAGAAACAAGGATGGGGTATAAGTTATATCCAATAGCCTTAGTCAGGGACTTGGAAGGCTTGACTGTCATTTGAACACGAGATAAGTATTTTGCATTTGGTCCTTACAAAGTATGTTTTAGATTTATTGATGATTTGCTTGCAGTATTTTGTTCTGTAGTATAGATTGAGCAAGAAAATGAATGGATTGAATGAATGAATCTTGAATTTTCACCTTGAATTGTTTTGGCTTTTTGGAGAACAATGGCTTGGATAGAAGTCATTTTGAGTGGAGGCTCTCATTCCATAAATAAGTAAATATTATTTCAGATGTTTGGATTGGATGAGAGCAGAAAGAGTAATCGACCATGGAAAAGGTCAGAGAAATCCCAGTTGGCATTTTTATATTGCCATAGAACTTGAGACTGATACTAGCTGAGAGAAGGTCAGTGAAAAGAAAACATAGACAAAGTTTTGTTGGAGTTTCTAGGAGAGAAACAGACATCTGTAGATTGGTGAGAGGATCAATAAGAAAGGCTTAGGATTACTCGGGTGTATGGTCACTAAGATTGTTGAGAGAATGATGATTATCTGGTATTCTGGTGGGTGGACTTCTGGTACTGACAGTAACTGATTCAGCTTCTCTTCAATTTGATCTGTTAAATTAGGGAAGCCATGGAAGGATTAAAGAAAGCTTATATTCTTACAGTTGTTATGGTGAATTTTTTTTAGAGGTTCAGAGCATGTGGAAAGGCAGCTTGAATAGGTGATATCTGATTCAAAATGTCCAAATAGGAGATATAAAAGTTTTACAGAAGTTATGCTACAATTCAGAAAGCTGAATCCAGGTGATTGGAGTAGAGCTCTCCTTTTGCACATATGAAAAGAGAAATAACATGATGTGAAAATTATAGAGGAAATTTTTAAATAAGTGTTCTAGGTGAAATTTACTCAAGTATGCTTAGAAGAGGCTAAGAAAAATTGGAGAAGTGCAACCTGGGTTGTCAGGATCAGATTTTCACTTTATGACAAATAGTTCAAAAATCCTGTGAATATAACTAGGATATCTATCTAAGTTTTGTACATCAGCAAAAAGCATGTCACAAGGTACGAGAGAAAAATTTTTCTAAACATTGCAAGTTTATGTGGTAAGTGGAACGTTATATAGAGCAATAGGAAGTACAGGAAGATGTTTGATATAATATCAGGTGTAAGACAAGGTGCACACTATCTCAACTCTTATTTAGTCTATATCAATCACAATATGAAAGAAAGTGATATTAAACATGATAACAGGATCAAAGATGTCAAACATAGCCCTTTGCTTTATGCGGATGATTTTGTAATCCTAAATAAATCTCGTACGAGTCTTTGAGATAATAGTTGTAGCAAATTTTGCAAGCAAATGAGCAATAAAAAAGACAAAAACTATGAAAATAGGCAGGAACATAAATGACTGCATTCTCAATGTTGAACCTATATAACAAGTAAAATACTTCAGCTATTTCTTTAGGCACAGTTTGTAGTCAAAATGGCAAACTAAATATGGAAATGGACAAAGCAGTGCTTCGGTGGAAAGCCAGTTTAATAAATTTTATATAGATTAAGAGCTGAAACACTAAACTAGCAGTATACTAGACAGTGTTCAAACTAGCTTTAACTTATGTATCTGGGAGTTGGGTTAGAAAATGTGAAAGACGGTTGTTATAGAAAGCACCAACCTTGCTGAGATTTCTCTGAGCTTCATCTGTTTGTCATAGAGCAGTTCTTCCTCAACAAGAGAGACATTTTCCACAGTCATCATTTCCATAGGTCGATCATCATGAGAATCATCTTGGATGCTCTCTTCCTAGGCGAAACTGTTTAACCCATTCCTTCATGGTGGAATACGAAAAATACCATCCAATCGCTGTTTGATAGCACTTAGAGAAAGTCCTTCTTTGGTGAAAAACATTTATCACAGTGCAGTTCTCAATTTTTAACATTATAGCCACTTAGTGGGCCACTTGTTAGTCAAACAAGTGCCTCCAACTGAATGATACAGGTAGAGTTGAAACTGGTACACTAACTGCCCCATAGATAGTTCTATCAGTCATGCATGGGATTTTAAAATTGGCACACATTTTGAATATCAGGCTGAAAGCTTTTGGAGCCTACCTCATACATATTGCAAGTCCAATTTCCAGTTGTACGCTTATTAAAATACACACATGACACATGAAGGTGAGGATTGTAATCAGATCAGATTCACTAGATGTTTCCCTGCATTGTTTTCAGTCTAGCAGAGATCAAGTTATCTCATTTGATGCTTGAGTTTCCTTGTGATATAACGAACTAAGTAAAAATGGATAAAATAGTGCTTTGATAGGTAAGTTGTTGCATCTGAAAGTGAATTAATGTTGATGGCCTGATTAATGGTATGATATCTTCCACTGCGGACTTTTTTCTTAGATTTCAAGTGAAAGATTGCTACCTAGTACAGAAATGAGGCATCATCAAAACTTGCAAAGACAGGGTCATTACAGTATCTAGTAATGAAAACAGAGAAAGAAATAACATATCTTAAATAAAACGTACACATTCTCAAAATCAGAAATAATGTACTAGAATAACAAGACAGCTATGTAGGTACTGTATTAAAAATGTTAAGATAAAAAATAGGAAAAATTTTAAAACAGTACAACTTAAAAGTTGTCTTTACATCATTACAAAAAATGTCAATGATGCTAAGATAGCCAAAGCAACCTCACCCACTTCTAAAATGACCAGGAGTGTACAAAATCTTTTCTACTTGTGGCATTTGTTACGGATAGACATGCCATTCTGGACAAAAATCAGGTACATAAATTCAGGCTGGCATTTCACTCAACCAAGGAAAAGTGCCAAATAAATTGGCAACTCACAAAATGGCATAAATAAAATTCAGGAATTATGCCTGTCTGTTTAAAGTATCAAGGGAAATGAATGATCTCTAACCCAATGCAATAAAAACCAATGTTTCATCTTTAACTACAGTCTGCTTATGTAAAAGAACTGCATATTAATGAATTAGGCTGAGAGGAGATATACAACACATAGTAACGTTACTATACATGTGACATCTTTACACAATATTCAACGTATCGCTCAAGTTTAAATGAATAATAATTATTTGGAAATCTATCTGTAATTACCTGCTGATTAAATGAAGTGTTGTTGTTTTTTTAAGGGTTATACTTGGTACTCACGAGACACAAAAACATGATAATGCATCAAGCTACAGAAACCTTACATTTAAAAAAAAAAAAAAAAAAAAAAAAAAAAAGTAAGCATTCCCATTACATATTCTAACTGAATGTTGAATTATTGGTAAGAGTTCAAAGTCACCAATACCCATAATTTTTAAATCATCATTTTGATTAAAAGTGGGTTGAATGTGATAAGCTTCATAATATTCAACATATTGTTCAAGTTTAAATGAATAATAATTATTTGGAAATCTATCTGTAATTACCTAGTGATTAAATGAAGTGTTTTTTTTTTAAGGGTTATACTTGGTACTCACCAGACACAAAAACATAAATACATCAAGCTACAGAAACCTTAATTTTTTTTAAAGTAAGCATTTCCATTATGTATTCTAACTGAAGGTTGAATTATTCGTGAGAGTTCAAAGTCACCAATACCCATAATTTTTAAATCATCATTTTGATTAAAAGTGGGTTGATTGTGATAAGCTTCATAACATTCTTTGATGATTCTCTCAAATTTGAAAGGATTTGTGAATTTTTGTTTCCCATAGGGGCCTTTAATGTTGCTTCCTGCTTCGCAAAAGTTCCATTAGATAGTGCTATTCAGCTGTTGTCTAAAAACTTTCCAGCTAACATCCTTTAATTAATCGACTTTGCTATACCCTCTGTATATTTATCCTGGCAAAGTAATCTATACAAGCAGGTGGAAGGTTGTGTCTTGGAGTCACCTTGTCACTGCTTTCATCAAATTCTTTTATTATACACTTGGAAAAAAAATGTCTCTTCACTGCTGTTATCCCTTTACCTCCACTTAGTTTTGTTGTATTGACAATGTATTCACTATTTAGCCATACAAAGATGGTAAATTGATGGTTTCTTGGATAAAATTAACAACCCTTTCCCCTAGAATAAAATTTGTTAGAAAAAGAAAATAATGGAGTCCTTTCTTTCTTGAATTCACTGGTCAAGAGAGATGTGATTGGCTCTCTATCTCAGCTTTTCCAATTATAAGAAACCTATATTTACTGGAAGATGCACTCTTCAGGAGTCTATGTATCACCACCCTTCACAAAAACTTAGAATTGTTAAGACTTATCTACAGGACACATCATCAAATTCCTGACATGTACCCTCAAGGGGGTGTACAGGATATGATAATACTAAATGAAAAACTTACATCATTACTAACTTCCTATCTACAATTTTCCTCCAAATCAATATGTTATCTGTCAAGACAGATCTTATATTTATGTCTTCTAAGGCACTTTTTACTGTATCAGACCACCTACATCTTGGTCTTCCTCTGGGTCTTTTTCCTGCCTGTTTAAATGACCTTGCTAATCTTGTACATTAATAAATTGAGTATGGTTTGGAGTATCTCTTTTTGTATGTTGATAATGCAAAGTTTCGTCTGGTGGTAAGGGACGTTTCTGATACAGAATTCTTACCAGCACACTTACACAGACTGATTCTGTAGGTAGATAAATGCTAATGGAATGGGTGTCAGGTTGAATGTTTCCCAGTGCAAGATTATGGTTTTTGGATTAAAGACTTTGCTGACCAATGCTGCAATTGATTGAAGCTAGAGACTTAGGAGTAATAGTACGCTGGTGTCCAGAATCTAAGGACGAACACCATAACTGTCAATTTCAGATAGAAAGCAGGTACATATTCAAATTTTCAAATCTCATGCAAAGCGGTCACGCAGTAGCACTTTACAGGATAAAAAGCAAAAGGCTGCGCTAAGTGAATTGTGTTTGAAGGAAGCTCTTTTTTGTGAAGGAATAAAGTTGCATACTTGGATGTCTTGTAATGTCTCAAAGACATCATCTAGATGATTTTGTTAAGACTGGGGAAAAATTATTGGAAGGCTGTAGAATTACTGCTATTGCCAGAGAGTTAGGATTTCACATAGCATTGTATCCAGGATCTTGGCAGTGTGTCAAAACGATGGAATGTATTCCAGACATTTGTTAAGAGGTTGCCCTCACTCAACCATGGACCATGAAGACGGATTTTTTGGTTATAACAGCGAAATGTAATTGATGCAGCATGGCAGGTCAGCTTTCAAGCAGAGGCACACAGATATCTCGATAAACTGTGGCAAGGCATCTGCGACAAGTAGGCCTATATACCTGAAGGACTGTAGTTTGCGTCCCTTTATCCATAGCTCATCACAGAGCATGTTTTCAATGGTGTTGTATCCATAAAAAATGAACAAAACACCAATGGGCTAATGTACTCTTTATGGATGAGAGTTGTTTTAGTCTTTCCTACGATTATAGACAACACTTGGTCTAGTGCAAAAGTGGTACTGCTTACCATCACATGGATGTTATTGAAAGGGAGATAGATATGGCAGTGCTGGAGTCATAGTGTGGGGAGGCATTATACTTAATGGACACACTTGAGCTACAAGTGCTGGAAAAGGGACTACAACTGGTGAATGATATTGCAACGAAGTTCTTCAGCATAATGTTCGACCATTCCATGGTGATGTAGGCAAAGAATTCATTTTCATGGATGATAATGCCACACTACATCATCCATGAGCAGTGGAGATACTTCTGGCAAGGATGTTAATCGAATTCAGGTTCCAGCACGCTTCCCAGATCTCTACCCCAATAGAACACATTTGGGAAGCAATACGGAGATGCATTGCTGCTCAGAATTCCCCTCCAGGAAACAAACAAGGCTTATTCTTGCTCTGAAGGAGGACTGAGCCAGTTTGCCTCAAGAACCTCTGAATCACTTGGTGCTAAGCATGGTATACGTTGATGTGTGAGCTGCATTGCAGTTCAGGATGGACATATTCCATACTGAAATGTCTCTCTGCATAGTTTTCTGTAAGCGCTGTAATTCCTTAACTACGTCCTTAGGGAATTTGTAACTTTTGCCATAAACGCATTGCAATTTAATTTGTACAAAATTTATAACACATTTTTTGCGTAATATAATTTATTAGCCTGTGTAGCTCAGTGGATGTGGCGTTTGCACACCATCGCGCTAGGCCGCACGAAGGAAGTCTTGGTTTCGAGTCTAGTCGGCGACTAGAGGAAATTTTTCTAAGCCTTTTTTCGACCGGTTCCCGAGTTAGTCGATCTCTGGCACGGGCAAGCAGGTTTTTCCTCCCGGAAACTCGGGTTTTTCGTCCTGTAAACTCAAGAAAATCGACCGTAGAACCCACATTATTTCAGACATTAAAATATATTGTGTTAGGGTTAGAGACCACGAGATGGCGGCACATTTGAGCCGTCTCTCTTCACTGCGTACCGCTTAATTAGTGATAGCCTTGGGCCATCTATCTCTGATTGGGTACCAGTGGAGATTGAACTGCCCACTCAGTCTCCAAAAAAGTTAGATAGGGCTAAATGGCCTCGCCTACTCCCGTATATACGGGAATAAAAAGGCGTTAGCTGATTTTTTATTTTTTTTTTTATAATTTATTAGTATGCTGGCAATAAATTAATGTCCACATTTGGCTGTAATCATGAAAATTTTCTTCATATACAGGTAAAAATGTACTTTGTCCTTAGCATTATTTTTTCAAATAGCTATTAAGCTTTTAGGAAGCAAATACTTAATGAGTAGTTTGGATCTAACTGTTTAATAAATGGAACTGTTAGGTATTTCTTTTGGCCTAGGAGAGTACTGTTAAAAAATTATTGAGACATTATTGTGAACTGAGAAAGTTTGGGAACCTCTGGGTCCTAAATTCATTGCATGATATACATTTTGTAAGAAACACTAACAAGCAGAAATAAGGAGTTATTTTGTTGCTTTACAAGGCTTCGATATGACTGTATGTGTATTATTTTGCTCGGATATGGTTGCCTGGGTATTACAGGAATGAGGAAATAGTTGAAAAGATTCAGTTGTGAGTAACAAATATAATAAATAGCTTGTGGATTTTGCATATGAAGACAGACTTCAAAGTTTGAGAAACAGGAGGAGAGGATATATGATAAATATATCCTCTCTTAAATATGTGGAAACTGTATAGTTTCCATCATATAAGTTGTAAGGGGATTTTACTGAATTTATATAAAAGGGAAATTTTGCTGCCCATGGCATGTAGCAGAACTCAAGGGGCATCCTGGGAAAGCTGAGTAAGGGTGTGTTCAGAAGTAGGTGAAGCCAAAGTCTTTTCAGTGTCTGTGATGAGAATTGGAATAAGTTCCCAGTGGACTGGTGTGTCTTCAGTAAATATTTTATAGGAATGATAGGTATATCATTCCTAGAAAAGGTATCATAGGTATATAGGTATTTCTTGTCCTACAAAAGGGTCCTCCCTTGATGAGTCCATAGCTACCTATTGGTATCTATATAATAATAATAGGGTTTTGGTGCAAATTGATGATAATGAGTAATGTTATTTGAAAAGTTTAAATCATTTTAAAAGCAAAATCACATTTTTGACACCATCCAGCTTAATCGCTTTTGCTTTGTTAAAAATGTATTTTCTTTTATAGAATTGACACTGTCTTCATTTTTTTTTTCCTTAATCACTTGTGAGTTTTAAAAAAATTATAGCATATGTGAATTTGATAAGAAATACAATTTGCTATTATAATTCACAAATACCTTTTTACAGTTTGCTACTTTTTTGTTATTGTAAATAAATAATATTTCATATCTGTTTCTTCATTCTTTTTTGTTAAGGCTGATGTTGATGAAGAAGCTCTGAGTCCCGATGAACAGAAAGAACGTAAAATAATGAAGTTGTTATTAAAAATAAAAAATGGAACTCCTCCAATGAGAAAAGCTGCATTACGTCAAATCACTGATAAAGCTCGTGAATTTGGAGCTGGCCCATTATTTAATCAAATATTGCCACTGTTGATGTCGCCTACTTTAGAAGATCAAGAACGACACTTACTGGTGAAAGTTATTGACAGAATTCTATATAAATTGGATGATCTTGTTAGGCCATATGTACACAAGGTAATGACTGCCCCAGAAATAAATTTTATTCTAATTAAGTAATTTACAGTAGTTAATTCAAATGTAGTTAGTGGATTTATCTGCTGTTGTATTTTATACATGGAATAATTATTGTGTTATGGTTTAATCTGATACCTTGTTTTTTCACTCATCTGTCATTTGTTCTTCTTTCATTATGTAGATATTTGTATTTAAAATGTTTTTGATACTGTGTGTGTGTGTGTGTGTGTGTGTGTGTGTGTGTGTGTGTGTGTGTGTGTGTGTGTGTGTGTGTGTGTGTGTGTGTGTGTGTGTGTGTTATTTTTCAGGATAATTAATTCTACTTATTGTCTGATTTTAAGGATGCATATTTTTCACATTTGAACATCTCTGAAATTGGAATGCATCTTACGGTCGATGGTGTCCTATGGTTGCTCTTAAAAAAAAAAAAGTTACCAATCAGTGCAGAAGGTGAGGAGGAGCACATAAGTGAAAAGGAGGAGTGGTTGCCATGGGGAAGTTGTGTAGCATTTGTGCATACTAATTATAATCATTTCATGTTCACATTTATGTTCATTTATTTGTGCACATTTATTTATGTTCACATTCATTTCTGTTTTCACTTCATTTGAGTGTCATGTGTTGAGTTTGACTAAAATTTGGATCCTCATTTTCCACTTAAAATGTCTTTAAGAAGATTGCATTGTAATATCACAGAAACAGACTCACAGTCCATAAATTAGTGAGACAAATATTCACCACTGGAGAAATGATTGCAGTTCCATATTCTCTTCAGAGTAACAACCAAGTGCTTTAAAGGAACTAAGAAAGGAAGATATCCACAAGTAGATGAAGCTGTATTCTTTTATGTTAGGCATGTGCAAGAAGAGTTGCATATCACATGGTAAGCAGTGCCTTTGCACACAAGAGATTTTGTCAAATTCCTCAGAATACAAGAAAGAAATTTCAAAGTAATGATGGGGGGGGTCAGTGTGGCTTGCGTTGTGTAGAACTTCCATTAAGGCATTGAACATCTTTTTGTCTAAAATTTCCTTCTCTCTTTGAACAAAAGCTGTATAACTTTACAGATTTGAGTGAAGAAAACGAAACTGTGGATTAAGTCAAATAGGAAATGAAAATGATATCCCAAAGTTTTTTTTATGTCTCAAAATTATGCTATCAAGGCATACTTGGCATACTAACATACAGGGCATACTTTCCACAAGAGTACAGTAGCGATCAATGGAAATTTTGGACCATTTTTCCTGTAGGCGTGTAATGAGATCCAGGACTATTGTGGAGGTGAATGCTCCTTGACCTCACCTGATACTCCAGTTCATCCCATAAATATTCAATAGAGTATCAAATGCTATCAAAGCTAAAGGTGCTAAAGAGATCATGAACATGGGTAATGAAATGAGCAAACCACTGTGACTAGGTATAACTGGAAACTGAAAGTTGTTATTGTTGTTACACACACACACACACACACACACACAGAGAGAGAAAGAAAGAACAATAATGATGATGGATGACAGGTGAGTTAATGGAAGACTTGCCAGTGATCATTTGCAGCAAACATGTTAGAAATCTAAGTATCCCACCTGATATGTCAATTTTGATGTGTTTTGCAGACATATGTCTAAGCAGTTAAAGAATAAGCTCTCCATGAAGTTTTTTTGACTTGGTATTTATTCCTAATGGCCTGACTAGTCAGTTGCATCTTACCTAATGTTTCAGCCAACAAATCATAGTTACATGAGAAAAGAATATGCATTCTGGTTGTTGTCTGAAAATGTTCCATTGACATCTTCTAGTAAGATAGAGATTTCTTGCATCAAAACTTGCAGAATGGGTGTGTGAACTGCTTAGAAGAAAAGTAATAAAAACATTAGTAGAGCACTTGTTTTTAAGAAATACTGCATCAACAGTGTATTAGATGACAGAGAATGATGTTTTGTGGAAAAAGGCAAACATCAACAACTGTGAGTTGAAAAACGATTCAGAAGTATCAGATTCTGAATGTAAAAAAAAGTTCTTGATTCTGATGATGCAGCAGTATCACTATCAGAGTATAGAATGTGTTTATATTCATTCTGATTGTGATATTATAGAAAAAATATGGAATGTAATACATAGGTGTTTGTATATAATTTGTATGTATGTAGCATGTTTCTAATGTGTTTGTGTATACACTCCTTGAAAGAAGTCAGTTGCTGGGGTTACTCTGGTAAGACACATTCACCAAGCATTCATCTGCCACACCTGTCCGTCTGCTCAGTAGAAGGTGTGGCGTGATTTGTTGCTCCATAACACAGCTTTCCATCCAAGCTTCCATGTTTCACTGTATGTGCTCTTTGAACCACTGAAGCTGACGCTTCATGCTGGTTCGGGTAATGTGGGACTTGCATATTGCATGCCCACCATGGAAACCATATTGTGAGACTTGGTTTTGAATGTTTTTGCAGATTAGTTTCAGCCGGTGCCTGGAACTCCACGTTCAACTTGTCAGCCGACGAATGGCAGTTTTTATGTATTATTCTTCATAGCACATTAGTCATGTTTTGTGAGTAGTATCACTGCAGGTAGCAGTTGCAGTTCACTCCCTGCACACTTCCATATCAGTATGATCACTGATTGTTGACCCGAGATGGCTCAATATGTCAACAACTTGCAGAACCTGCAACATGGCATCTTGTCACAATGTTTCTTTCAAATTTCATCACTCCTCTTCTTGCAGTCATTTCACCCAGATGCAGTTCCACTGACTTGGGAGCATCATATTCCTCCAATTTATACTGGCTACAAACACGTTGCACCTTGCCCATGGGGAGGGGGGAGGGTCCACTGACTTCTTTCCAAGCAGTGTAGATATATATTTATTTATTTATATATCATCAGAATAAGATGATAACATTTAATTACCTAATTAGTAATTAAATTACACAATTCATCCTAATTGCATAGGATTTCCACAGGTGTAAACATAACACTAATATACAAAACAGTAAAAACTAAGATGACAACCATTATGCACTGTCTGACCACAAATGCGAGACCTCTCGACACTTTGGCAGAAGAAGGCGATTCCTTTATACCTGCTGTAAGAAACCATGAAAATGTATGAAGGGTTTCCTTACATCTCTAGCATATCTGAACCTGTTTCAAGAATATTAAACAAATATAACATTAAAGCAACATCCTTTCCTATGAATAAATTCTTATCATGGCTGCTTTCCAATAAGGATAGATGGCCTCCTCTTACCCTTCCAGGCATGTACTAAGCTCCATGTTAGTGTAATCCTCTTTATTTTGGATGAACTTGTTCTGTGGAAAAGAGAATACAAAAGCATCACTCTGACATCACTTATAATAAACATGAAAAGTTCTTTAATACAGCATGGTGTGGATATCTAATATACAATCTCCTGATCACCAGCCCATTTGCTTCATCAGCATTGCTTTAAATAAGAATGCTAATATAAGGAAGTGGTGAGGTTTTAGTGAACTACTGAAATTAAAATCAATTCTATGGCTTTACCAAAAAAATTGGGAGAGTCTCATCCTCCTTAGTCATCACTGGTTTTTAGTATCATAGTGATATCTCGTTGTCACATCGTGTGTTCCCATGGCACTAATATCTTTTGAAATAATCCATTGTTAGCACTCTTCCTCGTTCAGTTATTTGTACAACGAGGATGGCTTGTTAGTTTTAAGCTGGAATATATGGAAATGAAACATTTATTATCATTTCTTGTGTTTAAGCAGTAAAAGACACAAGCCTCTGAAAACTCAAGATTTTAATTGTGGATTCTTGCTTCTGTCAGAGAGAGAGAGAGAGCAAAAGAGAGTGCACATCAGTGGTTGGATCAAGTCCACTATCAGGTTATCGAACATGAAATGGAGCATTTTGGAATCAGCAGATGTCCTTGCTATATGCAGCCAAACTAAAATCCCTGTCAGAGTGTTACATGTCCCTTTGATTTGTGAATTAAAGCATTACTCAAGTTCTAGAAGTCAAGAAAACAATACTGCATGGATGATACTTTATCACCATGGCTCAGCTATATTCTGTCATGTGGAGCTTCTCTTTCTGCAGATCAGTTAAACATTCCATGCCTCTCCTATGTCTATCAGTAGCTCTTTATACACAGAAGAGAGCACTCTGATTTTGTTCATTCTGTGCAGATGATTCAAAATTAGTCCCTAGTGGGGGTTTAAACCTCTAATTAGATCCCACAAGAATGTACTGGCTGTACTGTTAAGTTGCATGCAATACAGCTTACATTAAAATTTAAATGCTACCAAAGGTGTATTATTTTTTTTATTATTCAAGAAGCTCTTTTCAAGAACTTTGGAGTCTGTTATACCAATAACAACCAGTGTTCTCCCCAATCCAGCGTTCTCAGATAAAGATGCTCCATCTGAACATTCACTTGTATTGGATCTCAAGACAAATTGGCATCAAGAACCTGCAGATGCTGTGACTAGATCAGCTCATTCTCTAAGTATCATCATCTCCCTGTCTCCTACAGGAAGATGATTAATATGTATGTGGCAGACATCATTGCATAGAGAAGATGGTATCCTCTATCAGATTGAGCCTGAAATTAGACATTAGCAGTCCAGTTCAGTCTGCATAGGATTGTAGAAAGGAAGTTGTTCTTGCTCAGCTGCACATAGACAGTGCTTGAAAAAAATTGTGCTGTGTTACTGGTCGGGCATTCAATCTGGGTCACCGTGTGTGTGTGTGTGTGTGTGTGTGTGTGTGTGTGTGTGTGTGTGTGTGTGTGTGTGTGTGTGTGTGTGTGTGTGTGTGTGTGGAAAGTATTTTACCTTGGGTATAATAAATGTTAAAGATACCAAGCTATTTTAAACCTGGTTTTTACTCCATTTCCCAAGTAAGCAAACAGACAAACAAGTCAAGTTTGCCCCTGCAAGTATTGCAAGTCTAGCTGAACCTGCACATAGTGCAAGACCAAGGCAACTCATGGTAAAAGTAGAATAAGATCTGATCACTAATCTTAATATTTACCCTTAATGCAAAGCACATCTCCTGGAGGAGATGCATGATGCTTTGTATTAAAGGCAAGGGGCCACTACCCAGACCGGTTTCAGTATCAGAACCTTGTTCACTCCACTTCCAAATATCATCATCATCATCAAATTCCTGCCATGTACCCTCAAGGGGTGTACAGGATATGACAGTACTACATGAAAAAATTACATCATTACTAACTTCCTATCTACAATTTTTCTCCAAATCAGTCTGTTACTTGTCAAGACTCCAACATTATCAGATCTTATATTTCTATTGTCTAAGGCACTTTGTACCGTATCAATCCACCTATATCTTGGTCTTCCTCTGGGTCATTTTCCTGCCAACCTGGCAGAGAACACTTGTTTTGCTAATCTTTCCTCTCCCATTCTATTTAAGTGACCATACCACCTGAGATTAGCTCTGCTAACGCATTCCTGGATGCTGACAATGTCAAGTTCTTTCCTAATATCCTCATTTTTAATATGATATTGCCATTGATGCCATCTGTTCACACCTATAATCTTTCTCAGGACTCTCATATCTGCGGTCTCTAGTCTTTGGTCAAGTGTTTTACTTCTGACCCAACTCTCAGATCCATAAGTTAAAACTGGTTTGAACACTGTCTTGTATACAGCTAATTTAGTGTTCCGACTAATTTCTTTCTTATTCCATATGAATTTATTCAATTGACTTCCCACCATACCAGCTTTGTTGATTCTGTTGTCTATTTCTATATTTAATTTACTATCTTCAGTAAAAATCATGCCTAAGTAGCTGAAATGTTTTACTTGTTCCACAGGTTCTCCATTCACAACACAGTTGACATTTTCAATGATTCTGCCTATTTTCATTGTCTTTGTCTTTTTATTGCTGACCTTCATACCATATCTATTACAACAGCTATTCAATTTAGTCAGAGAATCTTGCAGACTTGTAGCGGATTTATTTAGAAGTATAAGATCATCCGCATAAAGCAAAGAGCTGACATTAACATCTTTCAATTTTGATATCAGGTTTAATACCACATTCCTTCATAATGTGATCCATATAGATAATGAATAACAGAGGGGATAATGTACATCCTTGTCTCACACCAGATTTAACATTAAACCATCTTCCTGTACTTCCTTCAATTCTAACTGCTGGCTTACAACTCAAATAAAGACTAAGTATTGCTTGATATAATGCCCCATTGACACCATATAACTGCAGCGTATTGAATAGCTTCTCTCTTGCCACCTTATCATATGCCTTTTCCAAATCTACAAAACTTAAATACAGATGTTTGTTATATTCCCATACTTTCTCGACTGTTTGTCGTAAAGTGAAGCTTTGATCCTGACAGCCTCTATTTGGCCTGAATCCAGCTTGTTCTTCACCAAGCTTTTCTTCCACAATTCTTCTCAACCGTTTCTCAAGTATACTTGCATAGATCTTGCCAGGAACACTCAGTAGGGAAATACCTCTGTAATTCTCACATTCAGTTTTATTTCCCTTTTTATATATGGGTACTATGAGAGCTCTACTCCAATCATCGGGAATTCGTCACTCTGTCCAGGCTTTCTGAACTATGCAGTGCAGCCACTGTAAGACTCTTATACCACCATACTTCAGCATTTCTGGTCGAATATCATCTACTCCTGCTGCCTTTCCACATTTCAAACCTTTGATGGCTTTTGCTACTTCAAGTATGGATATGTATTCCTGACTGCATGCTTGGTCAGTGTTTTTTATCACTGTGCTGTCATCACTGCTTGTTTCATTTAGCAGTTTTTCAAATTAATTACTCCATACTTCAAAGATATCTTTTTCTCCTGTTTTCATGTCACTTTTATCATCTCTAATTCCTTTTACAGCACTCTTTTCTCCATTCCTAAGCTTCTTCAACAACCTCCAGAATATTTTGCCATCTTCTTGATATTTATTTTCTATATTCTTGCCAAAGTCCTCTCATGACTTTTGTTTAGCTAGTTTTACACACTGTTTAGCTTTCTTACATTTGTCTCTGTATTCTGTTAGAGTAAAAGCTGACTTATTTGCCAAGAACTTTTGATATGCTTTCTTCTTTTCCTTCATTGCCTCTTTAACTTCCTGTATCCACCAGGGAGTTCTGATTTTTTTATCCTTGCACACAACCACGCCACATGCCTCTCTGGCAGAATCAATCAATGTTTTCTTCAGAGTTTGCCACTGAATCTCCAAGGTTTGATTCCTTTTCTCAAACTCTTTCATTTTCTTTTCAATAATCTTTCTGTATTTTAGTCTACAGTTCACATCTGAGAGCTGCTCAACTTTTATTCGCTTTAAAACTTTCTTCCTGCTCATGACTAAATAGTGATCACTTCCAATTTCAAATCCTCTGTACACTTTGGTGTCCTGCACCAGGGAGAAAATATCACTATCAACAATAACATAGTCAATGAGACTTTTCTTATTCCTTGCCTCTTCTCTCCATGTGAATTTGTGCACATTTTTATGTTGGAACATGGTGTTAGTAATAACCAGTCCATGTCCTGAGCAGAAATCCACCAGATATTTGCCATTATTATTAGCTTTGCTCAAGATCCATTCCTTAATTAGCCACCCAAAACCTTGTCATCACCAACTCAAATACCCTGGTGTATATAAAATATTATGTGACTGCGATATTCCTTATTTTGGGCAGACAGACAAATCTGTCGAAATGCGTATGGAAGAACACATGAGAGACATTACTTATAAGAGACAGTAAGCGAGTGCATTATCAAGTCATATCCTTTTCTCGGCTAATCCTAATGATGATAACTAAAGTCACAAAGTCTGCTGGGAAAAATCTACTAACATCTTCCCTTGCAGTGACGAAACAGAGAGAAAAATTGTGGAATCTAGAGAAATCATCTTCAATCCTGTTCATCTAAATAACAACTTAAGCTACAACCTCCCAGATAGTCATTCAGCTGTAATCATGTACTGGCGTTCACGTGATGCAGCAAACACGCACTCTCCCAACAATGCAACAAACGAAAGAACAGCTTCAAATACAACTACAACATTTTCATGCTAATTATGTATAAAGACTGTCTGTGTTGTTCATAGTTTTTTAACCCTCAATGTTTAGTGTTTTTTCTTTTATGATGTCACCTGAAGAAGGCTGTTACAGGCCAAAACTAGTAGTGTGTTTATGTTAAAACCTTTTTACTTAAATCTCGGTTCTAGTCATTTAATTCTTCATAAAACTATATATATATATATATATATATAATCACAATTTTGTGTTCCATAGTGGATCTGGTCACTTTAAAAGCTGAGTTAATAAAGTGGTTCATTTTTACCTTGTTTAACTATCAGTGTTTGAGCCAGTATTGTCAACTACTTATATATTAGTTTGTTGATAAACACACACAAATTTTTTTAGAAGATTTTAGTGGCATGTGAGAGTGATATATGAAAGCTGGTATGAGTAATATGTGGCCACTCTCGAAGGTCTTAATAATAATGATGAACATATATTTATTAATGATGCATAATCATTTTCTCACACATTTTCATTTACATTCGTAATTTGTTTTGAATCAGTCTATTGGGAGGGGGGGGGTCGATTTCTTCTGTGCCATTTGTAAAAAATGTTTAGGATTAAATATTCAGAATCAACACAAATCCCTCAGTGAAATAAAGTCCTTAAGATCTATGCATATTTATGTGGGGCAAGGTGAACCTTGTAAACTTTAATGCTACCAAAACTCAGTTCTGTCTAATCTCTTGCAGAAAGAGTTTGCATCACTCTCCCTTACCTTCAGTAATACTGAGATATCCGAACACAATCAGATTTCTCTTCTTGGACTGGGCTGCACCTCTGATCTTTCTTATCACAACCATATTTCAACTATAGCTTCTGCGGCTGCCAAAATACTTAGTGTACTTTTTTCACACAAGACTACTTTACACCCTCACAGTTGCTAACCCTATACAAAGCCCAAATCTGCCAAGCCATGGAATATTGCTTCCATATTTGGGGATGGTGCACCAGAATCCTCTAAGATTTTGGACAGTGCTCTGCTCAACTAACTACTATTATATTCCCACACTTCTCCAAAATCATTAAAACAAGAGCCACTTCTAACCAACATCCATTTACAGTCCATCTTAAAACTCACCGAGCCAACTTCACTGCCTTCTTTTATTCTATTTATTTCTGTCCTTTGGAACAGTCTCCCCCACTCTGCCTTCCCCAAAGATTACAACCCTCAGTTGTTCAAGAAAAATGTGAACAGACTCTTCCTCCTCCTCCTTTCTTCTATTCCCCTTGCCTACACATGGCACTAATGTGCTATAGGTCTTGTGGCCTTTTTTGTGTGTGTGGATTATATATATATATATATATATATATATATATATATATAAAAAAAAAGGGGTGAATGAAATAAACAGGCAAAATTTATCAGCACAATTTTGCCTGTTTATTTCATTTTGCTAGTTTAATTTTTTTTTGCTATCTATCATGTCTGGTCATGGTAAAGGAGGAAAGGCTAAAGCATAGAGCAAGACAATATATATAAAAAAAAAAAAAAAAAAAAAAATCAGCTAACGCCTTTTTATTCCCGTATATACGGGAGTAGGCGAGGCCATTTAGCCCTATCTAACTTTTGGAGACTGAGTGGGCAGTTCAATCTCCACTGGTACCCAATCAGAGACAGATGGCCCAAAGCTATCACTAATTAAGCGGTACCAGTGAAGAGAGACGGCTCAAATGTGCCGCCATCTCGTGGTCTCTAACCTTAACACAATATATTTAATGTCTGAAATAATGTGGGTTCTACGGTCGATTTTCTTGAGTTTACAGGACGAAAAACCCGAGTTTCCGGGAGGAAAAACCTGCTTGCCCGTGCCAGAGATCGACTAACTCGGGAACCGGTCGAAAAAAGGCTTAGAAAAATTTCCTCTAGTCGCCGACTAGACTCGAAACCAAGACTTCCTTCGTGCGGCCTAGCGCGATGGTGTGCAAACGCCACATCCACTGAGCTACACAGGCTCTCGACAATATATATATATATATATAAATTAACTCTGGCTCTGAAACATTGGCAGAAGGGCAGTATAATTAATAAAACAGTTTGTAAATTTATGAAGCCATAGAATCCATAGCAGTCTTCTCGGGTAAAATATATTTGAACTTGCAGGTTGGGGCACAGTACCATCTTTTTTCAATGGTCATGGCCAAGCAGGTTGCCTTCTTAGAAACCTACTTATCATTTATCATAAGCCAATTAAACCTGTCTGCAATATCTGTAAATTGTTTGTATTCTGGCTGGTTTGTCTATTTTACAGGTGAAACCTCTGTCACTACCATGAGATTGGCACTACCACTCTGAGTTGAAAAACCCTGATAAAGAATCCTAGACAGGATTTGAACCTAGGTCTTTCCCACCAAAGGACATTTTTTGCCTAATACCTGAGTTTGGCTGGGGAAAAATAATTTTATTATAATAAACAATTAAATGTTGTAATAACAAAAACAGTTTATTATAATAGATTGTCCAGAAATACACTTTGCTACAAAAAAATAACAAAATATCTGACCTTTCTTAAACACATTGGTTAACCATCTCTTGAATGATTCACTATCATGTATTGTTCATAGAACACCATCAACCTACATACACAACAGAAAGATATTTAATGCGCTCACACTACAGTTCAATCAGTGCAATATCTTTATGACCAAGGCTGTTTGTTCAAACGACACAGCTTACAACTCAGTTATGTACAAAGCACTTTTTTTTTTTAGTCCTCAATTGCAGCCTGTGTAAAATAGATAGTTACACTATGACATACAACATCCTACCAAAAACTAGGCCTATCTCTCTAATCCTTTGACACATAATATACATAATATATTAAGTGCTATGTACCTATAGGTTGCCCTCTTTTGGACAGAAAGGGAGAACTGTTAATATATAGCAAGATAGCATTAGCAGACTTCACTTAGAAAATTCATCCTTTTATACAAGATTAATGGAAGAAATCAGTAGCACAATATGGAAGCTATTACAACTCGGAGACGTTTATGGAGTGAGCATACTCCCCCCACCCCTTGCTCATTTGAACAAATAAGGCTGCATTAATTGATCCAAAATTTGGGAAACTGTTATTCTTTACCTCATCACCAGCAACTACTGTGTATCAAATGAAGGCTTTTGCTTTGAAAGCATTTCTGTGGAAATAGCTTCTGGTAGTGAAATCACATGTTTTAAGATAAATAACGAGCATATTAAAATGTAACCCTGCAAAGACTTAGATTGTCAAGGGTATTAGCAAAAGTCATACAGAAAAGAGACTAGAAACAATTAATTATGATCAACATAAGGCATTTTTGTTTGTTGCCAAGCTATTTGATGACCTGTGGTAGTTGTATGGGATGCCAAACCTGATTTCTGCTGTTGTACAGAAAAGAGAATGTCGAAAAAAGAAGACAGCATGAATCAGGTTTAGCATCCCATACAACTAACACAGGTAAGTAGTTTGTCAACAAACAAAAAAATGCTTTATATTGATCATAATTGTTTTACAAGAAAGCCTTTGAAATGCTGTGGATCCCCAAACAAAGTAACAAAAATCAAGGTTTAGTCCTGAATCAGTTTGGTCTGCTTTCATTAAAAATCTAACTGTTGTGGACCTACAATATGATACACATGATGCTACAAAATGTGACAGCGGCAACTAGCATTGTTCAAACATATATACAGTGATTAATTTAAAGTTTTTGTTCTGGTTATTTATTTATACGTACAAATTGTGAAGTTCTTATAACATATAATATGCATAATTAATTGTTTATAGTCTTCTCTTTTCTGTACAATCTTTGCTAAGATCTCTGACAATGTAAGTCTGATGACTTACGAAACTCGCAGGGTTATATTTTACTAAACTCGTTATCTTAAAACGTGGTTTCAATACCGGAAGCTATCTACAGAAGTCTAGTTTTTACCACAGTTTGAATTGTTTTCATTAGTTGCTTGATTGTGGTACTTTTGCCCTCCAATGTGTTAGTATTTTGCTATTTTGAATCCAGAAAAATATCATATTTTAAAAAATTCATAGTTTTTGCCTTTGTGTTATCAGCTGTGAATACCTTAATAACTATCGAATCATTTATTAGAGACAGTTCGTGCATTTCTTATTTAAAAAAATCTTTAATTTTGTTATTTATGTTCATCATGAAAGAAACATTATGCTTTATAACATTAGTGTATAGTTAGAACAGATTTTTTACAAAAAAACTTTTACATACTATTCAACTTCGGCTTTATGTACTAAAGGTTGAACATTATATTAGGGCACTAGTATGTAAAACTAGCTAAACAAAAAGTCATGGGAGGACTTTGGCAAGAATATAGAAAATAAATATCAAGAAGGTGGCAAAATATTTTGGAGGTTGTTGAAGAAGCTTAGGAATGGAGGAAAGAGTGCTGTAAAAGGAGTTAGAGATGATAGAGGTGACATGAAAACGGGAGAAAAAGATATCCTTGAAGTATGGAGTAATTACTTTGAAAAACTGCTAAATGAAACAAGCAGTGATGACAGCACAGTGGTAAAAAATACCAACCAGGCATGCAGTCAGGAATACATATCCATACTTGAAGTAGAAAAGCCATCAGAGGCTTGAAATGTGGAAAGGCAGCAGGAGTAGATGATATTTGACCAGAAATGCTGAAGTATGGTGGTATAAGAGTCTTAGAGTGGCTGCACTACATAGTTCAGAAAGCCTGGACAGAGGGACGAATTCCCGATGATTGGAGTAGAGCTCTCATAGTACCCATATATAAAAAGGGAAATAAAACTGAATGTGAGAATTACAGAGGTATTTCCCTACTGAGTGTTCCTGGCAAGATCTATGCAAGTATACTTGAGAAACGGTTGAGAAGAATTGTGGAAGAAAAGCTTGGTGAAGAACAATCTGGATTCAGGCCAAATAGAGGCTGTCAGGATCAAAGCTTCACTTTACGACAAACAGTCAAGAAAGTATGGGAATATAACAAACATCTGTATTTAAGTTTTGTAGATTTGGAAAAGGCATATGATAAGGTGGCAAGAGAGAAGCTATTCAATACGCTGCAGTTATATGGTGTCAATGGGGCATTATATCAAGCAATACTTAGTCTTTATTTGAGTTGTAAGCCAGCAGTTAGAATTGAAGGAAGTACAGGAAGATGGTTTAATGTTAAATCTGGTGTGAGACAAGGATGTACATTATCCCCTCTGTTATTCATTATCTATATGGATCACATTATGAAGGAATGTGGTATTAAACCTGATATCAAAATTGAAAGATGTTAATGTCAGCTCTTTGCTTTATGCGGATGATCTTATACTTCTAAATAAATCCGCTACAAGTCTGCAAGATTCTCTGACTAAATTGAATAGCTGTTGTAATAGATATGGTATGAAGGTCAGCAATAAAAAGACAAAGACAATGAAAATAGGCAGAATCATTGAAAATGTCAACTGTGTTGTGAATGGAGAACCTGTGGAACAAGTAAAACATTTCAGCTACTTAGGCATGATTTTTACTGAAGATAGTAAATTAAATATAGAAATAGACAACAGAATCAACAAAGCTGGTATGGTGGGAAGTCAATTGAATAAATTCATATGGAATAAGAAAGAAATTAGTCGGAACACTAAATTAGCTGTATACAAGACAGTGTTCAAACCTGTTTTAACTTATGGATCTGAGAGCTGGGTCAGAAGTAAAACACTTGACCAAAGACTAGAGACCACAGATATGAGAGTCCTGAGAAAGATTATAGGCGTGAACAGATGGCATCAATAGCAATATCATATTAAAAACGAGGATATTAGGAAAAATTACTTGACATTGTCAGCATCCAGGAATGCGTTAGCAGAGCTAATCTCAAGTGGTATGGTCACTTAAACAGAATGGGAGAGGAAAGATTAGCAAAACAAGTGTTCACTGCCAGGTTGGCAGCAAAACGACCCAGAGGAAGACCAAGATATAGGTGGATTGATACGGTATAAAGTGCCTTAGAAGATTGAAATATAAGATCTGTTAATGTTGGAGTCTTGACAAGTAACAGACTGATTTGGAGGAAAATTGTAGATAGGAAATTAATAATGATGTAATTTTTTTCATGTAGTACTATCATATCCTGTACACCCTTTGAGGGTACATGGCAGGAATTTGATGATGATAGTATAGTGACAAAACCAAAGTTTAAATAAGCCAGTTATATTTGCATTTTATGCCTCTATTGGTCTCCAGTAAAGGTAGTGGCTCTATGATATGGGATGTTGAAAATCATCGATTGGTTTTTTCCAGTCTTCTGAAAACAATCTTTAAAACGGAAAAATTAAAATTTATTTATTTTTTTATAAAAAAGTTATAAGAATTATTAAGTGATCACTTTGATTAGGAAATCATTAAATTATACAAATACTTTTTCACAGATCCTGGTGGTGATAGAGCCTCTTCTCATTGATGAAGATTACTATGCCCGTGTAGAAGGTAGAGAAATCATTTCTAATTTGGCCAAAGTGAGTATTCATTTATGTTCATATCAGAATCTACATGTTTTTATATTTAGTTTTCTTCTAAATTAAATTTTCTTAAATATATCAGTGTTCTTTTAGAAATAATTTGGTGAAAAGTATTGCATAGTAAAGATTTACTTAAGAACTTAAATTTGTTTCCAGAATCATCTCTTCCGAATCACATTGCTAATTATTTCCTTATGAGGTACAAAATAGTGCTGAAACATGTCAAGTGCTGGGACACTGTGAGAAGGCAAAATTGTGAAGTGCCTGACCTATCATTTTGTTAGCTTTCTGTAAGATTCTGCATTTGACTTGGCCAGCATTTGGTTAGTAAAAATCAAATATGGCTGTCTAGTCTGCTGCTTGCTGACTGAGGTGTTTTTTTAGAATCCCACTCACAAAAGGTTATAAACCTAATACAGTAGTACTGCGTTCAGGCCTTCAGTAAGCAACTGATGGTGGCCTCACACCAAATCAAATTCATCTACAACCTAATAACAGTTATTTTTCCAGAAATAACATCGTATACTAACATATTAATTACAAAAACTTTAATACTTTTCTATATTTTGACAATGTTACATTGCCATCATCAGAGATCACAAAAAAAAACAATATGTGCATGCAGGCACTAACACTGGACAAATGAGGTTGAAGAAAGCAACCAAAATCGGGCCTAGAATCCTAAACGGTAGTGGTGTGAATTTTTTTGTCTTGGCTGTTGGGCTGAAGATCTGAGGATGTATGCTTCTCAAATTTCTACAGTCTCGTGCACCCCAAATTTGTTGAGGTTTGGAAAGTCTTTCAGGGCTGAGGCAGATTTGAGAAATAATCTTTCATATTTGTATTTACTGCAGTGTAATAGATTGGCCTTCTTCCAATGTATCCTCTGGTGGATGTCCAAAGCATGGTCAATGATTCCTGAGAGGCTACGTTGCTGGAACTGGATGTAGTCCTTATGTTCAGAAATTCTGATATTGTTGTCTTGCCTGTTTGGCCATAGTAGGACAGTTTGTAACTACAAGGGACTTGGTAGACACCTGATAGGTCTAGGGAATGTATCCGGTCTTTTGTGGAGTGGATGAAAGGTGCTAATTTCTTATGTGGTCTCTAAGTGATTATAAGGTTATATTTCCTTAGGATTTTATCAAATTTTCAGATGTGCCCTGGATATATGGAATGGTGATAGATCTTGAATGATCTCTGCTCTGAATTGGGAGGGGGATTGTAGTTAGAGGATTTCAATATTTTTGTGGGAGTTGTAGCCATTGGCTAAGAAAGTGTTGAAGATTTAGTCAAGTTCATTGGTTAGGGCACTGTTATCAGAACTGATTAATTTTGCCCTGTTATATATGGTTTTTATGATCCTATATTGTTGGGAGTGGGAGGGGTGACTGTTGGTGAATGCATCTCCCTGTATGTGTAGGTTTTCTGCAAAAGGAGAATGCCAGAGATCCATCAGGCTGGCATGTAATCAGTGTCCAGGAATGGAAGACTGTTGTTGCTTTCCTTTTCCAAGGGATACTTGATCCTGGGATGTTGATTGTTTAGATGTGTTAAGAAATTTTGGAGTGTGTTCAGGCCATGTGGCCAAATGGAGAACATATCATCTATATATCCAAATGGCCTGGACACACTCCACAATTTCTTAACATATCTAAACAATCAACATCCCAGGATCCAGTTTCCCTTGGAAAAGGAAAAGAACAACAGTCTCCCATTCATGGGCACTGATTACACAGCCAGCCTGATGGATCCCTGGCAAATATTATTCATAATTGTGTTCATGTCAGTACACTCCATTCTTCTTTATTTTGCAAGCATTTTAGTGCCAAAATATTCCTAGTGAAGTGTGGTGTAAAGGATACTATCTGCATAACCTTGCAATGTTGACCATGATAGAGACCTTTGGCCAGCCTGCATTGAGATAATGGGCAGTTTTTTCCTGACCTCTGATCAAATGAGACAACCTTCTGAATTTAAGTATATAAATAAGCAGAGAAAAAGAAACCAACAGGGATTGATTTCCTTAATAACAGTGAGAAAATGGGGGATGAAACCAAATCTAATTCTGCATTCACAGAGGATGTCTGGTCTGGAAATTATTCATTGAGTTGAATAGTGTCGCAAGTTCCCATAAATGGGGACATCTGACAGAGACCACAGCTGTCTCTGTCAGATGTGGTCTCCTTGGAGTCGGCTTGCTTAGAAACACGGCCATGAGACCAAGAATAAACAAGTACCATGAGGGAAATTTCCCTCTATGAGTGGTTTTGCATACTTTTGAACTCTTCAGGGTTCAAGAGTTTGGGAAACCACTCAGAAGTAAATGGGTTGGGTTCCTGAAAGCTTAAAGGAGGTTGGGGGGGTGGGGGTTAGTTAGTGGAAGGTGTGCTGATCAGGGCCAGCATCCTTCTACTTGCTGACATTCTTTCTCTTAGTAGGGCAAGGACAATCTTTTCAACTTCAGTGTTACCAAAAGCACAGTTGCATCTTATTTCACACAAGAAAGATTACATTTTAACTCCCCTTACCTTAAGTAATGCCTATATATCTCATGACAAGATTGGGTCTCTCTTTTTGGACTTACAACTCTAATCATTCCTGGCATAAGCTCATCATATAAATAGTTGCCTCTACCTTCAAGAAAAGCCCAAGTGTTGTTTTGCTGCCAGACAGCACTTCTCATCTGCACCATTTTTACATATATAAATCCATCACCCTAGAAAATTGTTTTTGCATATGGAAATGCATAATGCTGTCCAGAAGAGGGTAGTCCCCTTAATTGATTGCTCCCTTCCTTTCTCTCCCAGGCTAAAACTCACTTCAGTCCCTTTCTTATGCACATTTTGTTTCTGCATTGTGTGTATTTTATAGGTATTTTCATGGGTGCTGTTTCTCTGAATCATCAATTCTGTTTTCCCAGTTAGCCTATGTGAATTTGGAGGAGACAGTCAGTCTGGATCTATTCACTGTCTGGCTACATCTGTTCTTTTATTGAATATTTTATTTATTTATTTTTACATCATTTATCCATAGGTCTACATCCTCCGGTTATTAAATAAATAATAAATATCGATGAGTTCACGCACACACAGAAGAGTCTTAATTTTCACAAAGGTTGGGTCCCTGGAAATACAGATAAATAAAAGTCATATGATGGAAACCAGCAAGATTCATTACTTTCCTACAAAATGATGCATTGCTTACAAAAATCACCCCCCCCCCCCCAATGCATTATTAATTTAATGTCTGTTGTAGCCAAGGAATTAAGTAGAAAACATTATAGTTACAAATGCACATAAATAAAATAGAAATATAATTTATTTATTTTATTATTTTTTTTTTTTTAGTGTGTTATTACTTAAGAGACTACAGGTTTGTGTGTTCTGTCCCTGACCTTATTTTTACAGTAAGCTCCTGTGATTTTTATATGCCATGTTATAGGAGAAACAATTTGTATATTTTTTAAAAGGGTCAATTAGAATTGAAGAAAATACAGGAAGATAGTTTAATCTAAAATCAAGTGTGAGACAAATGGACATATACCTCCACTGTTGTTCATCATCTATATGGATCACATTATGAAGGAAAGTGGCATTTGGTCTGATATTATTTTATGCAAACGATATTATATTCCTGAATAAGTCCAGTACAAGTTGGCAGGCTTCCTTAAGTGGGGAAGGAAAAAGCAAAGCAGATGTTTGATGCCAAGATGGCAGGGAAATGACCTATAGGTTGATCAAGATTTTGGTGGATTGATGCAATAAGAAGTGCTTAGAAGACCAAAATATAAGATCTGACATTATTTTAATCCTGGAAGATACCAGACAATTTGACTAATTTGGAAGAAAATAGTTGATAAGAAATGAGTAATATAAACTTTTCATATAGTATCATCTTAGTTTCCTGTACACCACTTGAGGGTACCTATCTGGAATCTGTTGATGATAATCTTAAAGGAATGTACAGGATGCTGTGATAATACTACATGAATAAATTTATATTTACTAACAGTTTCCCTCTGGATTAGTGTTTTATTTGTCAGGACTCCAATATTAGCAGATATTATACTTTGGTCTTCGTCTGAGACATTTTCTTGCCATCTTGGCATTGAACAGCTGTTCTATTAATATTTTCTTTGCCAATCTGCTTAAGCAACATATTGGCTAAGATTAGCTCTGCCCAACATATTTTTGAATGCTAAGAGTGTCAGGTTACTTCCTAATATAATTTGTTTTATGTGATCCTGCTATTGTTCATTTCCGTAATTTTTGTTAAAACATTCCTATCTGTGGTCTGTAGTCTTTGATTTACTGTTTCAATTTTAATCTAATTTTCAGATGGATAAATGAAATTGATTTAAACACTGTTTTGTATACTGCAAGTGTGTGTGGCTAATTTCTCATGTAAAAAAGTTCTTTCTGGAAGTATTTAGCGATAATTAAGTCATTCTTTTGCATCATTATATATATGAGTGCTTGTGTGATTAACCATAAGGGTAGTGTACTTAATTTTCTGCTGATGTGCAAAACAATGGTGGACGAGCCCCTAAGTTGGTATAGACTAAGCCCTTTGGTTGGAAAGACCTGGGTTTCGATTCCTGTCAGTGACATGAGAAACCTTTATCTTGTCTCTTTCGACTAAAGTTGAGTTAGCTGGTCGCATATGGAGTGAGGTAGGGGTTTGTTTCACCAAGAAACCCTGGTTTTTTGTTCTTCAGAACAGGCAAACCAGCCTCGTGAACATAGATACAGTCAGGAATATTACTCTTAGGGGATGCAGCAGAGGAGTGACAAGCTGGCTGCATTAATTCATCATAAGCCCCTCATTAGGAGAGAGAGACTCTCCTCATTCTAAGGGATGGATGAGAAGGATAGCATAGAAGGATTACATTCACTGCTGCATGTGCAAAATGTATGACTTTTGCAGAGATTTTTGGAAGGAGAATGAAACTGGGGAATGTGTTTTGTGAGCAAATGTCATATGTGTGAAGAGAGTAAGCAGATAATATAACAGAAGAAGATAAAGATAAGCATTAAGTGATAGTGGTGAGGTGAAAGACAGAATGTGTGATAATGCATTTGGCATAGTTAGTGTTGCTAGTGGTTTGAGTGACTGCACAAATGATACAGTAGAAAGTAAAGAGAATGACCAGATAGATGGTAATAATGGAAAGGATGGCACACTTACCTGGAGCATTTCACAGAGTGGTTGGAGAAATGCAAAGCGGATGGTATTATACTGATGTGAAAGAAAGGGAAGAGAAAGCAGAGCATGAAAAGAGTGAAAACTTGAAAATAAAGGTTGGATTTTGTATAATGATTTGTATAATGTGATAATGTATAATAATTTGTATAATGATCCATTGATACGAGAAGGGGTTGAGTAGAGGGTGATGAAATCATGTTTTCCTAGAGCTGAGATAAAGGATGACTTAAAGTGCTGATGGTGCGCAAGGAACCAAATCAAATAGTTGAATTACTGAGTTAGATTTTTGCAAGAGTGTACTATCTAGGTGGAGAAATTATAGTGGCATTGCGTAATAAGAGAATAGAGGTTGAAGAACAATGTAGAACAATGACATCCAAGTCATTGTTTAAAGAATTTAATCAGTGGGAGACAATGCAGTGCAATGTCTGTGAAATGTATGCATCACTGAAGGCAGCTTTTGATTTGAAAGCAATAGTGGTGGGAAAGTGTGCCGAAAATGCTTTGAGAGTGAGGATCAAAAGTGTGTCTCAGGTCACGAGATTGCAGTAGTGGATGGAACTCAGAATATGATTGAAATTATTATGTAACATCAGATAACATCGAGTGTGAGAATAAAAGTGTTGAACAAAAGAATAGTATGACTTATGTAAAGAATCAGAAGTTGGCTGCAATGGAGAAGATAGCTCGGTTGCATGTGGTACACAGGATGAAGCGGGAGCTGGAGCAAACAGAAATGTCGGCAAATAAGTCAGCTGATAACTGAAAGAAAGAAGTGCGAGATAAGAGAAATGAGGTCTTTACCAAGAGAGAAAGAAAAATCATGGAGTGATTAATGAGAATTTGACAAAATCATGCTTTTGGTGCAAAAATTAATGATGTTAATGAGACTATTTGAGCACAAAAAGATAGGGTGAAAGAAATTATCGTAGTGGCTGGAATGAATGATTTAAAGGGAGAAAAGTATGGCCTGAGAGAGGACATGAAAGAATTATTGGAAATAGCAAAAGAAAAGAGTGATAGAGTTAAGATAGTGAGTCTGTTGCTGTGGTATGACAGGGTATAGCTGAGAAGGAAAGCCATAATAGTGAATGTCTCGTTGCATAGGTTATGCAGGAGGAGTGGTGTGGAGTGAGTTTGATGGATGAAAGGACTTATGCAAGAAGGATGGTTTGCATTTGAATGGATTTGGTGTTCGGAGACTGGAAAAAGTGTTGTTGAATGAAGTGAAAGTGGATGTACAGAATCAGGGAAACTAGAGCTTTGGTGCGGGGGGGGGGGGGGGGTAAGCTGTTGAGTGGGTATGCAGACATCAGTGAGGCAGTTGAGTGTAAGAATGTGTATAATATGCCTGAGTTAGTACCACTAAACAGAATGGGATAGTTAGTATAAAGCGTCAGGATAGTGGTGGGCCTAAGGGGCATTTGCACTTTATGTACACTAGTTCCAATTACTCAGAGATATTTACAAGATTAATTCAGAGGAAATTTTTCAGAACAGGTGTGGTGGTGGGAGAACTAGGGGCCATCCATGGAAACTGAGTAAGAGTGTAATTAGCAATCGTGTTTAGAACTAGGTTTTTTGCTTGGAGAGTAGCGAATGAGTGGAATAGGTTGCCAGAATCTGTTGTGGGTCCCATGATTGTGAATGAGTTCAAAGCAAAGTGTGATAGATACTGTACAAATGTTGAGTAGTTCTTGACATGATGTTTAGGGCCTCCCTCGATGAGCCTAAGGACTCCTTGGAGTTGCCTGTAATAATAAGAAGAAATTATTTGACAAAAATATTCAGTTGTTTGCTGAAAATGCTAAACTGGGAAGAGCAATGGTAAATGAAGGTGATGCATAGCACCTTTAGGGAGACTTAAACTGACATTTTTCAGTACATAGAAGAAGGGAGAGAAGAAGGAGTCACCAGTGGAAGTTGTGTAAAACTGATTAGCATCATGGACAAAGGTAAGTGGCGAAGTGCAGGTGATATACTTTTGGGAAGTGAACACAAGCTGTGTGCTATATTGATGGAATTTAACTGCAGGAAAGTGATAAGTTTCCAGGGACTTTGATGTGATTATGGACAAGGAGTTGAAGTTTAGAAAGCATATTGCAGAGGTAACCAAAACAGCACATCAGATTATGTGACTATCATAATCTAAGAACACTTTAACAAAAGAGTAAAGGGATAGAGAGGTTATTGTTCTTTAATTAGGACACATCTGGACTCCCATATTCCATGGTGGTGATGAAGCTGTGGAGAGGATCCAGAGGGGAGTGATTTTGGCAGGTCTGTGGAATGCTTCCTATGAGAATAGATTGACAGTCAAAAATTAGCCGATAGGCAAAAATCAGGAGATATGATAGAAGCATTTAAATGATTAAAGAGATTTTATAGGTTTGACACTGAAGACATTTTTCAGTACATGGAAAGAAGGGAGAGAACAAAGAGTCACCAGTGGAAGTTGTGTAAAAGTGTGGTTAGCAAAGGTGTTAGAACTAGGTTTTTTTCTTGCAGGGTGGTGAATGGGTTGAATAGGTTGCCAGAGATGAATGTGGGTGCTTTATCAGTGAATGAGTTTAAGGTGAAGTAAAAATTGTGTGTAAATAACTGAAGCTTGTTTATAGGTCTGTTGAGGTAGTCAACAGGTAGTCTTTTCCATGCTCTTGCTTATTTTCATAGATTTTCTTTTCTGTTGCTGGTATCATTCCAGATTTATTACATCAGTTAATGATTTGGTTTTACTTAGTAACATAACATTGCCTGCATAAAGATAAGAGCTGAATTGAATATTTTCAATGTTTTAGCAGTTGAGGGTAATGTCACTTTCCTTCATAATAATCCCTATAGATGATAAATAAGAGTGGTGATAGTGTGCATACCTGTCGTACACCTGATTTTAAATCCATCCATCTTCCTATACATCTTTCATTTCTAAAATATGGATTAAATATTGTATAATGCCATATTCAGACCATATAATGTAGTGTTTTGAAGACCTTTTTTACTTGGCACCTTGTCATAATGTTTTTCCAGATTCATGTTGTCTTGACTGTTTATGTTAAAATGATAGCCTATCTTCACAACTTCTATTTAGCATGAACCTGGGTTATTCTTTCCCCAAGTTTCTCTTCCATGGTTTTTCTTAACTGCATCTCGGTATGCCTATGTAAATCTTATCTAAATAAAGTAAAAAAAAAAAAAATATTGGAAAATATTTCAACTTGAAATCAACAGGCCATCATCAGTGGCAGATAGGTTAATAATTACAAAGTAGAATGTTTGTTTATAATGGATTATTTAAAAATTGAATGAGCTGGAGTTGTGTGATGGTATAAAGAACAGTGTGATGTGATTATCGAGGAGGTAGGGGAGGGGGCTATAGATATCTGATGAGAATGACACTTTCCCAGATTTTTGCTAAGGAGAGACAGTCATTCTCATTCATGTTAGGAACAATGCAGCAAGGCTTCAGCACTCACCTTAAATAAACATTCATTTGAAACAGCATTGGTGGAATAGGCGCTTTCTAGATTTGAACACCAATCTTACATTACTAATGAGATTGACACTAAACATAGGATCATCTGGTCTAGAATGCACCTACCATGGATACCACTTTAAATTTGAAATATTTATTTAGCATGTTCAGGTCGGGGCGATCGTAGCTTGCTTGTCGTGAACCCAACCATCTGTCTAAGTGAGCGAATTTACTGGAAATTTCATTCCTGTGTGTTGTTGGACTTTTCGTGACAGTTTTTTCAATTGTAACTAATCCCACATCGAGGAGAGGGGATAGGTGGAAATGGATTTGTTTGCAAAATATAAATCACTAACAACCACTATACTGCAGATGTAAGGAAAAGAAGTAATTTTATTGTATCACTGAATAAGGCACAGAGACATTTGCAATCTGTGTAATATATTTCTAACAAATAGTGCAATTAGAAATAACTGGGATAAAAAGTGGCACTACCTAATGAAACATATATCCTCCCACAGAAACTATGCTGCATAGACTTAAGCAAAACCATTTATTTTACTGCCAAACAACACAGCATCTAACTAAAAACAGTTGTTCTAACATTTGTCTAAATTTTCAATGTCATTAAGACAGAGCACAAATGCCAACTTCAAATAAAATTATACCAAAAGAGTTGCAACAAACATGCCACATAAACTTTTTATCAGTGAGGCCGTCTGCCAGCCCAGCATAGGAGCAGCACACAAGAAAGTGGCATTAAAATTCTACTGAAAGGGTTGCAACTAACACACTGTGCAAACTTTGTCTGATCAGCCCACATTACAAGGGAGCAGTACACAAACAGTAATGAGAAGTCCCTTCGGTGCGAAGCACTTCCCGACTTGAATGTGTTAAGGATGCTGAAACCCTACTGAATCATCCTAATTTGAATCGGAATGAAGAAAGTCTCGCTCTCATCAGACATCGACAATTTTTTCAATTACTACATCTCTCCCATATTGCATTGTTCTTTATACTATCACATGGCTCATACAATTTTTAAATAATCCATCATTAATGTTTTACTTCATAATTACCATTATTCCTTGACAGCCTCAGGTTATCAAAATTTGAAGTTTTGTGAATTGCATATAACCAGAATTCAGAAGTGACTGACTGACACCTTGCTTAAATAAAAACAATAAAATGTAATTCAAACCATGTCATACAGCATCTGGTCCATGACATGGTTGTAAGCCTATAATTCAGTCCAACCCCATAATTCAATCAGTAAATAAAAAATACCAAAAAATATAAAAATTAATAATATATATTTAAAATTGCTTTGTCAAGCTGTGGCAAGAGTTGATGATATACATGATCTACAATTACCTTTTCTCCAGTGAAATAGGATTATTACTAATGTGATGATGTAGCTGTATCATATTGGGTAAAGTTCCCTAACTTAATAGCCTGTGTTGCTTATGTATGAATAGACTAGGGCAAGATGATATAATAAGATTTGCTTTTGTCAGTAAGAATATTTCGAATTTTTATTTTTTTTAATTTATTTTATTGTTTATATCACTTGTCATATTTAAAGTTTAAAACTGACAAGAACATGCCATATCATGACATGCTAGTGAATTCAAAGTAATATATAGGAGTTCTTTGATTTCATTCTTTGTGTTGATAGCAGACAGTATCCAAGAAAGCAAAAAACCTGATTATATAATTAGGTTTTTTGCTTTCTTGGCTATCGGGAGCTGAATCTTAAATTGCAGCTTTCTGCAACCAGTCTGTTCACCACTGATGATGATGATAATAATAAAGTTATTGATTATTTTCAAAATTTATATTCCATTTGATTGATCATTTTCCTTGATTCCTGGTTTTATTTATGCCTCCTTATTAGCACCATTCTCTAACCACATGTTCTCACTTCAGTCATGTTTGGCTCCAAATATTTTATCATCCCTGACCTAAAATTATACAACTAAGTATCTCTTTTTTACTACTCTTTTAGTATATTTATTTATTTAGAGTATGGCAATCTATCAAAATAAATATGTAAAAAGTAAGTGACAAACAATTAGAATAAAACAAAGACACTTATACTTTCAACAAACAAAGCACTTATAAGTTTAGATCAAGTTGTCTGATCTAGTCTGTAATAGGCGTTGTCACCTCTAGGAAGTCGTTTCTCTGACCTGTGTATGCATGAAGACTGCACTCAGTAGAAATGTGGTCGATTGATTGATTCGGGTGCCTGCAGTCACATTCCAGTGAGGGAATTTTTTCCCACTTGTACAGAGAGCACATCTTCCATGTCCGGTGCGAATCCTGTTCAGTGTTATCCATGTCTTTTGGCTCAGTTCCATACCCGGGATGTTGAGACAATGCCTATCAAACCAAGTTTCTAGTTGTGCATTGGTATTGTAGTTGGTCGTTCTCGGGTGTTTAGCTTCACAGAGAGGGGGCTTTCTTGATTTCAGTCTGTTGAGCTGTAGCTCTAGTATGTCGTTGTGTATAGGCAATTCAGTATTTCTGAGTATTTTATCATATTCTCGTAGTAGAGCATCGTGTATTTGTAGATTTGGTGGTATTAAGTTACCAGCATTGGAAGCCAGTAAACAGGAGATGTTTTTATGGTTCCAGTGATAAGTCGCATTGTGGTGTTAAGCTGGCTGTCAAATAGTTTTGTATGGCAGCTGTTGAGCCAAACTGGAGTGCAGTACTCTCCCACCGAAAAAACCAATCCGAGTGTGGATGTTCGTAATGTGGTTGCTGCTGCACCCCAAGAAGTGCCACATAATTTCTGGATGATGTTGTTTCTAGTTCTTAATTTTTCAGATGTGTTTTCAGCGTGTGTTTCTTATATGATAAGGTGCGATCAAGTGTAACTCTTAGGTATTTAGGATATTTGTTATGGTGTAGAACTGGATTTCCAAATTGGATGTTCAGCTCATCATGTGCCAGTTTATTGCTGAGATGGAATGTTGACACTTCAGTTTTACTTTGGCTTGGTTACAGTCTCCATTTTTTTTTTAAAGTAGATATGCATAGCAGCAAAGTCATTTGTGAGAGTTTCCTCTGTCTGTCTTAGTTCTCTATTTCTAGTGGCTAACGATATGTTATCCGCATAGCAGAATTTTCTAGATACTGTATCTGGCAGATGAGCTATGTATAGGTTAAATAAGAGAGGGTCCAGTACTGAGCCTTGTGGTAGGCCTTTGTTGAGTTTCTTCTGATTACTGATATTTTCTTCAAGGACAACACGGAAATAACTATTGCTGAGCAGTTTATTAACAAGCTGTATTGTTCTTAGGCACTGCAGTACTTTCATTAGTTTATACAGCATGCCCTCTCTCTAGACAGTGTCGTATGTGGCAATTAAATCAAGGAAAACTATGGAAGTTTTTAGATTTTGTTGAAAGCCTGCTTCAATGTATGATGTCAGCGTCAGAACCTGGTCACAACTGCGATTAGGCCTAAAGCTTGCCTGTTCTATCAGAATGTGTTCAAGGATGATGCGGCTGTACAGTGGTCTTTCCAGTAGTTTATATGTGCAGGTTAGTAGTATGATTGGACGATAATTTTGTGGATTGTCAGTTGATTTTCTGGGTTTGGGAAGGTCTATGATCTTAGCTCTCTTAAATTCCTTTGGCAACACGCCATTTTTCATTATTTCTGAGAAGATACGGGTGAGCCATTTTTTTGGTATTTTTGCCAGCATGAATAAGTATGGTGGCAGAGTACTGCACTCCAGTTTGGCTCATACCAAACTATTTGATAACCAGCTTAACACCACAATGCGACTTATCAAGAAATTCTGGGTGAGCTCCATCAAACTCTGGGGACTTCCGTATTTGTATCAGCTAGTGCATTGTTGATTTCCTCATCACTGAAGAGTCTTGCATATTCTTTTAGTATAAATTAAAATTTTACATTAGTTACTTAACTTAGCCCTGGTTGGAGATATGGGATACCTCCACTACCTAATAATCTCTACTTTACTTTGCTAATCCATTTGGATACCAGCTGATATCACATCATGTTTCGCACAAGAAGGTAATTGCTTATAAATCTAATGTACACATATGGTAGTATCTAATGGGCTTTATTGGTTGTTAATTTATTTTAGTCTGATTTCTTTCTCTCAGGGTTAGACGATGGTCAGCATTCATTGTGTAGAAATTATGGCAAAGGAAAAAAAAATATGTTTAGAACAATTACTTTACTCACAACCAAGTAAATTAATATCTCAGTTGCTTACACTTTAGTAAAATAAGGATGGAAACAAAAATATAATTTGTTAATTATAATGCAGTGAGTTTTTTGTTATTCTTAGTGGGGTACCTATTCAGTATAATTATGCCTAGTAAGTGGTCATTGATAATTATTTTTACAGTAGATAAGTTTCAGAACTTCATACTATTTAGACATGTTTAATTAATGTAGATGACCCCCCGAGACATGGCTCACTTTTCCTTTCTTTTTCCTTTTCACAGTCATTAGCATGAATTATTATGCATAATTATATGTATTACAACATATTATTTGCTCATTGATTTATTGCCTGTTATTCTTTTAGGCTGCTGGATTGGCTACAATGATTTCTACAATGAGGCCTGATATTGACAACATTGATGAGTATGTACGCAACACTACAGCAAGAGCATTTGCTGTTGTTGCTTCGGCTCTTGGAATTCCATCACTTCTGCCTTTTCTCAAGGCTGTCTGCCGTAGCAAAAAGTCTTGGCAAGCACGTCACACTGGTATTAAGATTGTTCAACAGATCGCTATATTAATGGGTTGTGCCATTCTACCACATCTAAGAAACCTTGTGGAAATTATTGAACATGGTATGTAATGGAACATATTAATTACTGATTCTATAAATAAAAATTTAACCAGTACTTCCAGTTATTTTAACATATTCTTTTTTAATATTTATATTGTTTCTGTCTGTATGCTGTTCTTGGCCTTATTCAGGCAACGTTGAATTAGCCAAACTCAGACAAGAGTTGAAATTTTGCATTCATGGAGTCTCCATTTTTGTCTCTTACAAGACAAACATCATCATCATCATCAAATTCCTGCCATGTACCCTCAAGGGGTGTACAGGATATGATAAGAATTCGTGTATAGAGGCTTAAGTGCTGTGAAGACATAATGTTGGAGGTTTAATGGATTTTTTACAACACTCAGAAAGGATCAGAAATTTTTTTAAAAAATCCATTAAAATCTCCAACATTATTAGGATATGATAGTACTACATGAAAAAAATTACATCATTACCAACTTCCTATCTACAATTTTTCTCCAAATCAGTCTGTTACTTGTTAGGACTCCAACATTATCAGAGCTTATATTTCTATTGTCTAAGGCACTTTGTACCGTATCAATCCACCTATATCTTGGTCTTCCTCTGGGTCGTTTTACTGCCAACCTGGCAGAGAACACTTGTTTTGCTAATCTTTCTTCGCCCATTCTGTTTAAGTGACCATACCACCTGAGACAAGACAAACATAGCAGCATGAAATTAATGATTGATAGATAACACATCAAAGGTATCACCACCTTGGTGTGGTTAGGAGGGATTGCGTGCTCTGACAACCCAGAGTGCTATACGGGTGGTTGCTTAGCAACCAGCAGGGCCGCCCAGGCTGGGCAGGTCTTATTTGGTAGGAGCCAGACTAAGCAAGATGCCTTGAAAGTGGACAACCACACATTACATACTGGCATGAGATTGAAGATATGCAATATCACCAAAGAGCTCATGTCTGGACAGCTATTTGGTATGACTGAATCAGTGTTATTGGCAATAGCTGTGTGGTAGAGAAGGCAAGCGGAAACCACTCTGTCCTCCCATGACAACCATAGCCACAATGAAGAATGATAATACGAGTGGGCAGCTACCAGCCTGGTAAACCAAGATAGTACCTCCAAGCACAGAGGAGAAAGGAACGTGCACGCCCAATCTAGACACCCTTTGAGAACCTGTGGCATTTAGAGAACTGATACCTGTCACAGCCACAATCCAACTATAACCAAAAAGAACCAATTAAGAAAAATTACATATATTGGTACTTGGAATGTATAAGGATTACTGCATACAGGCAAACTGGACATAGTGCAAATTGAATGAAAAGACTAAACATCGATATATACTAGGAATCATAGATGCCAACCAGAAATAAAAAGAATTACCATGGTGAGCTCAGCAATAGTGCAATTGCAGAAAATTTGGAAAGACAGAAACATTTCTATCACCATTAAATTAAGAGCTTGGTGTTTTCGGTTTTCATTTATGGTGCCCAATCTTGGACACTCAGCAAGAAAGATATGGACAAGATAAACAGCTTCGAGATGTGGTTCTGGAGGTGGATGTTGAGAGTCTCCTGGATGGACAAAAGTTCTAATGAAAGTATAATAAGTTAAAACTAAAAATCAAGAGGTGGCTATATGACATTGTAAATGAAAGAATTCTTAAATATTTCAGGCACATTTCAAGACATGAAAATGATAACCTAGAAAAACTTATTCAGGCTAAAGTGGAAGGACAAAGAAAAAGAGGATGCCCAAGACCAAGATGGTTGGACCAGATTAAAATGATCAGTGGACTTGCTTTGGAGTTGGCCACTGGTGCAACAAAAGACGGAAAGAAATGGAGAGACATTGAGGCTAGGGTCAGGAGTCCTCAGACGTGGAGACTGAGCAAGAAAAAGATAACACCTTGTTAAATTTGTAATCCACCTAATCAAACCATCCTGCACGTATTACATTCTATGGGTATGGACTAATAGCAGTTTGCACATTCTACAGTGTAACACACATTTGTATTGTCCTGTAAAATTTAAATATTAAAAACATTAAACCAATCAATATATATTATTTTGTTGGAAGTGAAAAACAAAAATAATGACTGACATTGTTGACACCGTGTTTATCATTGTTATAACAGTGGTAAATATAGTCAACTCACAACAGAGAATCTGTAGGGATGAGAGGACCACTATCTTCTTATAGTAAATAGTTTGCCATGCTGGATTTCCTTTAGCTTTGTGCCCATGGAGTCTGGGTGAGATTTTTTTTGATAGTTTGCTATATTGTTAATTGCTATGATGAGTCACCTGTTGTTTAGTTTTCTTGGAGTTTTCCATGTGTAGGCTAGCACTTCTCTAAACATTTTTTTTTTTTTTTAATTTGAGTTTAAATATTATTTAATATTTTAAGATTAATATGAGACACTGTTCACTATTCTGTTTATCATCATTCTATTATAGATAATACAATGATACGATGTATTCAGTGCAAGTTTACTGATTCAGTGAGCCAATAAATTGTTAGTAGTCTGAACCATACTATAACTTTTAGTATGATTGTTACATTTTGTAAAACTGTTGCCATTCAGATTATTGTGATAGAACTTTTTATGAATTCACATAAATATTCACAATTAAAAATTCTACCCTGAACGATTTCAAACCATACTGTATGTGGATGTCTAAATGACTGTGAATGGATAGCATCTTTTCTTCAAGCAGCCAACCGTAAGTTCTAATCCCACTGTAGCATCTAAGAAGTTGATCATCAAATTCCTGATATGTTTTCCAACATTATCAGATCTTATATTTCTCTCTTCTAATTTCTAATTTCTTTTACAACACTCTTTCCTCCATTTCTGAGCTTTTTCAACACCTCCTGATATTTATATGTTTTTACCAAAGTGTCTAGCTTTCTTACGTTTGTTTCTGTATTCTCTAAGACAGTGCTTCCCAAACTTCTGGATGTCAAGGGGGGGGGGGGGGGGGGGCTTTGGAAAAATTTAAACATTTCATGTTCCCCCCCCCCCCCCTCCAAAAACTTATTAGACATACATTATTATAATATTTATTGTATTTATATTCAGTACAAAACATACACAGCAAATATTGCAAAAATCAAATGCAAATATTACATTTTTAGCATCTTACATACATATTTGACATGGCACATTATCTCATATTTTTATATAGATAGATATATTGTTATTGTACATTTGCTGTACAACCACATGAAACATAAAACGATTAGTAATAAAGAAAGAATTAAAAATATAATAAATTTAGTTTAATCCTTGATCCAAGTGTGAGCAAACAAACTTTACGCCTGAAAATATCTTCAGGACTGGGGTAAGGTAGTACAACACCAGGCAACTCGTAGCAAAGGTGGACCAAGCCAACATCACTCCTATCCCAGTATCTCAACAACCCCCCCCCCCTGGTGTGTGTGTGGGGGGGGGGGCACAGTTTGGGAAGCGCTGCTCTAAGAGCACAAGCTGATTTAATTGCCAGGAACTTTTGGTATACTTTCTTCTTTTCCTTCACTGCCTTTTTCACTTCTTTTGTCTACCGTGGAGTTCTGATTTTTCTATCCTTGCAGACAACCTCACCACATGCCTCTCCGGATGAAAATCAATCAATGTTTTCTTCAGGGTTTGCCACTGAATCTTCAAGGTTTGGTTCCTGTTCTGAAACTTTTTCATTTTTTCTTGAATAATGTTTGTGTATTTTAGTCTATAGTTCACATCTGAGCACTGCTCAACTTTTATTCACTTTAAACTTTCTTATACGTTCTTCTTTTCAGTATGAAATTCAATTATATTCTGCTCAAGACTAAATGGTGACCACTTCCAATTTCAAATCCTCTGTACACTCTAGTGTCCTGCATCTCCATTTCTAAGCTTTTCAATAGCCTCCAGAATATTTTGCCACCTTCTTGATATTTATTTTCTATGCTTTTACCATAGTCTTAAAATACACACACACTGTCTATCAATAATTGTCTGGACACCACTGTTATTTGAAGTCATGGAACATTCCAGATTTGTTAATAACATAAAAACTGATGTAGAGATAGTAGGAAGCAGTATTTCATCCTAGCAGTTGAATACAGGTGGGATGTCACATAGCATGTTCCATATGGTGCCATTGCCGCTGAACTGGAGCATCCAAAATCAACAGTTGGCAACGTGGTCAACAAATGGAGATGTTCTAGTATTACTAGTACAGGAAAACATTCAGGGCAGCTGCCAAAAATGACTGACAGGGACAGGAAGATGTTAAAATGAGTGACATGCAAAAATCAGCTACAATCGGCATAGACCATCTGTGAGGTTCCAGAGCATCAGTAACACCATGGTGAGCACTAATATTGTACGAAAAGAACTCCATTTGTTGGATTTTCACGGAAGAGCAGTGGCACACAAGCCAAACATCACAACATTGAACCGGACAATCGACCAGTGGAAAACGGTACACTGGAGCGATGAATGATGGCAGGGTGTGAGTGTGGAGGCAGCCTGGTGAACACTTATTCCTACAGTGTGTTGTATCCACAGTAAAGTTTGGTGGTGGAGGAATAATGGTGTGGGGTGCATTCAACTAGTTTGGGGTGTTACCACTGGTCGTTGTCTGTGGTTCTATGAAGGCAGTTCAGTAACTTGATGTTTTGGATAATCAGGTGCTGCCTACACTGTGGAGTTTTTATGGAACAGACCCATGTTACTATCAAGATGACAATGCCCCATTCCACAAAGCTGCAGCTGTTATGGAATGGTATGAAGAGATTGGTGTTAAACGACTCCCCTGTCCTGCACAGAGTCCTGGCTTCAAACTCATCGAACACCTGTGGAACGAATAGGAGCAGCAATTGAGGTCCAGAGCAGAATCTGCTTGGTCTGTTGCTGAACTCAGTGCTGCTTTGATGGAGGAATGGAAACAAATTCCACCATGATGTCTACCACACATTGGTGGAAAGTCTCCCTCAAAGGGTTAGGAAGTGATCAAAGCCAAAGTTGGAGACATACCTGATATTAGGGTTCACCTGCTGGTATCAGTTGTAAATTGCTAAAATGTCCGAACAATTATTGGAAGATAGTATATGTAATATACAGGATAGTCATGAAGTCATGCATTAGTTTTAAACTTTAATAACTGCAGCTATACAAATAATGGAATTATTAGTAAAAATTATATGAAAGTTCAAGTCTTAATAATGTTTATATAATAATTTCATTCATGTAAATCTGATTTTTCTTTTTTTGTATTTATATTTTTCATTTTATTAATTTTGTACATTATAGGTCTTTTTTTCTTTGAAGAATCAGTAGTTAACATGTTTGCTGCCAACTACGAGTATACTCGTAGTTGGTATATGACCACACAAGCCAGCTACGAGTATACTTGTATGACGCTTACCGCCAGCAACGAGATTACCTGTAATAACCTTGAAGAAGTGAAAATGCTTGGCTTGTGGAGCTAGCAGCAAAACTGTGTATACTCATAGATGGTAAATGCTCCGCACAAACCAGCTACGAGTATACTCGTATGATGCTTGCCACAGGCAACGAGATTACCCGTACTGACCTCCTTGAAGAAGTGAAATTGCTTGGCGTACAGGAACAAACTATGCCGAAGTAGCGTGGCAGCGAACGTGTTAATGGAGAAAGTTATCTTGCCTTGTTACAGAATTTATTCATCCCCAAATTGCAGAGATTAAATCTTTCAGACAACAACACCAGCTTCCAGCAAGATGAAGCAGGCACATTAAATAATGCCTTCCCAGACAAATGGATCAATAAAGGTTGATCAGTTGCTTGGCCACCACGTTTGTCAGAGAATAGGCTTAAAAGCCTATTCTCTGATCTCATTGCACAATTAATGCACTGATATTGCTTGAATTCCATTTGTTATTCTGACCTTGAGTTCATTCAACAAGCAAGAAAAGTAAAGTAAGATGAATGGCAAAACCTAACGGGATTAAATCAGACAAACGTGGTGGCCAAGCAACTGATCAACCTTTATAGATCCATTTGTCTGGGAAGGCATTATTTAATGTGCCTGCTTCATCTTGCTGGAAGCTGGTGTTGTTGTCTGAAAGAATTAATCTCTGCAATTTGGGGATGAATGATGATAATTAAGACTTGAGACTGCATTTTAAGACTTGAACTTTCATATAATTTGGACTGAATAGTCAAGTTATTTGCATATCTGTAGTTATTAAAATTTAAAACTTGCACAGGACTTCATTACCACCCTATAAGTTCTCTTTAACCCCCTTAACGTACCAATTAAAAATCAGAAAGCAGTTGTTTTTCTGCCAATTTTTTGGGCAAGGGTGATTTGCTGGATCAAATTCATCATTATTTGAAAAATAATGATGAATTTGTGCAAACGAAAACGAAATAGCCGATACACGTCGTTGGCAACTTTTCTCGGCTGAAAGGAAATAGGCACAAGATTGTCTAGTGTCTATATTTGGTTGTATTTATATGTCAAAATTCAAAATCAATTTTGGTGCAATAAACAAAAGACATGTCACAGACATGATTGTTTTTTTCCCCAATGGTTCCCTGCCAGCATATTAGATTAGGATCCAAATAATATACTACTTCATGTTATTAGATTTCAGAAGCTTCCAACATTGTATTAGTGTCAGCAGTATAAACTCTGCCATTCGTAAAAACAACATGAACTTAAGTATTTTCTTTATTTTAGTGTTACCACGGTGAATTTATTTAGATTATTCCATAAGTTTTGTTTCTGAAGATTTTTCTTCAGGGAAGATTTGAATTCAATACTTCAGTTAATCAGAATTATTTTTGATGAGTTGTACAGTATCTATAATAGCATATAAATATTGGTAATTATTTTCTATTTCTTTGCATTCAAATGTCATGTTTTACCTTATTTCTATAGGTCTTGTTGATGAACAGCAAAAAGTCAGGACAATTACAGCTTTGGCTTTAGCTGCACTAGCAGAAGCTGCAACTCCTTATGGTATTGAATCTTTTGACAGTGTTTTGAAACCTCTTTGGAAAGGTATACGAACACACAGAGGAAAGGTATAAAGAAATTATTTATTTTATTATAATATTTTTGACCTAAATTTTAGTCTCTCTCCATACATTTCTTCACATTATCCATTTTCATGGTAATAAAATATGTTCATTCTTTTTTCTTTTTTTTTTTAATAACCCCCCCCCTCCCCCAAGCACACACACCACCACAAGATGTCTCTAGACCTGTAACACGAGTGCCATGTGTGGGCATGTGATTCAAAAGAGAGAGAGATAAGTTTCTTCAAGAGTTGAGAATTGTGTTCATGGAAAATGGTACATTTTCTAAAGACAGGAAATGGAATTAAAGTAGAGGATGAGAAGTTGTTTATGTGAATTTGGAGCCAAACCACATATAGATATTGAGCAGCAGCCATGGAAATACCTATAGAAGAAAGCATAATACAGAAACATAGTGTCCATGTGGAAAGTGATCAGAGAGACTCCTTTAGAAGCAATTCATATGTTAAATAAATAGCCTTCTTCCCAATACAACAAGCATTTTAGGGAATGATTTTGGTGTGCTATCCCAGATGCAAAAACAGTATTCTAAGGTTGGGTAGATTTGGAATTGATAAAGTGTTAGGAGTTGAACAGAAAAGTATTATTTAGAACAAAAAATACTAAACCATTTTGGAGGCTGCAGGGGTTATGGGTGTGATGTGTTTACACCAGAGGATATACTACATGTGAAAGTCACTCCCACAAAAATCTGATGTTGGTTAGTATGCAGAATATTGTGAAAAGTGACAGGTTAAGATGTAGTCTTTCTTCTTCTTCTTCTGGGAAATAAAACAGAATTACGTTGTGGCATCATTAAAATTCACCAGGTTCCCTTCACTTCACTGAGGAATAGCAAAAAGATCAAAAAGACATTGGCTATAGTAGATCTTGAAGTTTGAGTTATCCAAGCTTAGTTTTGTAAATGAAGGAGCAGAATGGAGCATACTGTCATCAGCAGAACTATGAAAAGGATTGGACATTAATGGCAGAAAATCATTGCATACAAGATAAAAAGTACTTCATGTACTGTGGCATTCGTGGAAAATCAGACAAGTGGGAACCATCTAACATCTAGGGAGGATGCTGGCAGTTGATTCACAAAGACTAGGAGGGAGAACATAAGATGGTGGTGGTGTGGAAAGAAGGCAGTGATGCCAAACTTGATCACATGCCTTCGAATATCAAGAGCAACCACATGAGTTTCTCCAAATCTTTCAGTCGCCTGTGTCTAAAAGTGTGTAAGATTTAGCTAGGTAGCTGGCTAGAACAAGAATGGATGGAATCATATTGTCATCATCATCAAATTCCTGACATGTACCCTCAAGGGGTGTACAGGATAAGATAATACTACATGAAAAATTTACATCATTACTAACTTCCTATCGACAATTTTCCTCCAAATCAGTCTGTTACTTGTCAAGACTCCAACATTATCAGATCTTATATTTCTATCATCTAAGGCACTTTGTACCGTATCAATCCACCTATATCTTGGTCTTCCTCTGGGTCGTTTTCCTGCCAACCTTCCAGAGAACACTTGTTTTGCTAATCTTTCCTTGCCCATTCTGTTCAGGTGACCATACCACGTGAGATTAGCTCTGCTAACGCATTCCTGGATGCTGACAATGTCAAGTTCTTTCCTAATATCCTCGTTTTTAATATGATACTGCCATTGATGCCATCTATTCATGCTTCTAATCTTTCTCAGGACTCTCATATCTGTGGTCTCTAGTTTTTGGTCAAGTGTTTTACTTCTGATCCAGCTCTCAGATCCATAAGTTAAAACTGGTTTGAACACTGTCTTGTATACAGCTAATTTAGTGTTCCGACTAATTTCTCTCTTATTCCATATGAATTTATTCAATTAATTTCCTACCATACCAGCTTTGTTGATTCTGTTGTCTATTTCCATATTTAATTTACCATCTTCAGTAAAAATCGTGCCTAAGTAGCTGAAATGTTTTACTTGTTCCACAGGTTCCTCATTCAAAACACAGTTGACATTTTCAACGATTCTGCCTATTTTCATTGTCTTTGTCTTTTTATGGCTGACCTTCATACCATATCTATTACAACAGTTATTTAATTTAGTCAGGGAATCTTGCAAACTTGTAGCGAATTTATTTAGAAGTATAACATCATCTGCATAAAGCAAAGAGCTGACATTAACATCTCCAATTTTGATATCATGTTTAATACCACTTTCCTTCATAATGTGATCCATATAGATAATGAATAACAGAGAGGATAATGTACATCCTTGTCTCACACCAGATTTAACATTAAACCATTTTCCTGTACTTCCTTCAATTCTAACTGCTGACTTACAACTCAAATAAAGACTAAGTATTGCTTTATATAATGCCCCATTGACACCATATAACTGTAGTGTATTGAATAACTTCTCTCTTGGCACCTTGTCGTATGCCTTTTCCAAATCGACAAAACTTAAATTCAGATCTTTGTTATATTCCCATGCTTTCTCGACTATTTGTTGTAAAGTGAAGATCTGATCCTGACAGCCTCTGTTTGGTCTGAATCCAAGCTTGTTCTTCACCAAGCTTTTCTTCCACAATTCTTCTCAACCAGTTTCTCAAGTATACTGGCATAAATCTTGCCCAGAACACTCAGTAGGGAAATACCTCTGTAATTCTCACATTCAGTTTTATTTCCCTTTTTATATATGGGTACTATTAGAGCTCTACTCCAATCATGAGGAATTCGTCCCTCTGTCCAGGCCTTCTGAACTATGCAGTGCAGCCACTGTAAGACTTTTATACCACCATACTTTAGCATTTCTGGTCGAATATCATTTACTTCTGCTGCCTCTCCACCTTTCAAGCATTTGATGGCTTTTTCTACTTCAAGTATGGATGTGTATTCCTGACTATATGCCTGTTGAGTGTTTTTTACCACTGTGCTATCACTGCTTGTTTCATTTAGCAAGTTTTTGAAGTAATTATTCCATACTTCAAGGATATCTTTTTCTCCCGTTTTCATGTCACCTTTATCATCTCTAACTCCTTTTACAGCACTCTTACCTTTTCTAAGCTTCTTCAACAACCTCCAGAATATCTTACCACCTTCTTGATATTTAATTTCTATGTTCTTGCCACAGAATCTCCAAGGTTTGGTTCTGGTCATTGATGACTGCTTCTTCACTTTCGAGAGTAATTGAGTTGAGGGCAATGGGATCATAATTGGATGGCTGACATTGGATAGGCTAGGTAAAAGCTAGCTGCCAGATGAGATGCCATCTTGTAAAGTAATTCAGGATGGTGTTAGTTCTGGAGCCCATACTCTCATTACAACTAGAGGGATATCATGTAGTCTATATGACTTAGTATCAGGGTTGTTGAGTATTTGTGATGCCCTTCTGGCAGAAGATCAGAGGAGGTATGCTCTTGATAATTTGTGGAATATCAGAGAAGGATTTATCTTTTTTGTCTGAACAAGAGAAGGAAGAGAAGACTGATGCCAAGAGATTGATGATACATGATGATGATATTCATTATCATTATCACATATTCTCTCCTAATTTAATATTTAGGATTTCTATTTTATATAATGTTGATGTTCTCCTAAAGATCCACGTGATCTACTATCAAACTTAATAGATAGGATAGTAGATCAAGTTAGTTTTTAAGAGAACATATTAAGGAAGCTATTTTGTAAATTGACTGGAAGATCTATAAATTTACAAAATGTAGGAGCCTAGCAATTTTACAGATTCTTATTACCATTCTGAAGAAGACTGGTAATAAGAATAGGTTGAGATTATTGGGGAAGTAAATTGATGCTGTGTCTTATAATCATTCTTATTGAAAATTCATCTGTTAAAATGCTGTCCCATTGTGGTGTTTATATACTTTTTTTTAGAACACAAGTACATCAACCCATTAAACCCAACCATCTCTCTCTCTAATGGTTATAATTCAGAAAGATTATATAAGATAATTATAGCCTTTGTTCCACATGACAGCATTCATAGGGTACCCATCCTGTATGCTTGTGTGGCCCCATTTCAAGGTTTATCAGAAAAATTAGGCTCTTACATTATACAAATAAATATACAGGTAGCATGTGATCAAATCATTGTTTCTCTAGCTCACGGTCTTGAAATGTAATGCAGCTTGTCTTGTCTATTTATGTATGCTCCAGATGATGATCTTGATATGAAGATCAAAACGTCGGGATAATAAAAAGAGTTTATTTTAGCATGGTTGTAGAATAGAATCCATAATTTCAAAAATGAATGCTGATCACCGTGTAACACTAAAAGAAAAAAAAAAAATCTACAGGTCTTCAAACAAATTTACAAAATAGCTTTTTTTGCTATGTTCTCTGCAACCTAACTTGATCCAAGCAAATTTTCTGCTTTGAGGAACATCAAGATTATATGATAATATGAAAATTAATTCTTACTCAGTTTGTGATTGTTCCAGATGCAGTGTATCTATACATAGCAAGCATCCTTTATAAAAATCACAAGATCATATTTTGGGATATTGAACTTAATCAGGTCTGCTCACCCCACAAGGAGATCATTGTTTAAAGTGTTGGTTACTACAGAGGATCTTGAAGCTTGGTCATAAAAATATATTGAGGATTGTAAGATTCTGAAATGAAGAAAAACTTTGCATAAGATTTGGGGTTAGTGAAAGATGATCATTAATGTGTAAATAGAAAAGTATGGACAGAAGGACATTGGAGGAAATATCTGAAGAAAAGAAACTGATGACACTATAGTGGGTGAACTGGCAGCTCACTCACAAAGAATGGAAGGTAGTCCATATGGTAGAGTGGTTTGTCATGTAGGCCACGTAAAAGTTCTGTCTTATGAAACCAATTAGGATTTCTTCCTGAGAATTCCTTCTTAAGAATTTTCAGGAAAATTGATACTTTTAAAATTCCAGATTACTGAGAGTAGTAGAAATATTTTCAGTGAAATTAGAGATTTTTTTTTAAATAATAATTTTGGTCATCTGAAAATCTCTGTTCTCACCAAAGTACCCCAGTTCACCGTAATCCTTGTCCCTTCATATGTGTGAAGTCAAGTTAGTAAAATAATTATAAATACTATTTCATTATTAATAATTATTTTTGAATAAAAACTAATTATACTTTGTTTTAGTTACACCTTGCAATAAGTAAAACATACAAGGAATGTTTTACTCATTGCAAGGAATGAGTGGATAGATACGTGAACTTGCACATACATAACAAGGAAGGATCATTCAGTCTCGGTATAATATGATTGCTATCCTTTGATTTAAAAAAAACAAAAAAAAAATCAAGAAAGATCACAGTGATTTAATAAATTTAGTTTAATCTTTTATCCAGGTGTAAACAAACAAAGTTTGCTATGGTGCTATGCATTAAGGGAAGGGCCACTACTCAGACCGGTTTCGACCTTTATTTAGTTCTTGTTAGTGGGGGGCAGACCCAAACGTGGAAATACTAAGGCAGAAGCAATAGGAGAGGTCATATTTACTATACGAGTTGCCAACAGGTGTACCACCTTATTATTGAATTACTCTGGATTTAGAGAAAGATGTTGGAAATTTCTTTTGCACTTGGTTAGACTATAATAAATTTAGTTTAATCCTTTATCCAAGTGTAAGCAAACAAAGTTTGTGTCTGAAAATATCTTCAGGACTGAGGTAAGGTGGTATTAAACTAAATTTATTATAGTCTAACCAAGTGCAAAATAAACTTCCGACATCTCACAGTGATGATAATGATGAATCTGAATACATTGATGAAGAAAACAGTGAACTGGATTCAGATAATATGCTTTATAGGATGATTTTCTGTGGCAATATTTAGCATAAGAAAAATTGTTTTTCTCTTCAAGGATTAGGCTTTGCTTGTTATGGATTCACTGGTCTTTCTGTCTTGCAGCAAGTCTTCTTTTCTCTCTCTGTTCCCTTGGTTTATATTTATTCACTTATTTTGGTAACCAATATCTTTCCATCCTAAATAAATGTTCTTTCCATTTCTCTCTATATACCTTGATCTTATCATTTACATTGTAAATACCTAGCTCTTTTCTGATGTCTTCATTTTTATATAGTCCAATTTTTTTGCACCTTTAATTCCTCTTTTCATTTTTCTCTATATCCTTGATGTTTTCATTTTTACTATATACCTTGCTCTCTTCTGATGTCTTTATTTTTTATATAGTCTATTTTTTTTTCATGCTTTAATTGCTTTTAAAAATATCATTTCTGCAGCTTGTATTTTACTTTCATCTTTCTTTTCAACATCCCATATTTCTATATAACAGAGTGGGTGTGGCCATTACTTTGTAAAATTTAAGTTGAGTTTCTCATCTTGTTTTTTGTTCAGTATCCTTTTAATTGTTCTATAGATTTCTTGAATTTTCATTTATATCTTTATCTTTTAGATATGTTATTATGCAGCCTAAATAATTAAACTGTGTCACCTGTCCAATTATTTTATTTACTGTGACTATTTTTGATCTAATGTGATATCAAACTTTAAATGACGCGACTTTTTTATTTTGTGAAATTTTTAAATTGTATTGTTGGCTTATTTTGTTTAATTCATAAACTAATTTTTGAATGTAATCTTCATTATCGTGTAATATACTCTGATCATCTGCATACAGCATTGTATTGATAATGGTTCCTTTGATTAACTGGATACCTTGTTTTATTGTTGTTTTACATATTCTGATAATTTGATCTGTTGAATCTAATGAATATATATTGAATAGAGTTTGAGATGAACTACATCCTTATCTAACACCTTGATTAATTTCAATCTCTTCTATTAATTTATTACCTAACTATAACTGAATTTTTGTGTATTTATATAAACTTTGTACAGCTTCTACCAAATTTGTACCTTTTGTTTTTTCCATTATACTCCATAATTTTTCTCTGCATATTTTATCAAAAGCTTTTGCATAATCTATAAGGGCCAAATGAGTCTCCAAATTAAATGTTTTTTGATAATTTGTTTTAAAACATAGTCTATAGAAACAATTTTATAACCTGTATTCAATAAAGATTTTCCTCTGTAATTTCCACAATCATTTTTACCTTCTTTCTTAAATATAGATATAATGTTAGCTTCTGACCAATCTGATGGAACCTCACATTTCCTCCAACAGTCATTAAGAATCTTTGATGCAAATATTCACTGCCATATTTTCAAAACTCTGTATTTATGCCATCTAATTGAATTTCGTTTTTCATACACATGTATTGCTTCTTTTAGCTCTTCCAGTCTAATTGGTTCTATATTATTAAGAGACACTTCCAGAGAGTCAAGAACACATTGATAGAGGCCATACTATTCACTCCAGCTGTCATACCTGTTCTTGAATTCATTCACACTATTTGCACCCACAACATCCAATGGCAGTCCATTCCAATCACGCACCACCCTCTGAGAGAAAAATCTAGCCCTCTCGTCCTTTCCCCACTCTCCATATTGAAAATTTTCATCAATTGAAATCCTGTATGATCCTTTAAGAAGTTTTTAAGTCTCAATCATATCACTCCTCTTTCTCCTGTTTGCTAATGTCTGCAGTCTACAAATTCTCAATCTGTCTTCATAGTGAGTATTCTACAACCTTGATATCATTTTTAACACAATCCTTTGGACTCTCCACTGTATCAGAATCACAATGGAAACCAGGAGACCAGACCTGTGCACAATAGTCCAAGTGAGGTCTTATCAAGGCCTTGTAAAGAGGCAAAATAACATCCTTATCTTTACATGTGAAAGTTTGTTTCAGCATTGCAAATATTTTTTGAGTTGCATTTGCAATCTTTGCTTCATGGTCCCTGAACTTCAACTTCCTATCTACTAAAACTCCAAGATCCTTAGCCTGATCAGTTTCTTCTAACATAATCCCACTAATATAATATGACACTGGATATCTAACCACACCAGTAGGCATAATTTTGCATTTGCATTAACTTTGCCATTTTCCTATGCCCATATTCCAGCCTATTCAAATCATTCTGCAAGTACTGTATCAGCAGCAGCATTCCTGATTACCCTACCTATCTGTGCATCATCAGAATAGCTGTATATTGCTTGTCAGATCCTTCCCAATGGCATTAATGTACAGATTGAATAACAGTGGACTAAGGACTGATCCTTGTGGTTCACCACTAGTTACATTAAATCTTGCAGATTCACATTCCCCGGTTACTACTTTTTGATATGTCAGGCAGCCATCCTCTTATCCACTCTAATATTTTATAATCCAAACCCATATTCTCCAATTTATGCATACCATGCTGTATTCGGTCAAAAGCTTAGCAAAATCCAAAAGTATCCATTCTCCTTGTCTAACTCAGCAGTAATATTATTGAATATCAGCAAGTTGCTCGAACATGATCTTCCTTTAGTAAAATCATGCTGTTCATTGCATAGTAGAAATTCTCTGTCGACCCATTTCTGAATGCAAGCCCTTACCAACTTTTCCATTACTACTGCTCTGAGATACCGATTGGTCAGTCTTTGCACCACCCTTATGCAATGGGATTACCATACATGCTTTACAGTTCTGTGGAATCTTCCCTGTTCTGAGACTCAAATATATAGCCTGGTCAAAGGGAATAGCCAGTTCAGCTGAACACTTTTAGCATCTGTGCTGATATCCCATCAGTTCCTATTGTAGAATTCATATTCAGTTTGTATAACAGCTCTAGTACTTCCTCCTCATTCTGTGAAAGAAGGTAGTTGCAAGTTCAATTTTGCATATACCAGGTTTATAACTTTTAGCAAAATGGCTGCTCATTAGTTGAACAATCACTTCTGCATCAGTCACCTGCATACCATCTGCATTCATTAAAGTTATTATTTCTTTCTTTTTACTTGCAGCATAATTATAGAATTCTTTTAGGTTGTCTTTAACATGCAGAGCCAGTTTCTTTTCATACTCAGACTTAGTTTTCTGTACAACACTTGTGACTCCTCTGGCCTTCTGCTTATAATTATCATAACTGACATCATCCTAATGCATACAATATTCCTTCCACATCATCTTTTTTATTATTATGAATCTCTTGTTTAATTAGATTGCACATCCATTTTAACTCTATTTATTCTTTGAACTCTAGGGACACATTCTGATATTGCATCATTTAAGTATTTTTTAAACATTTCCCATGCACTGTCGATATCCTTCCCATCCAGCAATTGGTACAATGGCACAGAAGTTCAGCATGTAACCTTTTCTGAATGGAACATTCATAAACTTAGCCACTTCCCAAGTGAGTACTGTATGATCACTCTCACTAACCAGAGGTAGAATAGTTACATCTTTAACTGAAATCCCCTCTCACACTATAATCAGATCGAACACTCTTTGAATAAGAGTTTCTTTTGTCACATTCTCATTCAGGAAGTTGTCTCACAACAGCTCATTAAATTCAGTTTCATTCTTCTCCTGAGATTTTACTGCTACCCAATCAATGTTTAGATAATTAAAGTCCCCTATTATGTGATTACTCTTTTTGCACCGATCATATTTATTTGTTGATTCATTTCTTCGTCACTTTCAACCAGTTTACCAGGTCTATAACAACATCTCACTGTATATTTAAAATTTTTAGACTTCACCTCAAACCAGATGGCTTCAAACTCACTGCCACATGAAAAATTGTTACTAGTATTGTGGTCATAGGTCTCAACTCTAACTGATTTCTTTATTGTTATTTTCCAGTAATAAATTTGGGTTATACCATAAATTCTTATAATGTTCTATCCATTGATTATCTTCTATTATATTAATTTGTGCTGTTTCTTTTCCTTTATTGTTTAATTTCCTTAATATTTCGTTTACTGTACCTTGTCTTACATCTATATCTTCTATTTTATTAACAGATCTGTCCTAAGATTCTTACTAAGCTTTCTGTACTATAGTTTAGCTATATTTCTTCTGTTTCCTTTGTATGTTTGAAAAAATTATATATGTGCCAATTTGTTTTCCTTTAATTGCATTTCCATATTTTTAAAAAGTTTTTCTTTTTGATATTTTATTTTTCTTTCCAAGTACTTCAGAGGCTGCTTTATATATAATCTTTATTAAAATTTTCCATTCTTCTTTTATATCTTCATTAATTTTGGCTTCTTCTTTTAGATTATCTGTTAATCATGATTGATATAGCATTCTAATGCTTTCTTCTAATAGATATACATTGTATACTTGTTCTGTTTTAGAAACTACTAAATAATGATTTGAAAAAAATTTCATTTCCTCTGTAAACATATATATCTCTCACACGTGGAGCTAGTTTCTGTTTAGTTATAATATAGTCAGTTATAGATGTTGTTCTTCTGTCATTCCAAATATCTTTATTTATATTCTTTTA